>NC_085866.1:15652314-15839814 GCF_034702125.1 Engraulis encrasicolus | reverse complement strand
AACTTACTCTCAGTTTTTAATCCAATGCTGTGTCTCAGCCATTTAACCTCTTTATCCAGAGCCTCTGTTATATCCTAAATGTTACCAAAATGGTGGGGTCGAAGCCATAATCTGTTACTTAAGACCACAATGCCATAGAAATTATGATGTAGTTGACTGTCTTCAGCAATTGGAATAGGCTCATTACATCTGCAGCAAGAGGCTACCCTTATTGTCTAGTCCCACACAGGGATAAGAAACATGTCGATGGTAATGGCAGATATCTCACTGTGTATACTCATGGATTTAACCTTAACACTGTTATTGTTCTGTTGTATTGTATTGTGGAGAAAAACTGTCGAGCAGGAAATGAAGGAAGAAGGACTATCGTGGCAACAACTAGAGCGGAGGGCCCAAGACAGGAGAGGATGGAAGACTTTCGTCAATGGCCTATGTTCCTATGGGAATTTAAAGGCCTACGTAAGTAAGTAAGTAGACCTACTGTTATTGTACAGCTGCTATTTCTGTATTCATTAATCAATATGCCCTACAATAATCCAACCTGGAAAATAATGCAGGCTAAACCAACATCAAAAGATCCATGCAGACGTTACATGCTATCTTGTATTGCCATCAGTATATTGTATTGTTTATTGCATGCTTCAATGTAGTAGGCCTACCTGTGTCAGACCCAGCTAATCTGTGTATCCATCATCTCTGCTTTAATGCACTGCTTTTAACGCTAATCTAATCTGGTCTGCTGCCTCTGTCACCAGTGAACCATGCAGCATGAAGTCAACAGCGAGCAGCCGGCCTGGGTCTGGACCAGTGTTGCCAGATCTGTCTGACCAAATCCCGCCCAAAAGCTTCTCAAAAAACGCCAAAATGCGCTAAATTACGCCCAAAAACAACAAATTACATTGACTGCTATGGGCCCAAAATGGCTGAAAAAAAACCTCCAAATGTCCAATTTTTCCCATTTTTACCCGCAGACGCTCATCCCAAGTAGCCCAATTGGGCAGGAACCCGCCCAATCTGGCAACACTGTCCTGGGCCTCTGCTTCTGCCTTTTCCTCTCCCTCTACCTGCTACCTCTTCCTCTTTTGCTACCTCTTCCCCTTTTCCTCTGCCTCTCCCTCTGCCAGAACCGTTCATTCTGCCTCTACTCCTGTCCCCCCTCTCTGTCTTTCCCGCTATTTCTTCCTCTGACTCTTCCTCATCCTCTGCCTCTGCCTCTACCTCTGCCTCTGCCTCTGTCTCTATCTCTGCCTCTATCTCTGCCTCTGCCTCTGCCTCTATCTCTGCCTCTTCCTCTGCCTCTCCCTCTGTCTCTCCCTCTGCCTCTGTCTCTCCCTCTGCCTCTGCCTCTGCCTCTGCCTCTGCCTCTGCCTCTGCCTCTGCCTCTGCCTCTGCCTCTGCCTCTCTCCCTGAGCTAGATACAGAATGCTGGCTAGGTGCCAAGCTCTTGAAGTCCTATCCCGGCCTAACCTTAGTCCCACCACGCTGCTCACTGCTGCTCGCTGCTGCTCACTGCTGTGCTGTTCTGCTCTGCTCTGCTCTCCACTGGGCCGGGCTCGCTGCCAGCCCCCAACATGCTGCAGTCAGTCCAGTCAGCCTGGGCCCGGCAGCAGCAGTAAATGCCCAGATGTCAGTACCTCTGCACAGGCTGACATGAGGGAAAGCCATTAAAGATGACGGTGTGGGGAGTGAGAGAGAGCTGAGAGAGAGAGAGTGAGAGAGAGAGAGAGAGAGAGAGAGAGAGAGAGAGAGAGAGAGAGAGAGAAAGAGAGAGAGAGAGAGAGAGAGAGGGAGGCAGGTAGCGCTGTATGTGGAGTGGAGAAAGAGAGAAGCATACAGACTGGCTTAGGCAGTGTTGTATGTGGAGAGAGAGAGAGAGAGAGAGAGAGAGAGAGAGAGAGAGAGAGAGACAGGTAGCGCAGCATGTGGAGAGAGAGAGACAGAGACAGAGAGAGAGAGAGAGAGAGATAGATAGACAGAGAGAGAGAGAGAGAGAGAGAGAGAGAGAGAGAGAGAGAGAGAGAGAGAGAGAGAGAGAGAGAGAGAGAGAGAGAGAGAGAGGCATGTAGAAAGGCTAGCGTTGTATGTGAAGAGGCAGGCTAGGCAGGCTGGCTAGCTTATGTAAGCAAACTTACTCCCTCGCAGGCTAAATGTCATTGACTTTGATATACAGTCGAGGCCTGCAGCAACACTCATCTGCTGCATACAGTTCTTGCATGCGATATTTGATAGTGCGTTCAGCATGGCGAGTTGTGTATATTATTATTATTATTGGTATTTTTGGAATTATTATTATTATTATCGTTATTATTGGTATTTGACACTAACAACAATAATGCCTATAACCGCAATACCATTCATCGCTTATTTTTAATTTAGTATATATCCCTGGTCATAAATATCGGATAAATGTTAATGTCAAATCTGTTAGGCTGCCATGCACCTATCCCATCGAATGCCCCACCATTTGTAAGCGAAAAGCTGCAATGCACAAAATTGCAGGTCTTAATTCTACCGATCAATGCAATTACGTCTTAAACTTAAAGTTGACACGGTGAGTACATAATAAATGCCATTTGATGCTGTAATCAAAAGCAAGTCATAACTTCCCTGACACATTTATCTGCAGCCACATGTATCTGGCTGCTGAGAACGGCCATAACACTGGCCCTTTCTCACCACATGTTTTCTCTCTCCTGAGCAAGAGTACAGGAGAGAGGCTGCTGCAGACAGCACATCATGGGCCTGCCCATACTGCCGTACAAAGGCAAAGTGCAGTAACTACATATTGAGTCCACACTAAAACTGGTCTTCATAACATCTCCTTTATCTTTGGCCATACTTATGGTCCAAATGTGTCCCGTTTTAGAGTTATTGCTACTGCATGTCAAATTTGCAGTAAGTACAATATCCAACCTACAGTAATACAAATAGGCCTACTTTAAAGGCATTCTTCTCAGTTTCAATGTTGCTGTAGTTACTGAATTTGCCTTTGTAGGGCAGCATACTCCCTGCAATGCTGCACAAGCATCTGTGACCATGTCAGACTGACCAAGTCTGCTACCTTTGATATTAAAACGTTTCCCATGATTTCAGAGGCATTTCAATTCAACCATTTCCAAAGGCTTGATATGGTGTGTATGCTTTTTAGTATTTTGACCATGGTAGAACGATGCTTCGAAACGTAGTGGTGCCATGGAACAAATTACAATTATTAAAAAAAAAAAATCAAGTGTGCAATCTCCTCCTGAGGAACACACCACCAGTTCAGCCTGGCTGGTATCTAAATCAAGGGGACGAGTGGTCTGATGGATTGATTGATGAAATATGCACCCGCCCTCTGAGAATACGGTTTACAAGGCAAGCTGGTCTGCCCAATGCTTTGAAGTCGCGAGAGCCAAGCTAGCTGATACAAAGCAAATACAGTAAGCAAATACACTAAATACTAAGTGCAGAGGGGGGGAAAAGACAGTCTCTGTGGGTGAGCCTTTGAGAGACATCTCTCTAACCACTTACTCCAATGCAGGACTGCTGACAGCTTTTGCCTGGCCCAGGACAAAGTTATCTGAAATGGCTGCCCATCCAATATGTAGTGAAACCTAATGAAACCCCAATTTTGCCACCTTGCCTGTGTTTAGAATATTGTGAGATTAGCACCTTGGCATTTGACTACTCCATCAATCTGAATTTGAACCTGTACTGTACCCAACTGGGCAAAAAGAAGGTGGAAAGTGCTTTAGCTTTGGTTTAAGAAGCTTTCCTGCTAAAGGCCCAAGCATTTAACTGACTATTACAATTCTGTGAATTGAGATACTTGAGAATATAGCTTGCCGGAGAGTTGTGACAGTTTTAATGTAGCCCATTGTCTAATGTAAACCAGATTCTCATCCTGTCTATTTGAATCGGCCTCTTTATCACAACACGGATACATGATACCCCTAAGCAGAGAGAAAAGGAAAGACAAAGCACATAAAATCTAGCAAATGTTGGGAGTAAATCTCTCACTGTTGTGCACATTTTTTGAAACCCGTTGGGATCAAAAGTGGTGGGCTGTTTTCTCCACAACAGTCTGTCATGCAGAGCAGACAACAGCAAGAATACACTTGGCAGTCTTCTGAATTCTGAGAGTTGGAAAAGGGATGCGGTCCGAGTAATGCATTTGTGGGTAGAGCTTTTCTTGGGTTTGTCAGAGTTTTATATATAGGCTATTGTATATAAGCTTGGACACTGAATTTAGACAACACAAGACCTACAGTATAGCTATGCAGGCCTGCCGATGGGGACAAACGGGTCTATTGCGCATGCCCAGAGAGAGGGGGCCCAGACTGATGTCCCTATTACATTGTATTATATTGAAGTGGGGGGCCTTATAAGTTGATTTTGTCCTGGGCCCAACAAAAGTTGTCAGCGGCTCTGCAGCTCTGCTATGTGATCTCCAGTGAGAGCCTGTGCCTTAGGGCCACAGCCAGGGTTGGGCCTCTCAGTGCCTTGGCCCAGGGACGAGGAATGGTGACAAACGCTCCCTGGTTATTTAGTAAGATGCGTTCTCTAATGCAGTGATTCTCAACAGGGGTGCCGAGGCACCCTGGGGTGCCGCACGGCCCCCCTCAGGGCGGAAACGTGGCTACGGTGAAATTGACCTAAATAAATGATGTAATATAATGCATATTTGTCTAAATCAATAAATTAATTCAGTGGAATCTTTCATCCACCATTTACGCACAATAAAGTACATTTAGGTCACCCCAGTATGGCCTACATATACACTGTCTGAGATAAAGCTGCAACTTTGAATGTCTCCAAATGTGTTACTTTTCAAAGCTTGTGTGGTATCTGATTCGATACCATGTTTGGGGTGCCTCGAGATTTTTCATATATTGAAAACCTTAAAAAAAGGTTGAGAAACACTGCTCTAATGACTAGCACGTTGCACTGGAGTCATGGGTAGAGCTGAGGCGAAATGGGAGTGGGGCAGAACCAGGACGAGGGGGAGGGAACGTGTGTTTGTGCATGTTTTGTGTGTATGGTGTGCGGGTGTACATTTGTGCACATGTGTGTATGTCTGTGTGTTGGGGAAGGGTGTGTCGGCGTGTGTGTGTGCATGTTTGGGTAAGAATGGTGCGTGCATGCTTGGGTAGGATAGGTGTGTGTGTCTATGTATGCGTGCATAAGTGTGTATGTGCGTGCTTGGGTATAATGTGTGTGTACGTATGTTGGGATAGGGAGGGTGCGTGCATGCACGCGTGCTTGGGTGTGGAGTGTACATACGTGCGTGCGCGTGTGTACGTGCCTGTGTGTATACGTGCCTGGGTGCGTGCCTGCGTGCGTGCGTGTGTACGTGCCTGTGTGTGTGCGTGCCTGGGTGGGTGGGTGGTTGGTTAGGTCACATCAGTACACTTAACTGGAAACACATGGGATGCTAATTAAGTCTAAGCGCTGATGGATGCAGTAATGGAAACTGAGCTAGCTCTCTCACTTTCTCTCTATTCCTTTTTTCTCCCTCTCTCTTTCTTTCCCTCTCTCTCTCTTTCTTTTCTCTGTTTCCTTCTCTCTCGCAGGTGTCAGAGCGAGCAGGAGAGGAACAATATGGAGTCAGCGCACTGCACTGTGGAAAGTACGACTGGAACACTTTGGGGAGCCAGGAACCTCTGAGTGGAGCTGGCTACGGACACCATTACTCCACTCTTGAGAGAGAGAGAGAGAGAGAGAGAGAGAGAGAGAGAGAGAGAGAGAGAGAGAGAGAGAGAGAATGTGCAAGAGAGAGGCTTTGAGTGGGGCTTGGCTACAGACACCACTTTTCCACTCCTGAGAGAGAGAGAGAGAGAGAGAGAGAGAGAGAGAGAGAGAGAGAGAGAGAGAGAGAGAGAGAGAGAGAGAGAGAGAGAGAGAGAGAGAGAGTTTGAGTGGGCCTTGGCCACAGACACCATTCTTCCGCTCCTGGCCAAGGAGAAAGAGAGGAGAGCGTCCCGCTTTGCGTCATCCTCTGTGGCTTCGGGTTGTCGTTTTTTTTGTTTTTTTTGTCGGTCTGTCTTCTCTTTTTTGTTGGAAGTCTTAGCCCATATTGCTTCAGACGATCCATTAGTCCAAATTGGAATATCATGTGGTGAAGTTACAGAGTCCCCTTTGTCCTGACTCATGGTCTATTACCAGACACTGCTGTAGCTTGTAGCGTTCAGTTGAAGACATGTATCTTTCTTGAGGTTCTTTTCTTGCGGTCGTGTAAAAGAGCAATCCAGACGTGTGTGTGTGTGTGTGTGTGCGTGTGTGTTTGTGCGTGTGTGTGCGTGTGTGTGTGTGTGTGCGTGTGTGTGCGTGTGTGTGTGTGTGTGTGTGTGTGTGTGTGTGTGTGTGTATGAAGGGGCGACGTACGTACGGCCCAGTTAAGTAACACGAAAATATCCACTGCTGTCTCATTTTTTTCAAGAATAAACATGAAAACAAAGTTGAACCCCATTTTCCACCAAAACAGACGTCTACAGACTATGAAGAACCGCTGTGGTTTTCAACCAGCAAAATTAGGATAATTTGGTTTCAAAAGCTTTAATTTACATATTCAAATTAAAGTCTCTCACAATTTGTGGCCTGCTCTTCCACACTGTTAAACTCTCATTATACATTTTGTCTCACTCACTTCACTGCTGCTTTACTTTGTATGCTAGTAAAGCACTATACACACACTAGTAAGGAATATAGCAGAGATGACGACTTGATAACCTTGCTTTTCACAGATGCACATCGCAACAAACAAGCAACAAACTTTAATTTATCGTAGATCAAGAGGCATCAAATGTCCTGCGTGTTACATTCTGCATTGCAAGGCTCTGTGCAACAAGAGCCTGTAGGTGTAGGACAGGCAACATCATTTGAAACGTAGGGCATAGTGCAGGGTTTCCCAAAAAAATTCTTCAGGGATCCATATTTGTACCATTGTAAACTTTGGTAACTTTCACATTTATTGAATTACATTGAAATGATTAAATCCCTTAAAAATCAAGATGGCTTTGTGACGCTCAATGGATGCTTGGTGACCCTGCTGGCATAGTAGGTCTACCATCTATCGGTGTGCATTTTAGGTCATTCATTAAGATTCATAGATTAAGTAATTCTCAAACACATTACACTGTCACAGGCTTACTAAAGGGGTACGGTTGTCCATCATGCGTGCTGCGTGCTGAACATCAGCAGTCTTCCTTGTAAGACTAAAATTAACTGCCCTGTCACTGGCACAGAGAGATCATCCCTTCCTATTCCTTCCAAATGACAGCCTTGTCAATCAAGTAACTTAATGGATGATATACTATACATGCAGGGTTTGATTTGTAAGGAAACCAGAAGGGGGGATATGTCTCCGATTTCAAGCAATGTCAATGGAGTTACATTAAACTGTGATTAAAATCATGTTGAAAAAGTGGCTAAACCAGAAGAGGGGACTATCCCCCCCATCCCCCCCCCAACAAATCGCACCCTGTGTACATAATACTCTATACCAGGCATGGGCAACTTTTGATAATAAGGAGGGCCACATTTTTTCATCTGCACTATCGGCGGGCCATATGACCACGAATTTGACTGCAACTCGGAGAGTTTTAGGTGCAGCTGGTTGCTCACTGACTGCCGATATTGTTTGGAAGAAATAGGAGTGTTCTCGATATGTCTACAGTAAAATTGATTGATTCATGTTCAATGGATTGATTCCGTGTTTTTTTTTTTTAAATCAGGTCATTATTATTATTTTTCTTATTATGTTTTATCTACGGGCTGCATGTGAGGTGTGGGCCGCATGTGGCCCCCGGGCCTCCAGTTGCCCATCCCTGCTGTATACTATTGTATTAGTATACTGTCTTCATGTTCTGATGAAAAATACAAACAGAAGAGTACACTACATGATTGGTTTGTTTATCTTGCATCTTTGAATTGTGTTCCTCATTTTCATAGATATCTAAAATAAAATGCACATTTCTTGTTGTTCCTGATTTTATTTTGGACCATGTTTGCAAAGGCATTTTGTAAACATCTAGTTTAACCCCTTAAGGCGCGGCTTTATAAATTCATTGTTACCAGTATGGTAATGACCAAGTCGTGGTGCATTACTAAAGGGCCTGTGTTGTGTCATAGTATTGTAGTGCTATGGTAGTTACATTTCAATGTCTATTACAGCGTGCCTCAGGAGGTACGGCGCGCATTAAGGGGCTACGTTAGCCTTCATATTGCAGGAAACTATGCTGTGGGAAAGTCCTCATATGTTTGGAACATGGAGTAAGGAATGTGCGTGGGCAGAAAGACCTACATTACTATGCCAGCGTTGATATCAGCCGACGTGTAATTTTGCGAAATTACAGCAGCCTCTGTAGATTAAATTTCATAAATCTTGGCATACCTCCAAGGGTGGTTGCTGTGCACCCATCATGTAGTTCTTAGCTCTTCTCTCTGCCTCCTGCTTCAATCCTTCAGGGGCCAGAAAACAACCTCCACATTTCTCACGGTTTACTGCTGGACTGGTGGAGAGGGGAAAAAATGCGCCAAAGAATGCCCTGTTGCCTTGAGTTCTCGCCTACTTCCTCTGCCCAGATTTCTTTATCATAGAGTTTTGTAAAACATGTAAAAACGATTGTCCACGATATTGTTTGTCAATTAATTTAACACAGTGTCATGCATTACTAATCAATTAATCAATTTTATTTCAACACTCAAACATACACAAAGCACGTGGTAACTTTTCATAAAACAGTATGGATGAACAGTGTGCTCATTTGTTTAATGCCACTTGCCTTATATTATTAGTCAAAGTTCAGTTAAAAAATATGTCTTGAAATGTGTGAAGGCAGGAATGAGCATGTCTTTGTGTGTGAAATATAGCCTAGACCAGTACTGTAGACTGTGAGGAGAAAATAAGAATACAAAATAATAAGAAAAAACTGCTCTCTGCATGATAGGCCTACAGCTTTGCTCTGTTTTGTTTAAAAGCAAAGTCACCATGAAGATCTGGTGGGGAAATAATGCAACAATAACCAACACACTATGCATTATAGTCATTCACAGATCCTTATCCAATCCTCCCCGGAAGATGAGACATCATATCTCAATGGGCCCTTCCTGGATAAATAAAGCTGAAATAACATAAATAAAATTCTAGTACCCCAGTAAAACATTTAAGGTTGTACTGAAGATTTGTATGTCAACACTTTGGTCTGGCTTTCTAATGGGATTGGGAATAATAAAAAAATGATGTTGTCTTGACTGAGAGACACATCCTTCACCGTATGATCTCAATCATGGTCAAATATCCGATTCTACTTTCAAGGAACCTGATCAAGGCCGCTGACAGCTTTGGGCAGGCCCCGGACAAAATCATCTGGAAGGGCTCGGTCTGTCCATGCACACAGTGTAAGGGGATCCATATTCTGGGCCCCCTTTTCCCTGGGTTAGGACATCTGACCCGTTTGCCACCCCATTGCCGAGTCTGAACCTGATGATGTGAGAGATGGATAAAAACACATGCCGTTCCCACCAGGTATTCAGGTCACGAACCGTGAAGCTATAAAAAAATAGATTTTATAGCTCAACATCTGACCAATGCCATGTCTCCACAAACACCCGTTGGTTTGGCATCAATGTTTCATCTTAACAGGTTGTTCGTGGATGCTGTGGAAAGAAAGGTATTTTTAGGGGGGTATAAGGCTATGGGAATGTTTCTGCTATCTACTGCCATTATGTTAGGCTACTTATTTGTTTCTGCTAAAAGAGCAACTTTAACTACATTGTAGTAATTCTATATTATAGGCCAGGGCTGGGGACCCTTATTCATTTGAGGGGCCACTTCAAATTGTATAAAGTCCTCCAGGGACCGTACTACGAACATAAACCAGGATTTCCCCCTGCACTTTAGGCCTTGAAGGCGGCCACCTTTACAACAGACCCCATCTTCCCTAGGTCCCCTGAAAATATTGCTTAACTGTATTGCGAATGTAATTTCTAGGATTTCTTTAAAAAAAATGTCATATTTCAGGTGAAACAGCATAACATTAAAATTACATCAGGGGCAAGATAAGACGGCCTCACGGGCCGTAAAACCTATTTCGCGAACCATAGGTACCCCACCCCTGCTATAGGCAACACCTTTTGTTCAATAAACCATAGTCCCAATAGGCCAGGGTGGGAAACCTTTTTAATTCGAGGGGCCACTTAATAGGCTATTTTATAAAGTCCTCCAAGGGCTGTACTATGAAAAAAACAGGATTTACCCCTTGCACTTTAGGCCTCGAAGGCGGCCACCTTTACAACAGACCCCACCTTCCCTAGGTCCCCTGAAAATATAACTTAACTGTATTGCAAATGTAATTTCTAAGATTTCTTTACAAACCATATTTCCCCACCCCATAGGCAACACCTTTTGTTCAATCAACCATAGTCCCAATAGGCCAGGGTTGGAAAATCTTTTTAATTCGAGGGGTCACTGGGTCACTGTAGGCCTATATTTTATTAAGTATTCCAAGGGCTGTAGGCTACGATGAACAAAAAACAGAATTCCCCCCTGCACTTTAGGCCTATATTGAAGGCGGACACCTTTACAACAGACCCCAACTTCACTAGGTCCTCTGAAATGATAGCTGAACTGTATGGAAAATGTAATTTCTAACATTTCTTTACAAAACCTGTCTCATATTTCATGTGAAATGGCCCACGAGCTTCTGAGGCTTGAATCTTGGTCATCCCGATTGATGTGATTCAACAAAAAACAGATGTAATATGGTTTTATTGATTATTAAATTACACTCACATGAGGACAAATTATTTTGTAGTAGGGGCCTATTGTGTTTTTACATCGTAGGCTATTCTTAATTTGGTGCTGTAAATAGCCTACTATTCCAAAAATAGCCTAGCTCAGGAAAATCCTATTCAATGTGTGCTGCATAGGTAATCATTTCGACTCTGTGCGTTTTTTATGCTATGTAGGCTAGACAACAAGCAAAGGTGAAACAGGATAGGACCGAAAAAAAAAACAAAAAACAAATGTAGCTTTTTTTGAATTCATTACTTCCTACCGCCACCTGTGCATCATTAATTGAGTAACAGGCGAAGCTTTCTTAGCGCTAATAAACAATAGCAACTTCCTCCGTTTTATATCACCCAAACGAAAATAGCATACTTTTTTACAAGGACAGGAGAAGCAATGACGACCTCCACACAGAACGAAGCTATTTCAACACTTTTTTTCAGCTGTAGAAATACATACGATTAAGTTCGGTGAAGCAAGTAGTTCTAGAAGTGTGGTTCTAGTAGGAAATGGCAGGCTAAATTCAGGTAGACTTGTTTGTCAGGAGTCAGTCAGACAAAGTTCGAGTCACGTTGTTTTAACATGTAGAACTAGGACACCGTTAACTGAGGGAGAACTTTTTGTGAAGGTGAGTAGGGCAACAATGTAACCCAACAGAAACTAGCTGGTAAGCAAGGCAAATTTGACAGGGCCATTTGCCTAACATGCCATCACATTATTCCTCAGAACATATTAGGCTCTACGCAGAGAATGACGAAACCAGTTTTTTATGTCCACACAACGCTATGCGATAATTTGGGTCTTTCCCTCATTTTCTGTAGACCTAGGCTACCACACGCGCAGCCTACGTTAGCCCCACTGATGAATGCACAGACATTCAGGACTGTCTTATTATTATGGACTTTGGCTTACAAGCGCAGGTAGGCCTATAGCTGACATAATTGTGTTGTGTTTACCAATTATGAAGGCACCCTTTGCAACGAGTCATTGACCTTGACCTGCAGGCCTACCTGTTAGATAAACTGACTACTTTTGGCTGAAAGCCTGAAGACCCATGGCAATATGAATTCATTTAGGCTAGTTGTTTTGTTGGTGATGTAGGCTCTACACTTGTCTGCAATGGTGTACGTTGCACTGAGTATTAAAATATACCTCCATGCATATCATAACCATACAATAGGCCTACATTACCATGCATTAAGTAATAATCAATTGATATGTAACCAACCTGGGCTCCTATGTACCCTGTGGTTTTGGGGGCTCTGCCGTCTAGAATGATTTGTTGGTACAGTCAGCGAGCAAGAGCCACAGCCAAAAATATAGTCATAAAGAAGAGGCCAGATATAGGCCTTTATTAAATAACACATTTTAAAGTTATTTTAAAATATGACACAATGGGATATAGCATGTGTGGATTTACATGTATGTTAGTTTAATACTGTAAACATGTTCATGTTTTTCCCCCCGTCTTTTTTTAATGGATATATATGTCTAACTGGCCCATCACTCCCTCTTACCTTTTTACTGTGGCAGTCAGAGGCCTGACTTTGTTGGGGTGCTAGGTGGCAGAGCACCTCAGAAATCATTTAGATCATCCATAGAAATGCACCACTTCCTAACGCCAGGATAGCGAGTGGCTGTAAATATTTCTTGCCACTGTTCCACTGCAGAACCAATCATCAGTTGAACTGTACAAACCAATCACATTGCAGCATCTCACTACGTTTGTCATGTGGGGAAGCATGTCTGTGACCACTTCAAAATTAATCATGAGGAAAAGAACAGATTTTAAAACTTAATATTAATTCAATCCAGCACTTCCAGTCATTACAAACACTCTTTTTTGGTGTGATATACTTATTTTTCACAATGCATGATTTAGTTAGTTCCTGGTCTTCTTAGCTCTAAATACAGGATTGAAGGTGGTGCCAATATGGCTGCTGAGCGATGAACCGTCTTGCAGGGAGAGAAGTACGACTTTGGTGTGGTTCTGATCACTGCTGTTCCTTCATTTGTTCCCCTCAGGGCTGCCTTCCGCTTGGATGATCTGACTCAAAACATTCACACATTTCACTTGGGTAGCACATTTTTCTATCGAATATGCATTAAAAGCACACTTATTGCATCCCCATGAAAGCTGTGTGTGTGTGTTCCCTTTGCTTGCTCTCTGATCACTGTTGTGCTATCCTTTGTTTCGCTCAGGGCCGCTTTCTGCATGAAACTGTCAATCAAGACTCTCCTCCTGTCTTCCTCCAGCCTCGCTTGTTCTGCTAGTGCAGCCAGGTACGTATGTGGCATCTTCACCTGTGGTTATAACAAGCAGCCTACAATGTAGGATGACGTCATTTGCGCGGTGCCTGTGGCATGCCTGTCTCAAAATCTACACAGTCATGAAAAAAATGCTGTTTAAATAAACTCGCTGTGAGAAAGTTTTTCATCACGGAATGCCAGCAGTTGATACAAATCTGAATACAGTATGTATGTAAAGCGATTTTTCGTATGAGAAGTGTTTCCCACGACACTCGTTTGGGTCACTCTGTCAAAAGTTGCATATGGGTTTTTTTGACAGTGGAAGTGGTCGCGAGAGTCATTGTTCACTTATTAATGACTCAAATAAGCATCGGCTGACTCGGGACAGTCATTAATTACACTTTTAAACCTACCTACAGCCCTTTTAAATCAGGTGTATGACAGTAGGTAACATTTAACGTTTGCTACAAGATTGCATTAAAGAAAGACAAAGGTGCAGCACACTCCCTATTTGTAGCTCAATATTTAAATTTGTGACAACTTTTCCGCCACATTGACCTTCCTCACAGGTCTCATAATTGTCACCAAATTAAACATTGAGCTACAACTCGAGAGAGTGTGTGCTTTTTCTTTCTTTAAGTATTGTATCAGTTGCCAGCCAGTACCTCCTATGGGGCACCTAAGTCACGCCCTTCTACTTCCGATCCGTGGGGCTGGAGCTCTCAAAATTTTGAATGAGAGTTAATGGAGCGAGTCAAGCTAAATCCTCATCCCGTTTGGCATGTGCTCCGGATTTCACATATGATGACAGTGAATTTGAAAGGTTTGGATTTGCGTCGTAAGACCACTCATTTTCGACACGCAAGAAACGTTATTTTAGCTTTTGTGCAAAACTGTGTTAGAGACTAGACGTGCGCCTCGCATATCTGACGTGAACTGAGGCACAGCCAACCCTACCGCTGCACCGTGGCTTAAGTGGCTGCACGTCGGACATGCGACGTCTGTTGTGTAGTCCAAATAATTACATATATTTGCACACACACAACTCAAAAATCGCTTGCCAAGTGAAGTCAACAAGCACACCATTGGTTGTTATTAATTCTGAGGCACAGCATATGTGTGATCGACGGGGAAATGCGAGGTGGGTCGGAAAATAGCTTTGATCAGTCCATTACAGCCCAGTCAAAAGTGTTTGCGTTCCCAGCCCCACAAGCCGCCTGGAAGGGGTGGAGACTTAGGTGCCCCATACTGATGTGTGTTTTGCACATAGACACATGCATAACCTTAAATCATTTAGCAATTTCAGGCATGAAATGTTTACTTTACTCTACCACAGAGAAGGATGGGAGGGAGTGAAGAAGATGTTCAATTACAGGAGCAACAGTGCTAAAGATAAAGCCCTTACATGGCATCACCACCGCAGTCTTTCCTACGGTCTCTCTGCCATAAAACCAATATGCGACCTTGCGTCCTCCACTTGTGCTTGTGGCCGCGCCCCGCCTCCTGGCCCCTCCTCTGTGGAGAAAACAATTATGTTTCCCTGCTGTCAGCCTAGCCAAAACATTTTTTGGGGGGACTATTCTTCATTCACCATCCAGTTTGCAAATGAGAAAATGACTTTACAATTGAGCTTTTGCGAGATATTGAAATATAATGCTGTTGTTAGTGATGTCATCACGACATATTACTTCCTGGTACGAGGCCACAAGCTCAAGTGAAGGACGCAAGGTTGCATATTGGAATGCAGCCTCTGCGATCAAACCAAGTGAGCAGCAGTTGCCTCCTCTCTTCCTCCTTTTCACACATCTCTGACTGCACAACCAGCTGTGTCTTCCTAGGTATTCTTATCTGCTTCTTGACTAAAGGGCAATACAATGAACACGCAGAACACCCGCCTCTGTTGAGGAATCGATAACATTTCCCTGCTTTTAACCAAGGTAGAGCAACTTTTTTTTTCCAATGAGATAACGACCTTCAAAATGGTGCCTTTGCAAGATGTTGAATAAAACATAGATCATCAATGACGTCGAGTCCTTGCATCACAAGGCCACGAGCAACAGGAAAGGAAGTGAGAAAGTAGATTAACTTTTGCTCCTTGTCTTTACAGCAAATGTGTCCTTGCCTGCCATCAACCTTTCTCCCCCTCATAAAGTGATTAATCATCACATGACTGCTCTCGTCTTACTTGACTGTTGCACTCATTCACTTTCTCTATGCAGCCACACTTGCTACACATTCAGTCAGTGACTGTGGTCTGAACCTGTTTTCTTTGGCCTGTAATTAAGGCGGGCTGTAGCTACATAAGTAAAGACGTGATGCATTGTTTCCCTGTGTTTGGAGCCTCTGTGTATGTCACTTCTTAGAGCAGTGGTCACAAAACTGTTTCTCATGCGACCCCCTTTTGTACCTGAGAATATCTTTGCGACTCCCCTGCACCCTCCCATATTCCAAACATCAAGCATTTTCTATCCACTATTATTGCTACATTTTAGTTGTAAATTCACTGGAGACGTAAATGTATTCACCATTCAAGTTAATGCTTTTACTAATGAATTCATGGAATTATGTTAAGCGTTCACCTGTGTTTTACATTACATTACATTATTACATTAAGCTTACATTACATTGCATTTGGCAGACGCTTTATAACCAAAGCGACTTTCAAAAGAGGACATAATCAAGCCAACATCACAAGCAAATACAAAGTGCACAGGAGATATACAGAACAACATGAGCTGTTGCAAAGAGGGGTTCGTTTTTTTTTAATATATAGAGTAAATAACGAGTACACACACACACACAAACACACACACACACAAACTGTTTTCATGCAAAGTCCCTCTTTCTGCGCTCCCGCTGCAGTACCTCAGTGACCCCCTAGGGGTCCTGAACCTCAGTTTAGGTATTTGTGTTGTAAGAAGCAACCTATTTATTTCCCTCTGTCCATGAACTGTGCACTGGCTCTGTGTCCTTAGAAGGAGCAATTATGTCAATGTAGCCGCTCTGCCTCACCTGACAGAAAATGAGTATTGCCGCCTCTGGTATTCATTCATTAACTAGGTTGCTCACTACATAAGGCCATAAGCTCCACTGGCTTGTGGCTTGGATATGACTACAGCTATGAGCAAATCACAGCCAAGGGCATATAGCGCTTAACACGTTTCAATCTTGTCGTTGATCCCATAGATACAGTCGGCAAGTATGGCCCGCCCACCCAAAATGAGAGGGCGGGCTCATGCCCAGTGTTGATGGTAATCTAATGCAGGGTTTCCCAAACTGGGGTGCGTGCACCCCTGGGGGTGCGTGACCTGCTACAAGGGGGTGCGTGAGTTGAATGGAGCAATGGCTGAGATGTGTGTTTTAAGACGGAATTAATGAATATTACACAGTTTTAATTGTTTGGTGAATTGTATGCTGGAAATATCCACCTGAAGTGTAATTTGTAACTTGCCATGCAACAAATTCCATTGTAATAATGGCAGAAAAAAATGTCAGGTCTATTGGAAATGAGGATTGCCCAAAATTTGCGGCTGTGCAACATTCGCTTAAGGGGTGCACGAACCACATTGAAATGTAAAGGGGGTGCGCAGGGAAAAAAGTTTGGGAACCACTGATCTAATGTAATGATCATAGATATGAACACTAGGTGCCGCATTGATCCATTTTTTGTATTGGAATGAAAGGCTCAAGTCAAATTACTGCCATCTGTAGCTGGTTTAACGCCGTCATCGGTAGGTGACAAGGTAATAGGCACATTATCCTTTAGGGGGCAGTAAGACAAGATATATGAAAAACATAGGATACCAGTCCAAGATGGCAGCGTCCTAGGTTAGGCCACACCAAAAGAACACGGCATATACTGTAGAGTGCATTCCAATATGTGACCTGGCGTCCTCCACTTGGGGTTGTGGCCTCACGTTTTGCTGATCTGAGTATAATGTTAACTTCCTAATTAATGCAGAGATTGAAGACATTTTAAACACATTGGATGACAAATGATCATGCCAACTGAGTGGCATAGTGATCATTGTAAGTCTTGCTACACAGTACAACTTTTGGGGTCTCATGAGCAATCTTGTACGTCAATGTTTTTGTACAGGATGTGTACCAGTGTTCTCCCCCATCCTCCTCCATGACTGAGGTACCCTGAGCATGGTACCGTCCCACCGCACTGCTCCCCATGGGGCGCCACTGAGGGCTGCCCCCTTGCACGGGTGAGGCATAAATGCAATTTCGTTGTGTGCAGTGTTCACTTGTGTGCTGTGGAGTGCTGTGTCACAATGACAATGGGAGTTGGAGTCTCCCAATGGGCTTTCTTCTTTCTTTTCTTTCTAGTCATTAATGTTTTTATCTGCTATTTACTTAAGGTTAACGTCAGGATTGTGCACAGGACCTGAAGGCACCTGCTGGTGAGTACATGTACCTCTTTCATCACCAACTGTGCCAATGTCTTCAAAATGGTAAGTCCATCTGTCCAATAATACAACATACATTGTTTTATGGCGGAATGGTGAATATTTTTGCTGAAACCTTTAAAAAATAAACTCCATGGGAAAACAGAGTAGATCATTTAGATGTACACATACAGTATTTGGAATCAAAGCCATTGTTTCTTTACAGAAACATTCATTAACTTGAAAAGTCAAGTTCCTTTTGAGATAAATAAACCTTACATGCTTTACTTAACATGATCAATTGGACAGGAGCTTAAATAGTCTTCGTTTCCTTTGGGACAAATATCCTACTATACTGCACATGATCATATGCAGGGCCTCTGACAGCTTTGGCCAGGCCAGGCCAACTCAATACATGCAATGTAATGGGGATCTAATTCTGCCGGTACGGTAGGCGAACTCCTTTCCCAGTACAAAATGGTTGTTCCTTTTAACCAGATTAGATCAAAGCTATTATCGTGATGCACTTTTTCAAAGTTCTGTTACCCTTCAGTGCAGAAAACAACCACATAATTTGATGTGTTAGTGCTTTCAAGTTTCAAATCCTCATTATTATTATTTTTAAATGGTGTTTAATAGTAAGCAGCGACTTGTAACCTGCTTTATCTACAGATGATCATTTATAGTTTTTTGTGAAAAAATTATACAAATCGTGCTGTGTATTGAACAGTAGGTCAAATATCGTGATGTGAACCGCGTCGTATCGTGAGTTGAGTGTACAGTTAGCCCTAGATTGGACGGTCAATAAGCACCTAATAAATAAATGGTAATGTAAGCGAGGTTTTTATCTATGCAACATTTGAGGTAAGTTTCCCATCCATCGCCTGTTGTTTGGGGTACCATTGTCAGTCCTATCGGGAGTCTGCATTTTCACTGCTAATGGCACCAATGTTATGCGATATGAGAGATGGATCCAGATCTTCAGATTTCATGCCCTGGGCCATCATGTGTTCTCTTGGCACGCTCTTCATTCATCATCAAAAAGGTAACACGTTTGTTTGATCAATGAGCTTGAATGGTCAGTGAGGTTTTTTTGCTTTATTCTTAATTACTGTACGTACAGAATGTTATTTAGGTTTTGTTAGACAATTAGTAAATGATTGGTATTACATTTTACCATGTGGTAATGATTTTTAAATGAAATAAGCATATACAGGGCAGAAGATTGATATTGTATGTCAATTTGTTTATTTGGCATGGTTTTACACATACAGTACAGTCTATAGTTTGAATGTTCTATGTTGTTAGACACTGTTGTTAGATGCGCAAAATTGCAAGTTGGCAAAACGTTTCTAGATTAATGTCACCATAATATGGTAATTCATGTAGGTTAATCTAGATTAAAATGGTTAATTCAGAATATGTGTGCTACCGATGTCATGTTTAAAAATAAGTCTTTGACGGGTTTCTTAAACCCAGGTGGTGGATTAGACCAGGAGCTCATCTGTTTCCAAAACGCATCTTTCACTGCATGAGAAATGTTGGGGTTAATAATTCTTGTTCCATAAGATATACTTGTGTTTTTTAAAGCGGTTTATTCAGTTTACTCTTACAGTTTACAATTTACTAACTTTACTTTTCACATTAACATGCTCCAAATTTGTGTCAGGGTTATCATCATGGTGTTGGATTGAGAGGGGTGGGGTGGAGTGGGGTGAGTGGGCATTGGCAGGCTTATGCTGAGATGGGGGATGACTGACATTGGCCGGTTAATGCTTGAGAATCACAGATTTCCTGGGACTGTGTGCTGAGAGCACATTCAGTACATGATCCCACCAGTCTCTGCCGAGAATGTCTGGCCACAATGTCTACATGTAGCTGTGTTGCATGTTTCTCTGAGGGGTGCAGGCACATGCACTCCAATACGGCAGGGGAGGCACTGCCTCACCAGCCCAACATGAGAATAATGAGATGCAGTAAATGTGAATAATAGTAACAATAACAACTATTGTTTTCGAACATCTGCACAATAACTACCATTTGAGCAGTATTTAAACAGTTTCAATCATTTTCAATCATTTTAATATTTGCCCATTTCATGTCAAATTGCTCCAAATACGCTGAATTTGGGGCAGCTCCAAGGTTGCCTCACCCAGGATTGCGCAATCCCTCGTTAACAAGCTTGAGCGCATGCCCCATTTTGATCCTTCTGTGTATGCAACCAGGTAATATTGTATTAAACGTTTTTATACACTTAATAGAAGTGTAAAAGTATATAACTTTTCCCTCCACTTTATTCCTAACCAATGACGGCCAGGAGTGGGCATTTGAAACAGAAGCAGTGTTAACTTAGGACACCGAAATGGCAAATGGCATGATACAGATGAGGAGATGCAAATGAATGAATGTTATATATGACAATTTAATTATCAACTGCAAGGTAACATTACATTTAACTCAAGGCTACTGTAGGTTACATAGGGTACAGTGAAATCAACAGTTTACAGTTTACCCAAGATAGATAGACAGAGAGAGAGAGAGAGAAAGAAAGAGGGAGAGAGGGAGAGAAAGACAGAGTTTTGGAGCCCTTCAGAGGTAGGAAGTGACTCCCAGATGGATCTCTGAGTTGAGATTATATACTGCAACCCCCCACCCCAAAAGTGTCATTTGTCTTGTTAGGGCCAGTGACACCCCAGGAGTTTGAGCCCAGCACACCTAGAATGGCACAGGGGAAAGGAGTGTCCTCTAAGTCAACTTTTACATACAACAGAGATAACAGCAAACAGTGACATTAACAATATCAGTTCTGGGTCATCCAATAATCTCCATATTTACAGAAGTATGTATGGTGTGCCCTCATTTTCCTGATATTTTTTTTACTATTTTCTACGTGTGATTATCATTTCTTTACTCTGAACGCTTTGGCATAACGCCCACTGAAAGATACAGTGGTGCGGCTAGCAGCAGCCAGGCCGCAGCCTCGTTCTGGTGTTGAGAGTCTTCCTGGGCAGTTACGTCATAGCGAATCAGAAGTTCACAATACAGTCAGTCGGTGTCATTAGTGTTGGCTAGCTTGTTCACTTTGACTGCTACCATGGAAGTGGATTTCATAACGAAACTAAGAGCATTCTCAAAGTTGGATTTCCAAGGGGAAAAGATGTGATAAAGAATGGAGGACCGACAGAGCTGAAGGGTTTGCTACTGCAGGTGACCGGTTAGAAGATTAGAACGACCCGATCATTTCAAAGTGAGTGGTACAACAGAAACTATTTTTTGTTTCCCCTGTGTCTTGTTTGCAACCGGTGAGAATGTGTGGAAGTCCATTCGCATGGGATTTTGTGACTTAACAATTTACCCAAGGAGCCTCACGAAACACAAATCCTCGGCTACTCATATTCAATGCCAAATTGCTTTGGATACGTTTGGGGCGTCTCCAATAGATGTGGCTTGGATGAACAGCACCGGCTAAAGTAACGTTAGCATGCACAATGCCAAAGTGAAGGAGAACCGTGAGCTCATTTTTCATCCAGAAAGAGCGGCGCATGGACCTGATGTACGAGTTAACCCTATCGCGCCGGACGCATCATATTTGTTTCATCAAATTCAAAGCCCTCTCCTCGCTGACACAAAAAAAATCGATCTCAAAAACATCCTGCGTGTCATTTCCAAACGTCCTGCAGTACACGGAAACCGCCACAAGAGAGCAGCGGTCAACAACAAGTTGACCACAGCTCGGCGAAAAATGCAAAAATGGAGTAGAAGCGGTTTCCCTGACCGACGCTGAGATATCGTCAAATTGCAAAAGGTTTGTGTACAAATTTCCGAAATATAACTCTACATCCTTTAATTTGAACACTTGCTTTGTGCAATTAATCAAGGAAGAGTTTATATTTTTACACCGTGTTGCAGAGAGATCGTGCTAAAACTGATGAAACAAATAAGCACCATCCGGCGGTGGCAGGAAGTCAGCCATCAATGCATTTCGCCATAGGGGAACTTACAAAGCATACCACGACGATCGTTTAACAAAACACACAAGTTGTTTTACTTCAAGACAAAGATATTGCCTTAAGAAACAGGTTTTACTTGCAATTTTGAAAATGTAATGCAAAATGTTGAAATTATGATCTCGTAAAAAATGCATTGAAGTGAATGGAGAAATGGTCCAATTGTAGTAATGGACCCATATATTCAAATTACACATCAAAAATGAATAATGATCTGACTATATTACACTCATAAATAGGTTGTTAAGCATTCGATCAGCTATGTTTTTACATAGATTTTAAAAAATTACCCAACCAGGCTGTGGGAAATGTAAAATATGGTCCTGCTAAAACAAGGATAGGCTTAAAACTATGGCAGGATCTCACTAAATATTTAAAGATAATCCTCAAATTAAATTGTCTGACAACTTTTTTAAATTAAAAAAAGTTGTAAATGCATTAAAAGTCATTTTTCAATGGTCATGACATGGTCATATATGATGCATTAAATATCTCAGTGACCTTAACAAAATTTTGATTTGTTTTTTTACATTTCTTATAAGGGACCAATATTGAAGCAAATTCCAAAAAATTAGAATTTTCTCTCATTGCTTTCATGGTTCAGGTTTCACAGGGTTAAGGTAAGACCAGTGTTTCCTATGTGTGTGAGGCCTGTGTTTGTGAGACCCGTGGGGAGAGAGAGAATCCGCCGTGATTCTGTCCGGTGTGGTAGCCTTTGCACCGGATTCTCAAGTGCCCTGTATCTGCTTGTAGGGTAGACCAAGTAAAGTTGAGTACAGGGTACCGTTGAGGTAAATCAAATATACCCGTGTAACAACAAGACTGATCTAATTCCAAAGTGTAGGCATAACATAAATGACAGTCCCAAAATATTTGGTGACCATATCGAAGCTTGTGTAATCTCTGTTTATGTTGACATTCGCTTCCTGCCACACCTTTGTCCCACATCGCTTGCCGTAGCCTCGTACAAGTAGATGTACATTTGCACGAGAATCCGGTGCGTATCACAAAAGCTATCACACCGGTTTGTTCGCCGTGGTGCTCAGCGGTCTATGTGAGACCATGTTTTGAATCCTGTGTGTGTGTGTGTGTGTGTGTGTGTGTGTGTTTCATTGAGCATACGCTGTGATGCTCCTGTTTGTCCACCTTGTTGCTGTGTGGTTTATGTGAGACCACTGTTGTAATCCTGTGTGTGTGAGTGTGAGTGTGAGTGTGAGAGAGAGATCTAATAGCATTTTCTCTACGGAAATGCAGCATGTTTTAATATGTAGGCCTACCTTATGTTAAGAAAGCTATGACCTATGACACTTACGGTAGGCCTATTTGGCAAATTTAATACAATTTAATTATACTGTAGCTGTAGTATTATGTTTGAAAATCTGATATTGGAAAAGTCAGTGCCTCACCAGCCATAAACTTGACCGCACGTCACTGGGTGTACGTATGTCTTAATGGCGACGCCATGTGCCCCTCAGGCAAACATGTAACCTGCCTAATGTGGCTAATTTCGTCAATGCGGTATGATCAAACTTTCTCAAAAAGACATCCCATTGATGTGATTTAGCTCTCCAGTGTTCATATTCATTCCCAAACATGCAAAAAACATCCCAATATGCTTTCAATGCCGGATAGTCAATTTAAGGCAGAGGTTCTCAACCTTTTTGAACAAACGCCCCCTTGCACTCTGATTTATTGATAAAAAAAGACTAATGCCCCCCAATGGATGCTGACTCCACAGCAAGCGCAATAAAATACAATTAAAGCACGGCAATACAAGATACAAGATTTTTATTTGTCACATGCTTTCTTGTGCTGGCACAATTGGCAGTGAAATGAAGGCTCACTGCTCTCTGTTGTGTAGAATAATCAATAAAATATTATGAAAAAAGTGTAAGAATAATAATAAAAGAAAAAAGATGTTCTAGGAATTCAAAAAGCGGATGGCTTGAGGGAAGAAAGTCTTGCACAATCTCTCTGTCCTGCATTTTATCGAACACAGTTGTTTCCCTAAGGCAGCCTTTCAACCATGGAATAGTTGGAATCGAAGCATCCCTATCAACTTTTAGCTTAAAAAATCAGGATCATTCCCAGATTTTATGCCAAAAAAACTCCTGACAGTCAACTGGGTGACAACGTTTTGGGAGCCATACAATAAACGTAGACATAGACAATTACAACATCATACAAGGACAAGACTAAAAACAAAGCATACAGAGTAGATTAAAAAGAATCTGGCAGTGGGAATAATAACACAGGCTAAAATAGAAATAATTAAAAGATGTAAAATCCTATATAATACAGTATATACAGTGACAAGTCAGATGGTGTTCACCATATGAATGACATTGTTTGTATGAACTGGTTTCTGCGAGGCAGAGTGCACACACGCAGGCACAGTGCACACACACACACACACACACACTTCCAGAGCTCGAGGGTGAGAGCTCATATTTTTAAGGAAAATAAATTCTTAGTGGTATGTGGCATAACCCCATAACTAGCCTCATAAGCCAGACCCTCTCTACTTTAGTAGCTGGTGGAATAAGTAGAGGGGGTGTAGCTTGTCAGGCTAACGGGTAGGGCCGCGGGGAGAATTTCTAGACCAAAGTTTTTTTTATAATGTGAATTTGTGGGAAAATGCCAAATATCATTTAGGTAGGCTTGTTGGAGATATGTCTTACCATCACTGTGCCATCAACAAATTTCACAATACAGTTGGCGTTGTGAACAGCTGTGCAGTCATGGGTTTATAAAGGGAGTACAGTAGAGGACTGAAAACACATCCTTGGGGCGTGCCGATGTTGAGGGACATGATGCTTGAGGAGCAGTTGCCAATCTTCACTGCCTGGGGTCTGTTGGATGCTAAGTTAAATATCCATGCACACAGAGAATGACTAAGTACAATATGTTTAAGCTTGGATACCAATTTTGAGCGTACTATTGTATTAAATGCTGAGCTATAACCAATTAATAGAAGTTGCCTAAAGGGCCGTACACACACGTCGCTGCTAGTTACTCGCTCAGCGAATGAACTCAATAGAATGTCAATGTGTCCCAGCGAGACTCGCAGGCGAGTAGGCGAGTACTGTACAAGCGATGCGATGTGGGCGGATTCCGAGTTGAAAATATTTTATCTTCGAGCGAGGCGAGTAAGCGAGTAACCAATTGGAATGCAGAGTTCGGTACTTCTCGGCTGTCCATTGGCAGTTAAAGCCGCAGGAACTTTCAGCGGACGTTCCATGAAAGAGTGGCGAGTAGGCGAGCAAGCGAAAAGCTAGCTTTGTGTGTGTACGCCGCTTTAGTTGCCATAGTTGCCTTTTCCTTTATCCAAGTGAGAAAGAGTAGAAGTGAAGGACATGGGAGATAACATCACTGCTCCTATTTTCCTAGATGGGCAAACTGAAGGGGGTGTAATGAGCCAGGGACAGATGAGCAGATTCTATTTTTTTCACAAGCTTCTCAAAGCACTTCATTACAACAGATGTTAAAGCAATGGGACGGTAGTTATTCAAACAGCTTGAAGAGATTCTGTGAGAATCTTCACACGTCTGAAACAATATTCAGCACCATGGACAGGACCAAAGTACTGTGATTTGACTTGAATTGGACCCGCATTATAACTGTATTATATGACTGATATTTGAATAATGTTCACCTTGTTCATTCCTAGGTGCTGTTACTGTTCCTTTAAATGACACTGTGGTTTGAGAACGGCAGTTGCCGTAAAGTTTGTGTGCGTGCTGTGAATATACACAGCATGCGTGCTAGTGAATATACTGCATGGCATGCGGAATACAATGGTGTGGTTTTTTTCAGAGTTATAGGGATATAATATTTGGCGAATGAGTATGACTACCCTCAACCTACCACCTCCACCTCCATTCCTACCGTTCCCTGGCGATCCCGTTGTTCCCTGGGACCGATGGATTACGTCCTTCAAGGATTATTTACTGGCAGTGGGTTACTCATCCCTACAGGATACTAGGAAGTGTGCTATCCTCCGCCATTGCCTCGGACAGGAGGGACAGCGTATCTTCATGACACTTTCGCAGTCTTTGGAAGAGGGGGAAGAAGGTACGACTGCTTATGCTGCAGCATCAGCCGCTTTGAAGACTTACTTCAGGTCGGGGAGAAGTCGGCGTTTGCACTGGTTCGAGTTTCGCCAGAGGGCACCGAAAACCGGTGAGAGTGTTGCTCAGTTTGTGTTAGCATTACGTGAACTAGCCAAGCGCGGTGACTTCGGGTCATTGGAGGACGGAATTATTGTAGATCAATTAATCGAAAAAACTTCCTGCAACAAGCGGAGAGAGAGACTGTTGTTTGAGCCAGACTCAATGGACTCAAAGGACTCAAAGATTTGGTGATAGGAAATCAGCCGTATCGGAGGCGCGCAAATTCAGCCGCACTGGGCAGGAGCCAGTGACGTCATCGCTATGAACACAGACCACAGCTGGGACGTGCAGAGAGTGTACAGGCGGCCCAGAGAGAGTGGGCCCAAGAGCTGCAACAACTGTGGCTCTTCACAACATGCAGCCAGAGACCCCTCGTGCCCTGCACATGGCGAGCGATGCCGCATGCAATAAACTGCATCCTTTTGCATGCTACTGCAGGTCCTCTCCCTCTCTCACAGCTCACTCCTCATCGGGGGCCATCCCCATCAACTCGGTGCAGAGCGCCCTGCCCTCATTCAAACTCTGCACATGCCAGGTGGGGACAGCACAGATTCCGCTCCTTGTGGACACGGGGGCTAAAGTGTCAATCCTGAACAAGTACACTTATGAAAGACATTTCTAGGGCTGTTCACGACCAAGGATTTTGTTGGCCGACCAAAGGTCGTCATTTACTCCGACTAATCGATTAATCGCTTTGTTTATCGCTGGACTGGAGTCTTGACAAGAGTTGCCGTTCAGGGCAGCAAACAGAATTCTGATAAGTTGTCGGTGAATGACTTAGGGTTACAACGTACACACACCCCAAAATATGGTGGTGGTTCTTTGGATGTTGGCCAGCACGGAGTAAAATTGTACAGCCAAGTGATAAAGCAAAGTGGAAGCTAACGAAGTGCGAGTTAGCACCATGACGTTGCAACATAGCTTTTTGGAGCTTCAGATTATGCGCCGACGCGTCTTCACTCTTCACACTTTTTACACCGTCTGCAATAAATGGATAATTATGCGAGACGAGACCAATGCAGGCGGCTCCCTGGAGTTTTGTCAACCAATGGAATGAACAAGTCGAGTGAGGTATTGTAGCAAACGGTGCCGGTAGAACTAGTGTCTGTGTACGGGTGCGTGTGTATGAGAGAGGGAGGGAGAAGAGAGCAGCATCTGCCGTGGTGGTGAACTTACATAATTAAACGCACCTGTCGCTCGAATTTGCATGATCATTCTCGCCCGACGTTAGTGACCATTGGTTGACAAGCAATCTGTATCCTTTTCAAAAAGAATCCCATGTTTTAGAGCTCCTTCCAGACATGGCCAAAATAACTTGAAGCCTTCTATCCTTGTCAAACAAATCAACAACACGTCTTCCTTTGTCACGCCCTTCAAGTTAAGAGTCCTGAAAGCCCTTAGACAAGACGCTGTCGGGTTCTGCGGGTAGGTGCCTCCTGGCCTGACCGGTACCCACAACTGTTCGTGCACCAGGCTACAGTGAACCAGTCCGCAGCCCCAGTGGTCCAAGAACTGCGGTGCATCCCCCTGACACTCCGTGATTCAGTGGGGTTCGAGCTACGCCGCCTGCTGGAGGACGACGTCATCGAACCGATTGATGCTTGGCCGTGGGTGTCGGACCTGGTAATAACCAAGAAAAAAGGAGGTGCACTGTGCCTCTGCGTGGACGTGAAAGATGTTAACAAGGCCATCATCCCCGAGTAGTATCCCCTGCCCACCTCCTAAGAACTCACCAGAGAATTTCATGGCTCCACCATCTTCAGCAAGATGGATCTACGGCACGGCTACCTACAGGTACCCCTTGCACCGGCCAGCATGAACCTCACAGCGTTTGTCATGCACGTGGAGGTCTTCAGATACAAACGCATGCCCTTCGGGCTGTCATCGGCCCCAAGCTGCTTCCAGAAGAAAATGTCACTCATCCTGGCGGGCATCCAGGGAGTCTCCATTTTCCTGGATGACGTGGTGGTGCATGCACCTTCAACCAGGGCTTTGAACGGGTTCAAGGAACGAAAACGAAAAACGGGAACTTTTCGTATTTTACCAGGAGCAGAATCGAAACTGAAAACGTAATTATTTTTATATTCTGGAACAGGAACACTTATTTAAAAATAATGGCAACCGGTTAATACTGGTTTTATTTCGCTCCTTAAAGTTTGTTGCCTTGGAATTAACTTTAAAAAAACCCTTTATTTTCCTGCACACGGCTGAGGTTCACTTCCTGTGTGACGTCACATTCGCTGAGTCAAATTTCCCTTTCCCTTCCCTCCCAAACCATTTCTGGATGAATCGCTGACTGAATGGAGAGTGAGCGGTGGATTAAAAAGTCTTCACCCCTCATCTTAAACAAGAGGTAAATTACGACCCATCGTTAATTAAAACAATCATTCCAAACACTATCAATTGCTATATTTGTCATCACCAGGTTAATGATGGACTTAGCGAACAGTTGGCTAAAGTGAACACCTCTATTTTCCTAATGCCCATGGCTAGCTATTCTTGGTAATACTAAACGGAATATCTTTCTCATTTGTGGCAACTTTTCTGTTTGTGTAGATGGGAAGACCTACTGAGAATCCAAATCACCAGCTTTTTACCTTCGACCCAGCAACAAACAAATCGAAGTGCAACGTTGAGGGATGTGGAGCCAAAATATCAGGCAACCATGGGGGGAACTTGTAGAGGCATATCCAAAGGATTCACCCGGACCTGTTACAGTCTACGAATTCTACTGCTAACACTCAAAAGAGACCTGGCCCATCTCAAAGAACTTTAGATGAGGTTGCTGTGAAGAAGCCAAAATTGATCCACGTACCCATTACATCAGAGGCTCTGGTAGATGCGTGTTTGGAGCTTGTCACCGTGAACAGTAGACCGTTTTCCTTAATGGAAGACACTGGCTTTAGAAAAACAATACACCCCCTACAACAAGCAATTGGAAATGGTTTCATAATTAATTCAGCCAACATTTGCGAGAGGGTCACAACACTCGCTGACAGCGAAAGGAGAAAACTGATCGATGAGCTTAGTGGCAGGCTTATCCTGCTGAAAATCAACGGTGCCACTTGCAGGGATCACTCTGTTTTGGGGATTAATTTTCAATATGCACAAGGAGAAAGCATTGTGTTACGGACATTGGCTGTTCGAGAACTTTGCGAAAGACATACGGCCTCCTACATATCTTCTGTGGTACAGGAGGTGTTGGAGGAGTATAAAATCAGTCTGAAGCAGGTGTACTCTATCACTGCGGACAACGGTGCCAACATGCAGAAGGAAGTGCAACTATTGTCCGACCTGCAAGCGACAGGCAATGACGAAGAGGGCACTGATGCAGATACAGCTGACACCGGGAGAGATCCTGATGTTGAAATTGATTCTGTTGATCAGGGAAGATCTTGCGCAGCGTGCGTTGTTCAGCACACACTTTACAACTAGCAGTTGATGATGCATTGAAAGAGAAGGGGGTGTCCAACGTTATTGCTAAAGCATGCCGTGTTGCTAAAAAGTTGCGCACCCCAAATGTTGTGGCCGAGATTAAAAGAATGGGCCACAAGATTGCCATAGTCGACTGCCCCACGCGCTGGCATTCTACACACAACATGCTAGAGCGACTTTGCGAGCCCAGATCATTTGTGATGACGTCACCTACCGTCAATGAGCTGCATTTAAGTGAACCCGAGTGGCAGGCCATTTCAAATGTTTTCAATGTGTTGAAACCTGCAAAAATTACAACCAAATGCATCCAATCAGAACAGCTTACCGCAGGTGACTTTTACGGCCAGTGCCTTAAGTGTGTGCTAGATACAGGCAAAATCGACAGCCCCTTTGCCAAACGACTGGTCCAGTGCATGAAATCACGTCAACACACACTGTTTGAAAATGATGCATTCGTGGCCGCTTTATTTGTCGACCCTAGGTACAGGCTGTTTTTGACAGATATTCAGGCTGATATGGCGAAATTACACCTGTGCCGCACTTGGGATATGATCCAAAACCTGTCCACCGCCTCCAACACAGACAGCACAGCTGAGCGTTCATCATCATCATCTGAAGATGATGACGAAATTGAGAAGCTATTGATGGCTAAAGAAAGAGAAACCACTGTCACACAAAAGGGCAGAGTTCCCATTGCATCGTTGTTAGACGCCTTTTGCAGAGAAGCGCGTTTAAAGCGGACCGAGAATGTTCTTCGTTATTGGGAGTCCATGGCCGCTTCAAATGCAGATATGCACAAACTCGCAATGTCCGTCATGGCGCTTCCCGTGATCCAAGTCAGCGTGGAGCGCGCATTTTCATCTTTAAAGTTTATTCTTTCTCCGCTTAGGTCGTCCCTGAATGACAAAATGCTGGAAGACATTCTTTTCATTCGCTTGAATAAACTATTTGGAATGTAGGCCGACACATTTGCTTTCCGTCTTGTTAATTAACGTCAGATAGACGGGGAGTCTTCTGCTTTTGTGACTACATGATTTATTTTATTTTTATGTTTTTATTATCATTGGCTGTTACTGTTAGCCATATTTTTTTGCATCGTGGAAGGCAATTACTCTTAGGCCTGTCAGTCACACATCTTTTTTTGTTTGTTTAAAAATGCAAGGTAGGCTATAGCCTCTTTTTGTTATTTTTTGCGAACTGTTAAATGTGAGCCACTGTTATCTAGGCTATAATTAGTAGCCTAGGCTATGTTTGTTGATTAACAATAGGGCCTACCTGATGATACATGCAGCCTAATTTCAAGTAGGCCTAAGAAAAGCTAAGCAAAAGACTTGTGTTACGGTATGAATAGGCTACCGGTAGGCCTACTGGACGGCCTTTCCCCCAACAGTTGGAATTTGTTGCTGCCGTTGTCATAGCATAACCAAGTGTCTGTAATGTCGTGAAGTTTGTGTGGAAATGTTCTCTTTTTAAAAAATAAACACATTTGAAATAATTGTATGTTTATTTACTTATTATTAATAATAAGCTAAGAATATAATTATTATTTAATAATGGTTGTAAATATTATTACATTTGATTTAAGCTGGAAGAGAAATATGTTTCATAACATTAAACAGCTGACAGGAACGAAATTAACCGTTCCGGGAACAGTATTTTTTGGTTCTACCGGTTTGGGAACATCAATTTATTGGTGGAACACAAAACCGGAAACGGTAGAATTCCGTTTCTGTTCGGAACGAACCGATTGGGAAAAAATAACGGTTCAAAGCCCTGCCTTCAACTGCACTACACGACTCCCGCCTGGAGCAAGTCTTCCAGCACTTCGAGAAGCATGGCTTCAGACTGAATGCGGAGATGTGCAAGTTTGGCGTTAGGGAGGTGGAGTTCCTGGGCTTCAGGCTCTCCTGGGATGGCATTGCTCCAATTGTGTCCCACATGGAGGCCATCGTGTCTCTGATCCACAGTCCCCATCGCAGGTTGCGTCCTTCCTAGGGATGGCGGCTTATTACCTCTGATTCATGCCCCGCTTCTCAGACTCGACGTCCCCTCTGCGCTAGCTGCTCAAGAAGGACGCCACCTGGAACTGGATCCAAGCCTGCCATGATGCGGTACACGTGCTTAAGCAGCAGCTCACGTCCCCCCCTACGCTGGCCCATTTCAGTTTGGGCGCACCCACCCTGGTACCCTGTGACGCGTCGGGGGTGGCGCTTGGGGGGAAAGAGAGGCACTGGCTTGTCTGTGAGCATGTGAACGCTGGCATGTCTACCTCTATGGCCGAGCGTTCACCATCCGCACAGACCATCAGGCACTGACGACACTGCTGGCGACCCAAGGCCCAGGCCACAAGCCGTTGAGACTGCACAGGTGGGCCGACCGTCTCAACCAGTACAACTCCAACCTGCAGTTCATACCTGGGCGTGCTAACACAGTGTCCGACCTCCGAGACAAGGGAGAGGCCAGCCAACTTCGTAGTCAGGAGGAACTGCAACAGACCTCGCTCCTGCTCACAGCTCTCGTCCGCTTCATCCAACCATCTCTTTCCACAAGAGCATACACAACTCGCGTACACACACACATACACCAACACACCAACAAGTAAGGACATTATTGTTTTGTATGAAATTTATTATGTTTTGGCCCTGCCGTGGCCAACCGGTAGGGCACTCGTCTGCCATGTGGCCGACCCGGGTTTGATTCCCTGCCCAGGTCATTTGCCAACCCCTCCCCCTCTCTCTCCCCATTCGCTCCCTGTCCACCTCTCATACTGTCCTGTCAATAAGTTGAAAAAGACCCCAAAAAAGAGAACTTTATTATGTTTTGAACATAATGTGTTGTGTATGAATTTGAAGATTGAGAAGTGCACTAAAATTAAGAAAATGACATTTGTGTTGAATTAAGTTCTTTTCTGATCACTGGTTATTTATTCAGGGACTGGTAATAGGTCTTATTGCTGCCTGGCGCCCAACTCCAAAATAATTTTGAAACTTTAAAATACAGTCGTGGCATCATTACACTATTAAATGATGGGTGGAAGTTTTAGCACTCATGGTGAGTGTGTAGGCACAGGTATGGCTACACACGCACGCAGTGTAATTGCCGACATCGGAAGAAAACCATGTGAGGAAACCATGAATATAAGAAATAGGCCTGTGCAAAATGGGGAAGAGGTGGGACCCGACTTCAGATTAATAGGCCAATTGTAAATTTGTGTCTGGGTTTGTAAGACTTGCCTTTTTGAAATTCACAGTTTTTTATTTATTTTTATCCGAAAAAAAACAACCTTTTGGACACACTCTGGAGAAAAAAAAACAAGACAAGGCTTGTGTGCTCTGTCATGTCGCTGCATGTTTTGGTAACATTGTGAGAATTCATTGGGTAACTTGGCATGTAGGCTACAAAGTTTATCCCTTCACAGCAGTAACATGGGAGTGTGTCTTACGTCGCTGGTTTCAGCACCACGTGTGTGGACAGCTCCTTTTATAAATATGAAGGGAAATGTCGGCTGTCCTGATAATGATAAGGCTTCACAGTTAGAGTGGCAGCTTCTCAGAATGGTTTAAAATATGTATATACAAAAATGAAGGCACTGCAACAAAAGCATATTGCATCAATGTCGGATTAGTGGTATGTCAGAATAGCGGCGGTCGGTGGTAAACATGCCGGTATTCCGACAATAGATATCAATGTGGGAATAGCTCCATTTCGGAATAGCGGCATGTCACCGCTTCAGCTCCAGTACATCCCGCCACGCTGCCTCCTACACCTCAGGAACCCTGCCTTCCTGCACCACAGAGGTATGATGGCAAGTATGGTGAGTGCAGTGAGTTCCTTACCCAGTGTTAACTCACCTTTGCGCACTAGCCTACCACCTACTCTACTGACCGATGTTTCCGATTTCGTGAAGTTTACCCAAGAGATGCTTCGCGATTTCGATCGATCGGACATCAGCCAAGATGCAGCCAAGAAACTCATGTCCATCTGGCAGGGAGGAAGTTGTATCACAGACTAACTATGCCATCTTGTTTTGTACACTCGCAGCAGTCAGTGGATGGAATGACATTGTCCTGGTTTCAGCTTTCCACCATGGTCTATCTGACTCCATCAAAGATGGTCTGGCCTCTACAGTATAGGTTGCCCCAGTGAACTTGAAACTTTGATCTCACATATCATTTGCCTTGACAACAGGATTAGAGAGCGTAGCTGAGACCTGAGCTTCTCTTACCTCACTGCTTCATCCTGGAATCCATCCACTTCCTCCAATTGGCCATACTTGTTGCACCAAAAGCAAGAACCCGCGACAGCATCCCCAGGGTCTCCTGCATCTCCTGCCCATTCCTCGGCGTCCCTGGTGTCATGGCGGTCGACTTTATTACGGGTCTTTCTGGCTCTCAAGGTAATGCTGTCATTCTAGTTATAGTTGACAGGCTCTCTAAAGCTTCTGCCCTTGAGACTGCCAAACTAATTTTCACTCATGTCTTCACTCATGTCACAGGACATTGTCTCCGACCGAGGGCCCCCTTAGTGTGGCGAGTATTCTGCAAGCTGATCGGGGCCACTGCCAGCCTCTCCTCTGGTTTAAATCCCCAGTCTAATGGCCAGCCTGAGAGGCTCATCCAGGGCCTGGAAACAATGCTGCTGGGTCTGGATATGGACAACCCAAAGTCATGGAGCACTTGGTTGCCATGGACGGAGTACACAGAATACCCTGCCCTTGTTTTCTGAACAGGAGCCCTTGGTAAATCACTTCCTGAGACGGTGTCATAGGACCTGGCACAAGGTCTGGAGGATTTCATCCAGGGCTAACCAGGCTAAGGCTCAATGCCCACAGTTTTCGTCCTGGGCAGCGGTATGCAGTATGTTGTGGGGCTGTTCCTCTGCGGGTGGAGAATCGCAAATTTGCCCCTCGTTATGGTGGCCCCTTCCAAGGTAGTGCGCATAGGGTGAATACTGTCGCCTACCAGCTTCAGTTGCCCGTACTATCGTTCCTTTATGCCCCTGCCCCTAGGGTCCCCCACCTCCCTGCACCCTCCAACCCAACCTAACATTGACTTGATTAATCCTGTTTGTTAAATCTAGATGTTCGTCTTGCAGTTGTCACATTTCCTGTTATTCAACCCTCACAACGAAAGATATCAGCAGCAAGTGAGAAATGCATCCAGCTGCAACATAGCAGTGACTGGGGCAGACGGTGATCGGGGGCACATCAGCAACAGACGAGAGGCACAGCTACAGGTACAAAGTGGCACAGGCGACCTGCAGGACACAATCAGCATCCTGCTCCATCTGTGGCACATGCAATGTTGCGCAATGGAATGTCACCCAACTGTTCAGTGTCCAGTGCCAGCCTCGTAAATGGGTGGAAAGTAGAGATTTATAACGATGGTAGACAGGTGCCGGTCCTTCTTTTGACTAGCGCTCGGACTTCGGAATGCCGGAGACCTTTGGAGGCGAGGTATGAGGCAAAAGTTAGGACTCATCATCACGTTTTAACACAACATAAGCCATTTCACACTGGATTATCCCTTAACTGCAAGAGACCTCACACACCACAAACTGCCACTCTACTCTCTGCAAACCAACAGAGTCGTTGAGTGCTGCAACCACATTTTCAAAATGCACATTCAGGTTGACAGAACCGTACCGGTGCCCGTTCTTGCACCTAATCTTGAAATGGTTGGCTTGTTCACACCACAAGTCTAAGCAGTCGGGAAACGGAAAGTTGGTTCAAGATGCGAACTGAGAAGCACTTGTTTTTTCTTTGTGAACCGTGATGACAACGTCAGCAGTTTCATCCATATGGTCAAATAAGGAAAAGTCCAGAGCCTGGTATGAATGCAGATGGTTTGCAGGTAAGCGCTTACGTTCCAAACGCAACTGCTGTGGGAACGGGCACTGGAAAAGAGACATTGCCATCTGCCGATCAAGCACAAAGACCACGGAAACAATTTTCTCTTACTTAATCTGCTACTCCTTAGGGCACCACAGGTGTGTCATCACATGAACTCATGTGCAACTGACTGATGCACAACCAAGCGGCCCTGCTCATAAACCAGAGGACCAGCTTGGCCGTCGGGTTGCCACTAAACAGAATGCATTGAAAATCTACACAGACAAGAAAAGGGTGCCAAACACCAGAGAGAGGATGCTTGGTGTGAAAATGTGAATGATGGACTGCCCAAGTTTTAGACACCTATCCAAGTCATGGGTAAAACTGGTTCAAAGTGCAGTTGTGCTTGTGGATGGGTGTACTTGGAACTTTGTAGTCCCTGAAGGGGAACCAGACAGGGAGGTTTGACAAAATCAGAGTCATGCTCTGCACCTGTGTCAGAACCTATGCAGAAAACTGAGACAACCCAACAACTGGTTGGTGCTGGGGTCATGTACAGACCTGTGAGAGTGAGGAAGGATCTTGCTTAGTGAAAGCGTGAAAGCGAAAGTGAAAGCCCATTGCGAAACTCCAACTCCCATTGTCATTGTGACTCAGCACTCCACAGCACACAAGTGAACACTGCACACAACGAAATTGCATCTATGCCTCAACCGTGCAAGGGGGCAGCCCTCAATGGCACTCCTGGGGAGCAGTGTGGTGGGACTGTACCATGCTCAGGGTACCTCAGTCATGGCGGAGGATGGGGTAGAGCACTGGTTCATTACTCCCCCCACCAACCTGGCGGGTCAGGAGTCGAACCGGCAACCTTTGGGCTACAAGTCTGATGCCCTAACTGCTTAGCTTCGGTAGTACAGAACATCAAAGCAATTATCCAGACTAAAATGCATTGTAGGTTGATTTTTCAATGATTGAGAGCATACATACCATGAATCGATGAGCCTTGTGGACACCAAGCCAAACCGATCAGACTTTCCAACTTCGACTAGGCAGTTGTCTGTCTGTTCCTTTCAGTCCTTGTCGGCCACAGGCTTTTTGCTGAACACACCAAATCGACTTCAAACGTCGTGGACACTCCCCCAGGGATGGCACCGTTGGGATTTCTATATAAACTTTGTGTGAATGCTTACGCTGGCCATTTGAAGTAGCCAAATGTTTTTCACGAGGTTCACAAGTAGCCGGTGTAGATATGCTACATTTACTATAAATAACTATACAAGGTATATAGGCTATGCAAAGTCCCTCTCTCATTCATAATTTATCCATTTAGAGAACGTGGTAGCCGATCTCTGTCTCCAGCTCTCAAAAGACAGAAAGCCTGACCTATGGTTTTTCGCAGATTCATTATCTCTACGGAAGAAATAACTCCTCTCACTGTGACCTAGTTCGCTAAATAGGAAAATAATGCACGCTAAGCTTACTCTCTGCTTTTTCCACAATAGTAGTCATGTAGATGCAGTCATGGCAGGGCAGAGCAGTCATGGGTAAACAGGGTGTAAGATTTGTAGACCAAATATTGATGGTTCAAATCCCCACCTGCCCAGGTTGGTGGGGGGAGTAGTGCTCTCCCCCAGCCTCCTCCATGACTGAGGTAACCCTGAGCATGGTACCACTGCACTACCACTGCACTGCTCCCTTTCAGGCACCATTGCCTTGCACAGGTGAGGCCTAAATGCAATTTAGTTCTGTGCAGAGTTCACTTGTGTGCTGTGGAGTGCTGTGTCACAATGACTATGGGAGTTGGAGTTTCCCAGTTGGCCTTCAGACGTGTTATAGCCTACATTACTTTTGAAGGAGGAAACCAACGCACACCAGAGGTTTCGAGGTGCAGGTAGCGGGTATATCAGTTTTTTAGAAGAAGATACAGCACACTCTTGTCCATCGTGCTGCAATGTATTAGGAAAACAATGCTTCGGCCCGTATGGCCTTTCTCAAGTTTTTACACAAGCAAAGTGAAGACCTACATTACTACTATGGTTTTAAACATACCAGACCTATGCCTATATGCGAAGTCCCTCTTCCGTTTATAATTTCTGCATCAAGAGAACATTCTGTCCGTCTCTTGCTCACGGAAGAGCTAAAACGCTTTTTATGGTTTTATTCTGATTCATTATTTCAGTGGAATACATGGGCTACTAGATGATTTTTTTTTTTACATTTTACGTTGTGATTGTGAATCTTCCATGGAGATGTTTGTGGGTTCGCTACTAGCCAAACTGCCCTCCCACATCCTGCTTGCAGTTACACAAAGAAATCAGAGTCCGCCAAAGAACCTGACCCCCGACGGGCTTCTCAACCCAACTGAACATGCTGAAAGTCTCCCGATGCACACCAACGGGTTCTGCCGACCCCCAACCCTGACAAACGTAATGAGACACACCAAGCCAATTTTATGTTGACTGTCCTCTGCGCTCGCCGACAACAAACTGTCAGGTTGGTGTGGAACCACCCTAAGAACGATCTCAGAGGCTGTGCACGTGCGTTCACGTATGATGATCTTTGAGAAACAGATGTAGAAAATCTAAGAACGTTCGTAAAACGCTCATTATTGAGAGACGTAGCCGAGGTCAGCCTGAAAACGACTCTAGGGAGGGATATCCTATCCTGAGCCTGCCCATACTAACTGTGCTGCATTACCGCACGAATACACCGGCCGCGACCTGAGCGAGACAAGCGATGGACTTTATATTGACTTTAAGCGATGGACTTTATATTGACTTTAAGCGATGGACTTTATATTGACTGACTTTATATTGAGCGCAAGCGACAGCTTGTAGTTGAACTCCTGGGAATATTATGCAAATTAGCTATGACGCGGTTTTGCAACAGCCGCCACAGCCAATGAGATTGTTTGAATGCTTGCATTCTGCCTTTAACGGACATACTCTAGTCGCTTCAATTGCTCATTTCGCTCTTGCTGCACAGAAGAAATTCTCTGTCGCTTGAATATCGTTGTGGCTGTTCTATTCGCCTGGTCAAGTTTCGCTTCTCAATTGGTCTGATCACGAACAATATCACTGTGACAGCGTGAAGCCCACCACACTTAATATTAATTTATTAATTTTCAGTCTAGGCGCGTGTGCTTTTCCTGTGTTAATGTTTCTAGGCAGTATCCTAGATACACATATGTGGTGTTCTGTAATGTTTGTTTTGACTTATTTGTACTAAAGTATGGGCCTGATTCCATTTCTGTTTTGGTGGTATGCACATGTGCCCTTTATAATGGGCTATTAACGAGGTACCTCAATTGGCTGTGTTGGCCTGGTAATTGTTAATTAGTTGAGCCTGATTGATAGAGCCATATGACTGGGTAATTGTTTGAGTGCCTGGTCTCTTTAAATCCCCTTGGTGGGAGAGTTAGGAGGCTCTTTCTTTTTCTGATAGACATGTGCTGTTGGCCCCAGCTGATGAGAGCTGTTGGGTTTCTTTCCTTGGCCTTTTTTAAGTACAATGTGTGACCATTTTTTTCTTGCGTTTGTTTAGTTAGTTAGCTTTTTGTGTTTGTTTTGTACCTTTTTGTTTGTAGTTTTTGCACTTTATTACACCTTATTTTTATGTCACTGCCTATGTTAATTTCTCCTGGCCACAAGACTACTCTACAACAATAACATTTCAAATTCTACTGAGACATGGAACCAAATGTTTCCAACAGTTTGATGGGGCAATGATGCAACAGTTCAGCAGATGCCCTTAAATGTCTAAAAGTGGTTTTGCTGAGACAGGAGGATTGACGATCTAATTTAGGGAAAAATATGAAAGTGGATGATCGGGCTGCAGACTACTGTATTTTGGGCTGATTTCAAGTGTAAATGAAATTACTCCTAAGGAGCCAAAAGACTGTAAGTTGTAAATGTCTGTGTCTGCATGGAAAGATGACTGTGGGATAGATGAGGAGAATATATGATGAGATGTTATTTTCTTCTTCTGATTAAGTACATGAGATGACATCAAGGACAGAGAAATGTGTCAAAATGTGTCATCTTCAAGGGTGTATATTAAAGGACAACTGCACTATTTTGAGCATTAAGCCCATTTTTCATTTGTTTTCAATGCTTTAGATCCCCCCTCACCATTTTTTTTAATGTTTGCTGCTGTCTCCGTTATTTGGCTAATTTAGATTTTGTCTCAATTGGCTTTACAATGGCCGTCTATGGGCATGTCCAAATATGTTCTTAAAACACCTTAAACATTTGCAGAACATTGCAGAAAAGACTCCACTAAATCACAACATGGCTATAGCAATACTAAGAGCCTTAAGTAAAAGACACTGTAATTACAATTTTGGTGACAGTACGATTATAGCAAGGCTCTGTGCAAGTGGGTTAAGATGAGGCACAGATGAAGCACACACTGTACCAGGGCGGTGAGGGCCCAAAACGTCACAAGAATAAATGGATTAAAATGGAGCTCATCGGTGTGCGGTTCTTCTTCGCCTCATCTATTGCGAAATGGCACCCTTCATAAGTTAAAGTTAAGCATTGATGTTTGTTGTTGATGTAATCAACCAGTGTTAACTGCATCCAGCAGTGAGGCGGTTACACCGCAATCAAAGTAATGCCTTTCTTTTGCCCACTCTATATGCCCAAAGGCTTATCTTTAAGTCTCAACCTGTCCAATCTCCTACTCGGTAGTTGCCAAAAGTCGCTTTTATGGGGTTATTTTCCATTTTTCAAATGAATGTCAGCATTTTTGGGTAAACAACTTACTGCCTAACTGACAGTGCTGCTGCTACAACACAATTTGTGGATAAACATTGCATTAAAACATCGTGGTGTAAAACTGACATGCCCATGGGCACAGCAGGTTGATATTTTGTCAACATTGACACATTTGAACTGTCAGGTCAAATTCAATTGTACTGTACTGTGAGTGAGGTGTATGTGTTAATATAGTTATAGTAGTCTTCTGTCAGATGGAGTTAAATTGAACATGACATCCATACCTATTCTGTTCAGGTGACTAGTGTCCAATATTATTTTGGAGCTGAATGACTTAACCTGACACTGAAGAAGGCTCTGTGCAGCCGAAACGTCTGTCATATCAGTCCCTGCAATGTTCAAATAAAAAGAAAACAACAAGAAAGAAGAAAAAACTGAGTGCGATCCATTTCCTAACTAGCTGGATGACTTAAGAAATATAGGTGGGAGAAAAAAGTCAAAAGGAAATGTGAAATAAATTATAAAAATGGTGCTTTGATTGCAACTGAAACGGTCAAATAAATTGATTTTGAAAAGCAAAATGTCTTCTACATTAATGCATTATCAAAGTTGGTGGTGTCAGATATTTTAGTGAGTTAACTTTTTTAGTTTGGTGACCAGACATCCTCCCCGAATCACCACACCACAGGGGACGTTTTCACACACCTGCACATTTTGAGGTTAAGATTTCCGAGTTGATTATTATGTAGCCTATGTGTGTGTATTTTTTAACATTTGTATTTATATTTCAAGTCTATGGTTTAACACTTTCCCCCGTGTAATGGCCTATGATGAGGTGTCAGTTAAAGTAGGCATAAAAATAGATTCAGGGTGCAACACTAGCACATGATATTACATAGCTGTTACTCCATTGTACCTAATGAAGTAGATAGACTGTTGTTACTGGATATCACTAAAAACCTCACAAGGATCCACCACAAGCTTGATGCAACCAGTCAGCTGACTGTAAAACAAATACACAGGTCTATTGTTGACACAAGTTACGATGTTGGAAGGAAATTACATCTCTTTCTTCATTTTTTCAAAACTTGTCTTTTTCTTTTGACATCTATGGCTAGGGATGGATCAGCCTCACATTTGTAAGTGATTGAGTTAAGTATGTGATCAGAAATTCTGGATCTATCGGTATCCGTTAAGATGCTGAATGCAAGTATCACTTGTCTACAACCACCAATATGGCCAGGTGGAGATATACTCTGATTAAAGACTGAGATATGTTCCTCAGTGGTTCTTACAAAGATGATATGTGAGATGATATGGTGGTTTGGGAACATAAGTGAGACGACATTCCTTTTACAAGTCTTACAAGCCATTACAATATCAAGAATTATGTTAACCAAAATCTTTCAACTAGAATACAAGTTGTGAATTGGTTATGTAAATATTATTAGCATGTGGTTAGTGATTTGCTTCCAAATCCATTTGTTTTTCTTTTCATATTTTAAAAAAAATGTACCAAATGGTGGGGGAACTCGGCCATATAAACACACTCATTTTTTGTGAGATGTGTAAAAATATACATGGAATTGAATCAACTGAAGTAACATTATGTATTATTTGCTATATTATGCTTGTATTGGTATAGGTTTGTGAGACTGTGAATCAAAAGTCATCTACTCTGTAAATCCCCCTCATGCATTTAATATATCACTCATGCAAATTATTTTACAATCTCACAACCTGTTAATTATTCCGTTAAAGGCATAATTAATAGAGAATCCCAAGAAGGAGGATGCTGTCTGTTCAAACAACTGACTGTCGAATGACGTTTTTTAAACCTTCCATAAAATCCTACGCAGGATGAAAAGTTTCAGAATGTGGTTTTTCACCGCCCAATAACCAGTTTGGATATGTTAATAAAAGAGTAACAATTTCAGATTACATTTGGTTTGTATTTACGTCTTTTTATGGAAACACCGATTGAGCAAAACAACTTTCATCCAAGCCAGAATAGCCTCTTAAAACAAACCAATTAAAACAATTAAAAAAAAACGCACCGGACCCTATAGGCACATGCACAGCACTTAAAATGTTTACTTCGAATTTGGGCAACATGCCTTTCAGTGACACCACTTTGCCCAGCCACTACCACTACTGCTTGCCTGTGCGTGGGGAGGTTCATAGTAGGGACATTCGTCATTGCTGCATGGAAACACTTTGCTGTTTGGATATATCTTGGAGATGCTGCAATGAGTGGTCTTGTTTACTTGCCAATTGTAAAATCCAATGTAATATCACTAAAAAAAGGGCCCTTCTCCCCTCCTCGTTTCTCTCTATTCCTCTTTTGTCACTGTGTACAGCATGTGTGAATATATCGGATGATGAACACAACTATCCTACGTGGGTTCCTGGTATCTGTTGAAAAACTTTTAAAACTATCCACCGAATGAAATGCACAATGATTTGCTATGGCATATTAGGAGTTTGTAGCGTTTTACGCACGACTTAATACGGATCTGAGAGACATGCCACTTGATATCAAACGAAATTCTGTAGACTTTCCCTTTATAGATTAATTTCGTTATTGGTTCTTTCCCATTAGTTGACGCTTAAATTATATACAATTTGATTTAATTTTGTAGGCCGATTGGCGTGAACTGGAAGTACCTTCAGGCGTCCTCTGTATTGGGCTAAATATCCCTGCATGGTGAACACGGTCTTAATCACTGCATCATTTTGGGAAAATGCAGGTGCAACAGTGTTCGTTTTTTTAAAATGTAATGTCAGTTTCCTAATAACAGCATGGGAAAGTGAAAGACGAATTTTAAACACTTTTTAGGTTATTTAACTCTGTTACAACACCGAACGTCAGTGCACTGTGACTTAGAGTGTTACCAGAGACGTGAAACACCTTCATTTCCATGTTGAAAACTACAGTTTTCTTTACTCGAGGAAATGTCTAGTAGACAGTATGATTATATTATTATTCATATTTTATAAGTACTATTATTCCATGTGCGTAATCGAGATATTGCCCGTTTTGCCATTGGACAGGCTTCCCCGTGTCATGGCACAGGCTATGTAAATAAACTCGTAAACAGATATATTCTGTCCGCTTCTTTATACTCCAAGCAACGTGTAGAGTAATCAAGTGATTAACCATACGCACGCAGAGGTATAAATGTAGCTAAGGACAGCTTACAATTGTTTGCTGGAGCAGAAGCGAAATGGGGCCAATCCTTTGCGCATCACATTTGAACTTTGCCTGGATGGTGTTGGGTGATGGGTATGCAGATAGGAACCCAAGGTATTACTCTTTGAACAGATGTGTGTATGCACAATTTGACTGATGATAAATTCAGATGTATTTTAGTATTGAAAAGGTATTATCCGTGTATGCGTATTGCTTTGCATCTGAACACTTGAGCATTTGGCAGAGGTTGTCCATATGATGAACTGGCCATGCGGAATGATGTGAATTTAAGATGACTGCATGGGGACTGGTTTTCGATACGTTTGTTGATATGCAGAGAGCAATTTTACGTTCCAGAAAAACTGGAGCTGGTACTAAACCATTTGTTCTCCTTCTGACCGACTTATGTTTTGGTTTATTTTTCTGTTTACAGAAATGCACCCATAACACATGTGTAGCTTTTGAAACCTCCATAAGTAAGTTACTGATGGTCTGTAATACTGTACTGAATTGTATCTTTAAGCGGGCTCACTGTCATGTCACCAAGGTGTGTGTATGTAGCCTATAGATATTAACCTCGAGCATCCAGGAAAACTCCCGATTTCCAAATTGGACTTCAATAATTGAATGCCGCTTACGAAGCTGCAATGCACATTGCACGCACCCTTATATCGGTGTTCTTTTCCTTCCCTTCCCATTTACTTGATTAGTCTTACCAAATAAATTGCGTCTACATTTGCAGCAACGATCATGACCGTCTACCTATGGCACATCCAACTGTATAACGCAGCCTAGGAGTACATGCTGATGAACTGCGTCTGGAAACATTGCGATGACATTGACCAATGTATTCACCCGAGTATGGATCAGTTTACGAAGGCTTTGCGAGTAATTCCCCTAATATCATTGTTCGGGATATGCAGAAACGCTCTGTATTTTAGTTCCAAAATGGAAGTTGCATCTGGACTCTAAATCGTTTTTTAACCTGGTGTGTGTGTCTTCTTATGTTTCCTATCTATATTTGGTATTACACAGATGAACGAAAATCTATTTTTTGTTGCATAGAAAACCTATATAGAATGGCCAAGTTGCAAGCACATGCATGGGGAGCCGGTTGCGCAGAGACTGATGTTTAGAATGGGCCTTGGCTGTGTGTTTTGTGCAGCTTGTGAATGAGTGATGGCACTGCTAGAATTATAGGCTGCTCCACCAGAGTCTGAAGCCGGTTTCATAGGCGCCGACCTTGACCTTGAACAGTCACACATCCTCTTTTGGCGGAAGCCAGATCGAAGGGAAGGAATGTGGATGCAGAGGGATAAAAGTTGTCGTTTCTCGGTTTTCAGTGTAGAGTTTGGATCTGCAATAAGTTGTTTTGATATCATCTAAAGTGCAAGTACTGAAAAGGCGATATCTTTAAGTAAAAAAAGAGTTTCTGAAATAATTTCTGAAATTGAATAGTAGCATACCATGTCTTGTTATGACTTGTTCAAATAATTGGTTTTGCCCGGTTACGTGTACTTTTATGATATGACTATTACCGTTTCAAGTCCTCATTCTTATGGAGAGCCTTCGTGATACAGAATTACTGAAGAATGCGTCATTCCACGCCTCTGGTGATTCAGAAACTGAGAATTAGGCGCCACTCAACGTGACTGAAACCCAGAGGAACGCAGTCCAAAAAGAGAGGCACGGTACACTCTTAAATTAACAAATGAACAAGTTGTATGTTTTGTTAACGAGTTTGAGTAGTGGTGTAGATGCATAACCATGTGCGTAAATAAGTTCAACTAATCAAACGCATTGGTGGCAGAGTGCGCAATGGTGAGCTTGTCATTGCTAAACTGGTATCGCCCAATGCTCTCTGGGTTTGCACTCTGCTGCGAAGCATTCCTTTGAAAAGTGCTGAACATAGTTGGCATTGAAGAGATGGCGAATGGTGCTACACGAGAGAACACTGTCGTTTCATACCAGCATGGATTACAATCTCAAACAATGCCTGGGTATGGATAGCCTACTCGTTAACCAAAGTATTTGATCTTTGGAAATTAATGGCGACAAGACCGACCTTAAAACATGATCTTGGTTACCTCTATAGTTTCTTATAGGCTTTGCTGTTTTATCTGCTTCTGAAGCAAACAAACGCACAAGAAATATTACGTTTAATGGCTGTTGGCAATGGCGAAAGGTTTTTTTCCAATGGAGAAAAATGCCTTAAGTATCTCGTACTATTACGCACATTGAGTGCAACATTAATTCTGTGAAAAATAAATATGTAAACCTTAAGCTGGATTTATTCATTTCAAAGTAATGCAGGAGAATTAATTGGTGCTTAGTGTGTTATTCCAGTTGTTTTCTGTAACTAATTTGGTGCGAGACAATGTCGCTAAACATACAATCTAAGTGTTAATGTTAGTTAAAAAAGGACAGCGGTAGGATTTGATAGCTGTCTCAGGTTTTGTATAACTTAGCGACACACACACACACACACACACACACACACACACGCACACACACACACACGGAGAGAGAGAGGTAATTCTAATTATAAACATAGGCTACATTTTGGTGAATGCAAAATGTGTGTTTAAAGGGGGTTACATGCGCAAAATACCCAGGAAAAGAAACTGAAAAGGATATTTCACTGTCCCGAGAGTTATACGAAATCTGAAATCTCAGTATCCAAAAAAGGCCAACGTCTTCGAGCGTATCCTATTGTGACCGTGGCTGGGCTGTTGGTCATTGTTGCCATTTGCTTAAATTGAGTAAACTGAGCAGGAACTGGTCGTTTTGCATCCATATTTACCGTCGATGACCAGTGAACTGCGTAATCAAAATAGAGAAATAAAAAGAACACATTTGTCTATACAGACTTAGGCTGTTAGGCGTTTTTCCTTTTCCACTTCCCGTTAGCAATGTGTATTTATGTATTTCTGAGATGTATTTACTCTTACAACATGCATTGCTGTAATGTTTGAGTTTCTGTGTGCATTGAGTAAATATCCAAGTTTCGACTACTTAAATGATATGGGCAATTTCTCCAAAAACAGGATCACACCACCAATCTAACTTTGCCAAGTCTAGCCATCTTCAACTTGGAATAATGAGCAGTGATGTTGGAGTCTGTTACAAAAGTTACATGTAAATGAAATGCAAGACGAAGAGAAAGAAAGTAAGATGCCTTGGTTAGCTGTCCATAGGCGCTCACCTCATTAGCATGTCTGGACAGAGAGTGGTCGCCTCTTTTAACTTGAACTTGGACTTCCGACTAGGCGTCTGCATGTGGGGGAGAGATGTTGAAACGCTCTGCATTAGGACACATGTGGAGCTTGTTATGGGGGCCACTTCCGGAAGTCCAGTTGCATTTCAACACAAAAGCTGGGTGGTTGTTTTCAATATAATGACTTCTTCACTGCATTTAGTAATCGAAAACTGGGATGGAGAGGGTCCCCGATGCATTCCTGAGTCTCTTTCAATGGTTGGGAGTCTGAATACACCATTTCACAGTATTCTCCCTTGTGCATGGTGCAATTGTTGTGGTTAAATCAGACATAGCCTATAGCAGGAAGAGTCATTCTTAACAGTATTATACGAGGATACAGTTATAATGGTAAAACGTGCTGGCTTTCTGATAAGAAGATGGTCGAGAGTCATATGTTAATCTCTAAATCGTCTGCCAGTAGGCCTAGCAGTGCACTTCGTAATGCACGGCTTTTAGACGTCCTGTTTTAGTAAATATGCTGACAAGGATCATTCGCACATCTTTTTGCATATGTCATTTTGATGTTTAGTGCGACATACCCGTAGGCTACCCATTGCTTCCTGGTGCACGGATTTTTACACTTCCAATCTCTGTGCTATATGATGTGAATCCTGTCATTTCATATCACGGGTTGAAAAATTAAATTGGACCCGGTGGCAGCGTCAATTAATCAACGTAGCCGACACCGCCCTGTCTCCTCCTCACCACCTGCTTTTCTTGCCGAGTATGCTGGTCTTCCTGCATATCCTGTCTTTAGTTCAGCCGCAACTGAAAGAAATAGGCTCATTGTTGCAGACGGAAGATTTGCTCCAAGACGAGACGCGTCAAAACAAAATTAGGGCCCTAAATATATTCGTGATGATGTTTCTACTTTCAACAATTTCAAAGGGAGCAGTTGTCAGTGGCCTTCCGATTCTATAGCAGAAGGGAAGGCCGTGGAATGCCTGGCTCAACCAACAAACACTTCAAATTGCTGAAAATTATTATGAGACATTTAGTCCAAGTCTAACACCTGTTCTTTATCTGTGCGTTCCCCTAAATGTTTAAAACGCTCTGCAGAGGCAGTGGAGAGGTTTTCTTTTCAGGATGCGTTATGAGTACATCAGCAATGTGGGATATGAACAGTGTGATTTGTGGGAACACCCAAAGCCTGACGAGGAAGTATGGACATCCGAAAATGCTAGGACAGGTTGATGTTGCTTATGAAGACCATCAAGGCTGTTGTGTGATCTAAGGAATGTTAGAGTCGTATTCTACTACTTTGATCTGCATTGTATACTTGACCAACGACCACTGTCGTTAATATGCGTCCTGGGGTGGTATTATATTATATTATATTATATTATATTATATTATATTATATTATATTATATTATATTATATTATATTATTCCAAACATAACACGTGGCTATGAACACAATGTGTTAATCACGTTCCCTGTCTAGTCTTTTGTGAACTATACTGAACTCTGAACAATTAGATCTGATTTGGATCTTCGGTTGACTTCCATGATAATAGGCTACATCTACTCTTGCAAATAAGCACTGGGAAGAGTACTGTCTCACGTATCTGCACTAGCCTAGCGTGCCTATATTAACACATTGATGTGGCCACAAGGCTTTCTGAATATAAGCATTTGTTTGTTTCAGGTTGTTCAAAACTGTCGTGTAGGTTACCACTTTTGCATATGACCACACCACAGAATGTATTACTGCGGAACATTGTGCTTCTGATGTGTTTGTGGATGTGAAACTACTTTTTCCCTCAAAATAAAAACATTTACAGATTGTACAGACATAATGTACCCTATGTTGGTTGTTTTAAGGCTCCCCAAACCCACCCACCGCATCTACTGACAGGATGGTACATCAAGAGTGCCCCGTGAGAAGATATTGGCCGCTTTGGTGGTGTTTACATTTAGGTTCATATCACTCATATCACAATTTACTAAGTTGGCTGTTGTTCCCCAACCTTACACGTGACGTGCCGTCATCCACACTAGCCTACCTAAGTGCCTCATGGTCGGGATGCATTCTGTGTATGCGCTTTGTTTTCTTATACATAATCTGTTTACCTCTATCCATTATTTGTTCACGCACATATTCCACAATTGACATTGACATATGCAGACCTACATTTAACATAATTTTCGTACCAAGGACCACACCCACTTTTACAGAAAAAGAACAGGTTCCACTGCGTACCTAAGTGGGCACAGTTTGTCGCAGGAACATAGATGCTGAAATCTGTGAATAGATTTATTTTTGGTTATCAGTGGACCCTCGAAGTGTACCGAACATACCCCTTATAATGTCTTAAAGAGTTTTTTGCATGGAATTTCAATATTGTAGGCTATGCCTGCCGTACATTATCACTGAATGTTGTACCTTGCATTATTTAAAAGAAACATTTTACCCTAGCAGGTAATATATGGGTTCTATATTTTTTGCGTAAGAGGCAAAACGTGCCCACTTATTGGAAGCCTATAGTGGCGCTTCCATTTTGTATGCACAGAGTGCCCGTTTTTTTCCTAGTGTAACAAGTCATTACTTCCAACTCTAATCATACATTAGACAACAGACACAAACAAACAACTATACACGTCGTGTAGTTACATTTTGTCCAAAACACACAATTTTCCGCGTTTACAGCTTATCATTCTGAAGGGTTTTGCGCCTGGATAATTGGACGATTTGGTAATTGCAAACCCAAACAATAGCCACATAGTCCTAAAACAGTGACATGGCACAGACAGGAAGACATCTGGGCTGGTGAGAAAAAGTAGCAATTATATTGCAACCTACAAGTAACTGGATGAAAGGTTGTTTTACTCGAAGTATCATCCACTAGTTGGCACAGTTTGGGGCTTTTGCTATTGTTGTATAGGGCCACACACTTTGTCTTGTTGACGCTAGCCGATATTGGACAATACATGAAATAACCGTCAGTATTTGGAAGACCTATATTATTAGTATGTAGCAAAGGGCAGCCCTGGCGAGTTTTTCCGTCTCCAAATATTATTTTACTCGCCTTTCACGGAAATAATAGCAACAGTTATCCATCGATTAATGTGTTGACAAGGAATAACACGGTGCCAGATATCAAGCTATTCTATTCGGTTTTTAATAGAAATTATTTCTATATCAGACGCATTCTTTTATCGTGAGTTTTTCATGAACTGGCCGTGGGGTGGTGATGGATATTAAGAGCATGTGCTAATATCGGATATAAGGGCCACTGGATATTGCGAGTGATGTATTGGGCTGTACTCTCATAGATTTTCTATGGACGGGAAGTGAGTGGTTTTCATACCATTGCAAACTTAACTTTTCCAGTGTACCATCTGCAACAGCAGCAACCCAGTTAGTAACCCGTCAGTAAAGGGATTCGGTTTACGCTGGATTTATGTGTTAAACGAAAATACCAGTTTCTCCATACCAGTTTCTGCCACTCCGTGACATATTACTATTGCGAATTCGGCAACACCACAAACTAAGAACGATATTCAGCTGTAGTTAGGGTTAACTGACATTACCACTGACAAAGGCAACATCATCACAATAGGATATCAACTAATAGATTAAGATTCACTCTCGTGGAATCCATGTGTTTAAAATGTAAAAAATATCGTTCTACTCGCATTTGTTTAACCAAACTGTAAATGATGCCAAGAGCAAGTTTCTTATAAACGCGTGGTAGATAGTCAGAAGAGAACTCTAGCTGGAGGCTACCTCATTCGTTTTTCTTTTTTAACCAAATTGAACAAGACCTGCGTTTTCGTATGAGGAAAAAGGTGAATAGAAACCCCTCGATTGATGTTTCCCTCCTCTTTAGAGCAGCGGTTGTGTTTTCGTCCTTGTTTCTGGCTTTCATTAATGTAGAGTTGCATGCAGACGAGTGTGAAGTTCATTCTTGTCTGTCTAGACTGTGATTACGACCCTGTTTGGCTGCGCATTTTACCTTGACCTTGGACTTCCGTGCAGCTGCCATTTGTAAGAGTCGTCCATATTTGTCACCACGGCGTCAACTGCGCTGTATTGTCTGCACGGCTAGCAGTAGTTCTTTACCTCTTTCATGGAAAAGAGGATTTTCAAGTAGGCCTACAAAGACACAACCCGAGATTGTAGCGTTCCTTTTGCCAGCAGGCACTCAGTTGCGTCACGGGATTTGCGAGCACGGGCCTATGTGTACAGGTCATGCTGCATTTCGGAGAAATGAAGTTCGCTATATTCGTAATGTAGTGTTTGTTGGCGACTATGCGTTCACTTTGGGTATGTTATTGGGCAATGATATATACCCTGGTATTTCTGTCCGATTATGGCAAAATTCGGACTATCATTGGCCATTCAAATTATATAGTGAGGGAAAACATCAGTGTGTGTATTTTGCTGCTGGCTCGCATTTTGTGATAGAAAACGCGCCTAAGCTTGAATGCAGAGCACATGTGGCGTCTTGCCATACCTATATAGTTTTCGCAAAGTTCAAGGTTAAATCAAAGTCCCTGGATACATGTAGTGGAATTACAAAAGCGCAACCAAGCAAAGCTCCGGAAGTTATAAACAAAATTGAGTACACCGTATGCATTTTCCTCAGATTCAACCACCCATCCCACTGTTACCCAAATGCATGTGTGTTTCCTTTGCATAATGTCATAAACAATATGATTTCCTTGCATCTGTAGTATTTCATACTACAGTTTTACGCACGGCGTCTTTTAAAATTTAGATTGTATTTGAAATAGCAAGTGTCCTTATAAGATTGTACTATTGCTGACGCACCTGCCCATATGCAAATTGAGACCCCTCAACTATTTGTTTCCGTGAAGGCATTATTATGTATCATTTTAAATCACGCACATTGATATTCTGTGGCTGTGCAAAGCGCCAAGTACGTGTCCAGCAACTCCCTCCGTGATATACCCTTCTATTTCGCATATACACGTAGTCTATCCCTCCTCTGCCGACCACAACAGTGCCTTGCACCTCCGCGTCCTCTGGCAGGTAACTGTGCCCCAAACCTTGATACTGTTCTAAGCTCCGCAGTGCGAATAAACCTTGTCTGCAGTGGGGACGAGCATTAGGCTGCACAACTCCCAACAAATTACTTAACATTCGTCAAGAAACCTCTTAAAGTCCCCTTCTTTCAGTGGAATTAAACATGTTTTAATAGACATATTTATACGTGCATGTTTAAAAGGCCACATACTAGCCTGTGTGCTATTATGTGAGAAAACGACCGCCTAGTTTTGAAAACCTGATGGAGCTGTACCCTGGTCGGATAGTGCTCGGATATAACAAGGTGTTAAGCCTGATACACCTCCCCAATATTAAGCAGTAGGAATCGTCACCCTGTGCTAGGCTACAAAGTGGCAATTATTACACTGTTGCTGCTACTACTAATATAAATAACTACAATAATAATAGCGACCATCGTAACAATGGAGCAATGGTCTTGCAATAATTTAAAATGGTTTGTTGTGATTGGTTTCTTTTTTCGGGTGAGTTTGTTGCCTAATGTAGACATCTATTAATTTGTCCTTCCAACATTTTCTCTTTAATTTGCTTTTTATTCATATGTACGCCTAACTATTTTCTGCCACGTCAGTGCCAGAACTATGTTGTTTTTTCTCAGGTTACCATTTAGAATTTTCGGACCGTACAATCAGCTTTTCTACTCTGGAAATATCACGGTTTAAAATGCAATATTGCATTGTTAATTGCTGTCCTTTACAAGCTATTCCAAAATTTAAGATTTCCTCACACCAGGCCTATTTGGATAGGCTGTTATTTCGGTATGACACACTCGTCACCCTGTTCTGTCAATTCCCTAGCTTTTGAAAGTAAGTTCCACACTGATCAACTGGTATCAACTTCAGAATTAAATGAGAGCATATGATGCATTGAAGTGTTTTTAGAATGTAGGGTCAGTTTATTCAAACGAAATGGCATTCACTATTTTTTTTGCCCTTCGATTGTTGTTTGGTGTCTCTGCCCCTTTAAGAGCGGTTGTTTGTGGCTGCCTCAACCAATGGCTGTCTTTCCCCTCTCAAGGAAGGCTGCTGTGAAACGTGAGTCTGTGGCTGTTTTAAAGGGATTATCCTTCCCACCTATAGCCCCCATCTCCTCGGCCCTTGTTAGCATATCACGTGCTCGTGTCTTAATGAACTGAGCGCACAGGTCTTTGCGCGCGCATGCGCCCCGGTGGCATGTCGTTGGAAATGAGGGATCTGTCTTGGAGTGGTCGAGTTTTTAAAAGCATAGGCAGTCCATGATATGACGACTTCACTGGTCTTGCATCCACGCTGGGCAGACACCTACATGTACGTTTATGAAAAAAGCCCGAATGAAAACACTCAGAATAAAACCCAAGCCATGGAGGGACTAAGCGGGAACTGTCCTGCCACCCACTGCAGGGACCTCATCTCACACCCTGGGCTGGGACGACATTCTGGTACCATAGCGACTCACCAGGGATCCGTCTACTCGGATATATCTTCTCCTGACAGCGGCCGGCAATGCCCCGGCGCACAGACTTCCTCTAGCGCCTCTCTTGGGTACGGCTACCCATTTGGAAACCCTTACTACGGGTGCCGACTCTCTCATTCGCACAATGTGAACTTGCAGCAGAAGCCTTGCTCGTATCACCCAGCAGAGAAATATGTCGAGCCCAGCGCCGCGCTGCCCTCGGAGGAGCTCTCAAGCCGGGCAAAAGAATTCGCGTTTTACCCTAGCTTTGCCAGTTCTTACCAAGCGGTGCCAGGATACTTGGACATGTCAGTGGTGCCCGGCATTAGCACACATCCAGAGCCACGGCATGACGCACTGATCCCCATGGAGGGATACCAGCACTGGGCGCTCTCCAATGGTTGGGACGGTCAGGTATATTGTTCGAAGGAACAAACACAGTCGACCCATCTTTGGAAGTCCCCCTTTCCAGGTATGAGGATGATGTTAATGAACTCTGATTTGTTTGTGCGTGTTTGTGAGCGTGTGTGTGCGCCCGCGTGTTATGTGTTGTCTAGATTTGACAGCTCGAAAGGGCGTTGAGCCCCACTGAAACTGCGTCTTCACTGTTTACCAGTTCTACTCTGACACTTTTTATTCCAATGGTTGAGTTTTGCCCTGTGTGCGTGTTTGTAGTTTTCAACGTTAAAAAAGCACAACCTCTTTTTAGTGTCATTTAGGCGTTTTTCACATTTACGCACATGCCAACGCCTGGACCAATGTTGTGGTTAGTAACAAATCTCCTCGCTTCCACTAAGAAAAGCCAAAAAACCCTACTGTCAAAAGCGTCAGCAGACCTCAGGACAGGTGTAAAATTAGCTCCTCTTAAATATTGCCCGCACATTCGCAGTGTTGTCTAGGCCCATTTAATTACCCATAAAGTTAAAGAGCGAAATGGTTTCGTTTTATTTCATCTCGGAAACCATGTTGTAGGCTACCAAACGTGAAAGAAAATCTGCCATGCAACCGCGGTGAGTGGCGTGGGCACAACATACCTCAGCTCGTCCCGTGTGATGAAACTGTGGGCACCATTTGCGTGCAGGCCATAAATCTGTGAGTCTTTGTCAGTCAGGAGCCGGAGAAGTGCTCTGCAACGTGTTATAAATGCTATACAGATGCCGGTGTCCATTATTCATCCAGCTGATGCACTGGATTCAGTTTTAGTTCAAACACCTCAATTGAATATTTTCAATCGTCCATTGTAGGACCCATCAGATCTTAAGAGGTGTGGAGTTACCCAATACTGTATGTGTGGCTGCTCTTAAATATCAGTATATGCCCTCATGTATATTATCTTCTAAATCTTTTGTTTACTAACCTCTAAATATGATCTCCACTTGTATCAGCATTACATCAACCTCCACCTCTCTCTCTCTCTCTCTCTCTCTCTCTCTCTCTCTCTCTCTCTCACTCACTCACTCACTCACTCACTCACTCACTCACTCACTCACTCACGCACGCACGCACGCACGCACGCACGCACACACACACACACACACACACACACACACACACACACACACACACACACACACACACACACGAGTGAGCTCTTATGAGCCTTGTTTAAGGTTAGGTCCCATCTCCATTTCGATTAATCTAAATCAAACATTAATTCTCTATTTGCTTAATTTTGTTCACTGCGGGCATGTTATGTTAAACATGTGTAATAACAAAAGTTTTCACCACAGATAAAAACTCCATAAGGGCTCATAACAGAACAGGTGCTTTATGCCAATGGTGTTTCAATTAATTAATTCCTAATTCCAGAAACCAATGACTACCCAAGGATTCCTTGGACAAAGTATGTGCAGTACTAAAGTGGCATATTAATTGAGCCAGATTCTCACTGGATTGGGGTTATTTGTTGTTGGTGTTCGCATTCAATGGATGTAATATTACAATCTTAACAGTTTCCTTCAGGGCCTCAATGTAAGACATCTAAAATCCAGGCCTTGTTGAATTGTCATGGATTTTAAGAACTTTATGGAAACTGAATAGGTCTATTACCAGCCCAGATGTGTTATTTCCACATTTGTCATTTGGCAGACGTTAGCTTTCTTGAAACGGATTTTGAAAAGGAAAAAAATAATCGCCAACTTGCCAGCTACATGCGTCCTGAAATGACATTGTTTCCCCTGCGTAATACGAGGTTGCCTATTCCAACTGGAAATATAAGCTGTCAATTTCCCCTGACATGCACGTGCAGCGGTGGCTTGCTGTCGAATAGTGAAGTATAAAGTGAAATAACTTGGCTATATCAATATTTTCCTCTGTATAGCTGTAATGAACCTGTGTCTGTTTAACTATGAAATGGCACTTGGTTATCGTTAGGCCTGTGATAACCATAAATGTTTCTGGCCATGTTTACGGCATACAATATCGCAATATTCACATTTAGACTATATGCACATCTTATAGAGCTAATTGAAAGCATCATCTGCCATCCTCGATTATGATATGAAGAACATAAGGAAGACCACGTGTATGTAGTATCACGGGAATATGGGCGCATGCCATTTTTGGGAAAGAAAAACTGCCCAAGATATCTGCTAAGCCTTTCAACATTTTCAGCACGTGTGTAATATATCCTCTTCATCTTCTCCTCAGATGTTGTCCCTCTGCAGCCGGAGGTGAGCAGCTACCGACGGGGTCGCAAGAAGCGCGTCCCTTACACCAAGGTACAACTAAAGGAACTAGAGAAGGAGTACGCGGCCAGCAAATTCATCACCAAAGACAAGAGAAGACGTATCTCCGCCACCACCAATCTCTCCGAGCGCCAAGTCACCATCTGGTTCCAGAACCGACGAGTAAAGGAAAAGAAATTCGTCGGTAAATCTAAGACAAATAATCACATGCACACCACCTGATGAATGGCCGAAGGAGATGGCCAACAACCAATATGCTCACTCTGCGATCTAAACATCCGAACTGTATCATTTGGTTTCTGAGTCCTGTAGGAGGAACACTTGAGACAAGTTCCCTCGCCCGGTCTCATGAATTCTTTATTTAATTTCAAATCAGTGCACACCACATTCTTCATAAGTGTATGGCTTAAACTGTGAAAATATTTGTCATGTCAAACTCTTTTTCTATGAATGTACATATATAAATATATAATAATTTAAGTTTCTGAAAGACAATTTAATCGTGTTTTCATGTGAACATTACAAATTCATGTGATGATATTCCACCGATGAAGCCTACATACATTGTCTTGTGCGCACACCCAGAACACACCAGCAATATGGGTTCACAAATTAACAAATCAAAATGGAAGCATACGTTTGATGTCAGAAAAAAAAATGAAATTAAGTAGCCAGTGTGTATATGCTTCGACCTTTTGGGGCAAACGACTTGAATAAATAGGCTACTTGCAGGCGGACTGCACCGGAAATGGAAACAATACTGCGGTCCATACAAGGATGTCGAACAGTTGCTGCAGGACTGCATGGCATTTTGATTTTCGGCACAGAAGAAAAATAATCACAATCGAGCAGGGAAACTCAATGTTTTCCTTGCCTACGGTACATACGGGCTGCTAGTGCTGGCATGTACAGTGCAATGCCTCTTATTTAATCCATGTCCTCGAATGACCGGGCTGTTTGTTGGAATGTGTAAATTTTAGTTTTTGTTTTTATGTCTGTTCCCACAAGTGAAGGGGGTGTGCCATGCAACTGGAATGATTGTAAAGCAAAGTATTACATAATAATGCACAAACCTTTTTCTGGAATATATATATACAGAGTAACGCTTTGGTTGTTTGTTTTGTTCACATGACTTGTAAGCATTCTCTTCTACCTGTCGTGTAGTATGTGAACTGTAAGCCCATTGTGGTGTGTTTGATCGTTAACGTGCTGAAGAGACAAATGTTTGTTAAATAAATAATGGCTTAAACATCCTTTGCATTTCGTCGGATAAGTCATGGTGGTTTGATTGACTCTTGTCTCTAAATGGTGTGTGCATGGCTACGTGTCGCGTTAACCAACCACGATGGTTTCTCGCCTGTCTTCGGTCATTCGTAATGGGTAAAAAGAATAGACATTTGATCATTCTGCACATCCTGAATCCTGATATGTAAGTATCGTCCTACACCTGCTTCAAAGACAAACAATGAGGAAAAATGGATATCTTCAGAAAGACTGTACACATTTTTCGGACTTTGGACACGCACACGGGTCCATGTATTATAGTGTGGCATATAGTTAATGTTTAGCGTTGATAAAATGTAAGCCGCTTTGTTGTAATGCATCCCTGTTCAGAAAAAAGGTAGGGTAGCAGATTGTGTACCATTATTATGAGTGTGAATATCAGACCTGATTCTCGTCAGTGAGCGTTGATGAGTGGGTTGCTTCTTTCTTTGTACATGAATGCATAGTTATTTTTGTAATATATTTCGATATTCAGCTCATCAAAGGCGAGGAATTCAGAAAATATAGGCTATTTATAATGGCGTACGTTTCAATACAATTAACTTCTGAGTTGTTGGCTTTTTGAACTAGCCTATATTGTTGTGCGGGTAGTCTCTCTATTTGCACGGCATTACTTGTAAATCATATTAAAGTAATCCCATTGCTTACTGCTCTAATGGTTTGCGCATGTCCAACAATTGCGCAGGCATGTTTTTGCTGATGTTGGCGTGGCTATTCTTCCGGGGAGATAAAACTGAGCTCTTTGGCGAGGCCTTTTACCACGTCTCCAAATTCTCCGTTTCTCTTATTGGCTTTGTTTGCCAAGTTATGGTTATATGTAACCCAATGATTAACCTGCAAATTAACTTCCTCTCAGTGGAATTCAACTTGTCGTATGCCATCTCTTGTATGTTTGTTAAGCATTTGGTTTCATACACAAACAATTTCACAATCTCTTGTGCGCCATGGTGATGAGTGAGCAGTTATGGACGTAGCCTTGGTTCCGAAAATCTCAGGCGCATTTCCACGAGGATGTCAATGTTTTGGATTTTGTCCAAACACATTGAAATGTAATTTAATGTTCTTTTCCTCCAGCCGTATGCGCAAAATAGTGAAATGAATCCCCCCTCACACACACACACACACACACACACACACACACACACACACACACACACACACACACACACACACACACACACACACACTTTCTCTCTCTCTCATTCTCTCTCTCTCACACACGCATACACAAACACACACACACACACACACACACACACACACACACACACACACACACACGCCGCCCAAAATAAGCATAATAGTAAATTCAACTCAGCTAGGTTTTTTTTTAGAATGGCGACCTAATACCCTTCTCTTCACTTTACCGAAGGTAGCATGCGCACCACAATAATATTGTCGCGTCATTGCGTAATCACGTCAGAATTATGCGCAGAGTGGAACTAGGACGCCAAAAAAGACTTTCCTATTTCGTGATAAGGCTTCTTGAAGTGTTTTGACGTCATGTAAGCGTTTACCCTTGACCGTGACTATGCAGTCACTTTGACCTTGACTCAACGGAAAGCTTGTGAATAATGAAGAGTGGGCCGGGCGTTGGAGCCCATGGTTTGTTTGGAGGCAAACAAGGTGTTATTCTGCCTGTCTAGACGACTCGGCGTAATGACGTGCCATAAATACATAAAACCGGGAAATGCACTGATGTCCTGTGACCTTAACTTCTTTGACCAAGACCATTGTAAACATTTGCTGGGATTTTTCTCATGTTTTATTCCAAAGAATAGTTTCACAAGCCGACACACTATTCGCCGGCCCGTATTTTTTCTTTCACAAGCAATGCTCATATTCCTCATACAAGAGGTGTGCGTAGTAGACTACTGACCACAGAGACAGGTAGAGCTTTTACATCTGTCCACGGCAGACTGACAACGTATGTCGTGACGCCGAAATGATAGGTGATGTGAAATACAGTCGGAACAGGCTAACGAGTCTTCACGGTCACGTTCAAAGGTATGGCAACTTTTTGCGTATGCAATAGCAGAACATAATTCAATGCCTTTCTTTCCTATTTGTCTGCATTTTCCGAGTGTCTTCATTTGTAATCGTCGGCTTGCACGTGGTGCATAGATGGAAAATACAGCTGCCGATGACATCTCTCCACGAGGCCTACAGATTTCTGGAAGATAGGATAGTGTTGAAGCGGATTTACATTGGGTCGATGTTCTGGTGCGTCGCTGGCTAGCCGTTCATGAATGAATTGTGTGGCGTGTTTTTTCCCCCGAATTGCTGGTGTTTTTTAAAGGACGGCGTATTGGAAGTTAAGAGGTACTTCTGCGCCCTGCTTGCAGCATGCAAACCACAACACAAATAATAAAGGACAAAGGAAAAAAATTTAATGTATTGAAAAGTGATTTTAATAATGGCGGTGGCACAGGTAGAAATTGCAATCTTTGTTTTTTTCTGGTTTCATATTTTAGGGTTACAAAATTCGGATTTTACAATTAGTTTATATTAATGTAGTATGTATAATGACTACAAATTGCGGCTACTATATTATATACCTTTTATATTATACACATATAGGGCCTATTATACACAATTTTCGTATTTTTTATCAAGTATTCTAATAGTATTCTGTAAACCAACAGCAGTGAATTTTGACATTTTTGGTGCGTAATGTAGTGCGTAATGATGGGTAGATCGATAGACACGCAGACAGATGGATAGACAGATACTACTGTAGCATTTATTATTGTTTAGTTTGTCTGGAAAATAAACAATTATTCCGATATTGCCCCTTAGTTCAAGATAATGGTACGAATAGTGAACACAAATATCTCTATACTCATTTACTTTATACGCTTCACTACATAAGGCCTTTTTACGCACTGTGAATTTCTTCCTTTTGCGTAATGTTGCAAAATTCAGTTAACACAGGACGTGGTTTGTTTTCCCTGATATTGTATCACTGTATTGATCTTTTTCTTAGATGCCCAAATGTTAAGGCACATCATCACCATACCCTACCGACCGATGCCGATAAAGGCTATTGTCAGTCCCAAGCTGTGTTTAGGGTTCCCTCTGGCCAGTGAGCTTCGTGTGAGAGAAAGGGGGCTGATAACCTCTGCTGGTAGCATGGTGCAAATATCAGGAAGTGGAACTCCTCTAACTTCCACTCTCCACAGCAGTAAGGGTCGACTGGAGATGAGTATGCGGCAATCCATATTCTTTCCCCTCATCTTGCCTTTGTGCTCGTGCCATCAACACAGCATTATTTAGATTAATTGTGTTAAATAACTTGAGAAATAATTGTAAGGTTTATTCTAGTTAAGGCGAGCACTGTTTTTACTTATTGTGCACGCACGCGCGCGTACACACACACACACACACACACACACACACACACACACACACACACACACACACACACACACACACACACACACACACACACACACACACACACACACACATAGGAAGGGTGTATGATAAGCACATTCGGACTAAAGTGAAATAAGCTTTTAATGTTTTTCAACTAGTCTTGTCAGAGAATAGCGAACAGTGCAACCTGAAACATGGGAGAGGTACTGCGTTGCCGACACAAAGGATGCCATTTGAATTGATTCAACGTGGTTAGTAGTGTTACAGTGCCTTAACATTAGCTTTGGCCTCTAGCAATAACTGTTCCACTGGTATGCTAGGCAATCCCAGCTTTAATCCCCCCCACCTCATTTTGGTTAAGAAAAAAATGCTAGTCAAGATTTGTATTTGTCATTGTATTTTTCCATATCAATCGATCAAAAACAAAGGGTTTTGTGTGTGTGTTTTAAAAACGAACAAGCAAAAGGGAGTAAAATGTTATCTCCGGAATTATTTAAATTAACAATTTTAAAGGAGATTGTCTGTTTCTTTATATCTTATGTCGATTGGTAACGCTGCCCCATGGGCCTAAGAAAAACACAGTATTATCAATGAGGATATTGGATAGATGGAAAAAGTGAGCGCTTACTAACAAGGTTTTGTGTCGTGTGTATTTTTGTGTGAAAGTGCCCCACAGACAAGAAGGACTGTGTGGCTGTGACAAAGCCAAGACGGTATATAACTCCTTTATGCGCCAGTGCACTGTTTCGCTGAATGATTCGGCGGCCACCCCAAACAGAGGAGACTGCACTAGACACTGACCTTGAACTAAAACTAGATTTTAAAAGATCTATCCTACAAGCCATTCGATATAAGTATGTTATTATTTGGATATTGTTATGTTTTGGGCACAATGAGTAGCTAGTGCAAAATGGGACAGAGGGTGAAGCTCTGCTGAAAATTTTGGTCACATTTGAAGTTCATTAGGATGCACTCTTGGCGCAAAGGGCGCACGGGGCCATGTCGACGCTGTATGTAGCCTATAACTTCTTCGTATAAACTCACACTGCATTGCCTAGCACACTGCCTTTTTCGACCATATTTTATTCGCTGCACTTTAAATAATTAAGAGTATGCTTGAACAGTACAGCTTTGCTTCCTTTACCGTGGTTAATGTATGTTCAAATGCTAATGTGCCTTTTAGGTTCAATACTTTTATTCTATCTAATTGTACTTGTATGAGAGAGTACATTTCTTTTTGTTGTCTTTAGTCGAACTAAGGACATTTGTCCTGCTTGGTGTCACCGAGACTATAAAAAAGCAATGTGTTTTTTGGTTTTGAGAGTATCTTTGGGGACAGGACTAGAGACATTAGTGTCCCTAGCTGTTCCAGTTAGTGTAATTTTAGGTGTGGATAGTGGGGACATGTCCATACTACTTTTGAGATGAACCTAGCTTGTCCCCATCACTTTATTACAAATATAATGCAAAAATAGAATATCTGGAAAATGTGCCATTGTAATGTCCACCACTTTCCAAGTCAGACCTACACATTTGGTCATATGGATGCCTCCAGTCACAGCGCTTCCTTGCGCGCAATTGTGCTTACTATGTTTCTGTTGACATGTGTATCTCTAGCATGTTTTAGATAAGTGCCGGAATGCATCCCGAGAAAATAAAACATAGGCTGTTGACGCATGCTGCAATGCTCAAGTAGATTTTCTTGTTAATTTGGCTTTTAAACGTGTTTCTGTTTCTGGAGACGTGGGGTGTGTGTTGTATGTTCGTCCAGTGTTTAAACATGATTGCTTAGGAACTTGTTTAGATTCCCCAAAGGAATGCATGGAACAAACAAAATCAGAAAAGAGTATATCCGTTCATACATCTCTCCGGGGATACTTAACTGAAAAAATGAGGCAAGCGACGAACAGGCTCCATGCCAAACATTAACAAGGAGTCAAATAAAGCGAGAGCATGCACCATGGCGTTGCAAAACAGTGGTTTCCGCTTAATTGAAATACAGTGTACCAAACATTTTCAGAAAATTAACTCAAGGCTAATTGGTTGAACGCGCTCTGCCATAAGTTATATAAACATGTATTCAGGGTTATCTCAGCACGCCATCTCGCTCTTTAACACCTCTGTTTGCCACAGCATTATTATAGTAATACACACACATACCTATTTTAAAATAGATATAGCTCAGCTAGTGTACAATTTCCTCTTCTATTTCAAGAAATTGCATTATCTGTTAGTGATTTTCATAGATTGCAATTACGTCACCTCACCTTGACATGGTGGAGCGCCTGAACCAACTAAATCATTTAACTGGCCTCCCCTACCTTGTAAAGTTCATATAAAAGAATTGTGAGATGTACAAGTTTGGCCGCCAACGTTTACAGGAGATATCTGTTTAAATTGTTCAGGTGTAAGAGAATAGCTGAAACGTGGGCAACGCTCTTAAAGCAACCTTATGGAATATCAGCTGTTTTTACAGAGCCAATACTTCCAACCTGCTGACCTTGGTACTGTAAATATGAGTGCAGTGCAGCTATGATCATCAGAGGCTGCCTAAAACAAGCCTGTGAAGAGGGACATCACAACTTTATATGACATTGAATTCAATCGTAATTTGTTTGAAAACAAGATGTCGTGTATACTCGGATCATAGAAGAAAAAATAAATAGTATTCATGAGAGAACGTATTTAAAATTGTTTTGCCAGCCAGTAAACATATCAAACGAGGCATGGGACACCCTTGTGGTTTAAGAGTCTGTAACATAAAAAGAGAAAAGGCTTGGCACCTGCATGCTTGGAGGAAAGAAAACAACATTTTACCATCTTAATAAGATGTTTAATAGTAACTTTAAAAAGCGCATAAAATCGTAATACAGAAGTTGATGTTTTGTTTTGTCAGAAATGGACCAAGTGGGTGGTACCTTCTGTGGTGAGAGTCAGCGAGAACACGTGATCATACAATGACCAATCAGGTGCATCTCCAGGTTCAAGTATGTTAAATGTCAGATTGCAATAAACTAGAAGCTGTTGGTCGGGCCCGCGGAAATGGGCGAGCATAATCTCCTTAATCCCGGGTTTGTGGGACCTTTGGTAAACATCCACACTGGAGATACATTTTACTTTCCAAATTTTAGAGCATCTGGTGGACAACTGGCGGGGCTGCCGTCTCTCTCCTACCCAAGGCGGGACAATGTTTGCTCCTTGCCGTGGAACCCATCGGAGCCGTGCAATGGATACCCTCAATCATATTTCAACAGTCCCGTATCCATTAACCCTTCATTCAACCGTTCATGTGAACTAATCCGACCGGAGGAAGGCAAGTGCTATTATAACAGTGGCAATGTAAACAGAGAGAGTTGTTCTGATGGCAATAGTCTTAAACGGGAGGAGAGAGCAAGAGACAATACTGTGTCTGCTGAGCATGTGCTTCACAATGGAATGACCAATAGTGGTACCTACTCAAAGTATGACTACGGGACAGAACAGATCAGTCAAGATCCGCCGTCTTGTCAGTCTTTGGAGTCCGATTCCAGCAACTCGCTGCTCAACGAGGGAGGCAAGACCTCGATCAGCGACCCCCAGACCCTGGTATCGCCGGGAAGTCACACAAACATAGCCTCTGGCGGAGGTGGGTGCAACATATTCAGTCAGGGTGGAGTATGGCTATACTTGATTTTATTTACTGTGTATAGTGATTTGGTGATTTACATCATTCAACAACTTGAACTTGACCAAGTGGGTTGATTGCATGAATCCGTCAGGCAGGGGATCTGGTTCAGTGTTGAATGCTTGCGAGATGGTTCAGCACCGCTAGGGGTTGCCCTAAAATCCTCCAGGTTTCCCAGGCTTAGTGCGCAGTCATTTATACAACCAGTAAACACTAAACCATAAAACCCGACGACTTAGATGACACTGCTATTGCGCAGACACATTTACACTTCAGTCAGGCACTATTGCAATAATGTTTGTCTCTGTCTTTGTTTTGGGATTACCTTCGTATTGCGCGCCTAAATGAAATTGTCTATTTCTTGAAAAGTCTGCTGTGAATAGCTGCATTGGAAAGAGGTCTTTGTTTTAATGACTCGTAAAAATAATTAATATATGCTGTTGTGCTGTAAGAAGTCCCTTTTAACATGCCTTGAAAGTGCTAAATACCCTAAGTAGGGGTATTTGTAAGTAAGGCTTAATTACCATGCTGATGCTGCTTTAACTGCAACAGTAAAACTTCATGTGACATAGACCCCTGTAGGTTGCTGGGTGTTATTGTTCTAGTCAAATTCAATTGTAGATTATTTCATGCAAAACACAGAATCTCTTTTAACATGCCATTGTTTTTCATGGGCACGAGCAACGGATGCTTGCATCCCGGATCTCTCGTATGACAGACGTTAACCTTAATGGCGATAAGAAATAGTTCTGTTCATAGCCGTGATGGGTGTGTGGAACACATGTAACTATTAAGTTTCCATCTGACTAACACACGGTCCCTCCCTCCTGCCCTCTCCTCTCCATCCAGGTGCGCCGTGGTACCCAATGCACACTCGTACCCGCAAGAAAAGAAAGCCATACTCCAAGCTCCAACTGGCGGAACTGGAGGGCGAGTTCATGATGAACGAGTTCATTACCAGGCAGCGGCGGAGGGAGTTGTCAGACAGGCTCAACCTCAGCGACCAGCAGGTCAAAATCTGGTTCCAAAACAGGAGGATGAAGAAGAAAAGACTCTTGCTGCGGGAGCAGGCGCTGGCTTTCTTTTAGAAAGAGTCGTGATGCGAATAATAGTATTCCTGTAGAAATTCTGCAGCAGCCCCCCCCCCAACCTATTGAGGTTTACTGCCGCCTCTGGCTTTCACCAGAAACATGCACATTTGCCCCACACAGTCAAAGCTCAGTAAGTGTAAATGTAAATGTTAGACATCATACAGCACCAACAACGACAGACGAAGAGCCAGGAATAAACAAGTGAGAATGCGATCCCGTATGAGTGTGGTGTATGTATATTTAGGTGGCGTCTGTAGATGTGCTGTTGAATGTCCAATAAGAGGATAATTCCCTGTGTTTCTGGACTTTACTCATTCGAGTCTGTTACATTCACTATACAGTGAAGTTAGAATACAAAGGATAGCAGACTGCTCTAGTAGGCCTACATGTTTTAAAAGTATTAATATAGCGACGGGGTGGTGGTGGCAGATAAATGCTGTTTACTTAGCTGAAGAGGCATGTGTTGTCATCAGAACCCCGTGTAATATCCGGCTTATTCTGCCACGGAGGAAACTAAGTAGTGTAGACAGGCTCGATGCAGAGGGAAAGGGAATCTGAAAAACACCAGAGGCACAGTTCCAAACAAAAGCATTGCGTCTGCAGTGTCTCACATGCTTCCATATCCTACTTTGCCAACTTTTCGGGTACGTCACACGGTGCTTTATGGAAAGAATCTCAACCCAAAATGGTCAGTAGTCTATTGCCTATGACTGAGCCAAACTCAATTGCGTTTCCGTCTGTGTTTAGTTTGTACCATGTGTGCCATGGCGCACGTTCATGGTCACGGATACAAAGGTTGGTCCCAGAGCTGTACATTGAATGGTGGTGAAGGTGCTCCTCCTTAGCAATTTTCACTCCAACATTCTGTGAACAGGCACATTTATTTTGGCTATATGGTGCCAATTGCCAGAACACGTTTTCTTTCTTTCCTGTTCCACGACATTGCATGTGTCATACAGCTTGCAAGTTCCGATGGTCAAGGGCAGTGTAATTTATAATGTTGCGCGCACCCAGCTTCCCGCTGCTATTCGTTAGGCCCCGTTGATACTTGGGGCTTTTGTAGAATTGACCGTAGACGAACTTGAAATCCGTACAACTCTCCTGTGCTGTAAAGTTTAAGGAGACGCACAGCCCCCCTGTACGTTCCCCTCGCTCGTTTTAAGCTTATAAACACAGGACCGGTCCAAATGTGGAAACATCATGGGTTCAAGCCATTCACCGGATTTAATTTTAAGTGGATGAAGCTAAAAAGCATACAGTTCTGTACATTCCCAACAAAGGGAGGTCTAATTGTTGTATACAGAAATGTAATTTATTGTTATTATGAATGAAATATCCCCGAAATATATGTGGTGCATGCAGTCTGATCATTTAATATGTAGGCTATATTGTCTCCCTTTTTGATAACTCTGAGCTCGAGTTTTTGAAGACACTTTACCTCAAATGGTGTTTCGATTTTGTCATATTTAAAGCGAGAAATACCTGTTAAAAGTCTACTTTCTGAATAGCCACGTAGTATTTATTATTATTATTATTATTATTATTATTATTATTATTATTATTATAAGGATACTATTATTATTCTTTACATGGTATCATTTAACTGGTTGATGCTGCTTAAGCCTTTTTTTCCCTTCCGCCCATGTGAACGGCATGTTTTAAACGTTAGGCCTACTCTCCATAGCTATAGATTTGGGTAAAGTGTGAACTTCATACTGCTAATCGAAAATGTGTATATTCTCACAGAATAACTTGGAAGTGTTTGTTATGTCGTATATATAATTCGATTGGGTTCCTCCCTGTTGTATGTCGCATCAGTATTGCATTCCCATTCTATCTCCTTGTCTTGTATAAAATGTTACGAGTACACGAATGTATCCATGTGTATTGTTTATGGAAAAATAAAGTCTATGAACATTGTAATCTAGCCGATCTGCAAGCCATATTGAAAGGCACCACAATCGCCTACTGTTTAAAAATATAACACAATTGCGGTTTGATACCTTACCTCTAAACGCGTGCTTTGCGACATTTAAAGATCTGAATATGGATGCTGTACTATCCCAGCTTTACATAAAAGGACCCCGTCTACAGTGACAATGGTGCAGTGAAAGATTTGGGAGTAAAATGTTGGGGTTTTGTGTGTGCTTTTTGGTGTGCCGTAACTGCACATCCCATCTTACCAAATGGTGCTGTGTTGATGTCAATGACACGGAAGAGGGTGCCAACATTGCTTTCCAGTTGTACAAATGCACAATTGGCCTACATGTGGAAACCGGAATCACGAACGAAATCTTGGACGGCCACACCTTTCATACACACCGCTAACTCTAGATTGTATATTGTTTTTGTTTTTGTTTGTTAAACTTATGTAAGAATATGATTTCACATTTACATCTGGTCTTTTCTCACGCGCAAATGTAGGTGGTGATCAGATGATGTTCCCTAACAAATAAGGTGAGCACTCAGTAGAATGCGACTTCGTTCTTTCTTCTTCTTCTTCTTCTTCTTCTTCTTCTTCTTCTTCTTCTTCTTCTTCTTCTTCTTCTTCTTCTTCTTCTTCTTTTGTAACCTTGAATAGTAGTTACAAAACCAAACACTTGTTTTGTGATATTAAGCTATTCAGTATCACAGATGACGGAAACATAGACCTGCCCTGGACTTCTACTGACTAAAATCACGAGGCAGACAGAAAATGCTAATAAGAAATGGGCGTTAAGTGTCAATATTGCACTGATCGATATGATGTCAATGAGACATTAGTTCATTCTTCATTGTTTTTTTTTAATGGATCAACTTGGTGTGAAGTTGCGTAGTTTCTGAAAGGAAACCATTGTGCTGATTTGCTTAGTGGGATTTACAACACATGAATATTCATTTATTAAATGCTTATTCCGACAAAAAAAACAAATGCTGCCTTTCCGTGTAGCGTAGCTTATATGCCCTTAAAAACACTGCCTTTATTGCTCCATTCCGGATCTTAAAAAGCCCGACTGTATGGCTGTCCATTTGGGTGCTCTGCATCGCTTTTGACTTTGAGACTATAGCCTCGTCGGTTTATGGTGTCTCCTGTGTGCGGAGCAGAGGTCATTGAGCGCCACCGTGGCCTTCACACAGAACTTGTGTCATGTGGTCTGGTGGGCCCCACACACCACTCCCTCGTCACTGTCTCTTGGCCACAAACAAGGAAAGGACGTGTTTTGCCCTGCTTAGCCGAAATATGCACACGAAGACATTGTGCTTATTACTTGCATTTCTAGGCACACATCAGTGCGCACCCTAATGTGTCGGAGTGGATGCCTACCACGTGTTTGTAATTCTGGGTTGTGTAACTTTGCGGCAACCATCAAAAATACAACTGCGTCAGCGTCCTACGCCATGTCTATATTAAAATATTTAGGCATGGTGGCATTCATGTTGTAAATTCGGATGCCAAGCATGTCTCCATGTTCTGTTCCCCTTCTGAAGTACAATGGCGGACAAGCGGTTGTGCGTAATCGATAAATGGATGTCTTGCCAAATTAGTTTAATGTGTATAGTTTTACCATTCATCTCTTTTTTTGCAGTGCAACGTTTCATTTATTGAGCTGGCAGGAATTCACATGTGGGATATATTTACAAATGGAACAGTCCTTTAAAACGTCAGCATCGCAGTAGAAGCTTTACGCATTTGAAATCAAATAACTGCACACTTATCTCCACCTCGTGGTGGTAAAATGATTCCCCGTTTTTCTTGGCCATTACTTAGATGGAATTTATGGATAATGAAAATGGCTTTATGGTCATTTGGGGTGATGCAACTATGATGCTTAACTTGATTCTCACTGGTTACATCAGTATGCTTAATTATTGTGGAGAGGCCATCGCAGCTTCAAAATATTGCAATATGCGGTAGATTGGCGTAAATATTCGCATAGTGCGCATATAGGCTAGCGGTGTAATGATACGATAGCCTTTTTCTCAATACACATTGGTGGAAGTCATGAAAAATGTTTGGCTAAATCATCATACTTTGACTTGGTGCAGTGCGCGTTGCAGTCTGTTATGCTATCTTTGAGGGCATAACATGGCCATCTTGAGGCTGTGTGTACCGCCTTACATAGGCCCCACCCAAGCGTCCAGATATCTCTGCGGAGGCGGGAGTAGCATACAAATTGAAGGTCAAGTTAGTGTGCGCCTTATATGGATTACTAGTGTCCTGTGCGCAAAGGTAGTCAGCATGGCATCCTCAACAGGAAAGCAAGAAATCCAAGCGTTGCGCCGACATCTCCAGAAACCTGAAATATTTCATTAAAATGTCCAAATATACTTGAGTCCTGCGAGATTTGTTTATGAGCCACCGGATGTTTTCATTTGAATAAAACCTGCCATTGTGCTGCGCGCTGTCGTAAGACTGCAATTGTGCGTAGGCCCGTATCCCCACGGCCCTTTTCCGCAACATAATTAGCTTGAAGTCAAAGAAAAATGATGGACGATTTTTGCTGTCAGGTATTTAGCGATTTCATTGTTTTGTCTTCAACTGCTGACACATTTGAGTAGTGGACAAATACAATATAGTTTCTTAAAGGTGGTTGAAGTCCTTGATAGTCGCGTTTGGTCAAAACCCATTCTGTAGCCAACAACCGGATCACAGACTTTTGTGGAGAGGCGACTTGTTTTCGCCACGTTTAATATGTGTATGTTTAGGGAAAATGCATCGTGTATTTTACTGAAGGAAGCAAAATTCGTCCCATAGACTTATTTTTGTTATTCTTCAGCAACAATGTGCAGTGTCTGCATACCCAAATATTACCAAGACTGAAATGCGCTGATGCGTAAATGTAAGAATGAAACTTCGACGCCATAATCATTTTATTTCACATAGGGTCTCCTTCATCAACATTTAAAGCATTCTAGGTTTACATTTGGTACCAGTGCAATGAATGAATAGACACTTTGCACAGCGCGTAGCTCCTTTGGGGTGGAGGCTGTCCTTTGCAAGAAGCACAAATATTATCTGAAGCAGCTTGAGAAACGACCATTGTACAGACCGGAGACTGTGCTGCTCAACTTGACCGTATCTCCCCTTGATAAATTTTGCTTGACAGCAATGAATACGAATAAAAGCTTTCCACCATATACATGTGCTATTTTTTCATTATACATTCTAAAGGTCGCGTTGGAAATAGTGCTTGAATTCTGAAGAAAGCGTGTGTTGATGTATGTAACAGCGCCTCAATTTAAGAAATGTGTATATTGTTTGCCATAGGGTGGATTTTGTTGACGCACACTAGAAAATCATCAGGGGCCTTGTGTAAGATATAACCATTTAGTTTAAAATACTGGTGACACATCGAAAATGAAGGCCACAATTTGCGCGTCTATACGGCGCTTTCCTTTGGATAACCTGCTTCAACAATTCACTCTTGAATTTTCCTTTAAGGGTCAACGATAATATTTGCTGATCTGAAAAGGGTCGAAGGGCTGCAATGAGGTTAGCTAGGAAATATTGGATGTATGCGATGTAGTCGAAGGTGTGTAAAAAAACAACAACCAGGTAGCATAGGTCTTTAGTTGCAACAATCTATGCCGTCTTGTTATTAGTAAACATTCCAAGTGCGCACACAAGATAAGTAAAATGTAATGCATTGGTACTTTGGTTCATCACATTTTATTTCCCCTTCTCCACAAAGGCACCACATTAATTTATTTATTAGCAATACGCATCGATCTTAACACACCTTTGTCCCCAGTGCCAGGTATATTTTAAAACTATTCATTGATGTAAAATAAAGCAGGTGATGCAACAATGTGTGTGCAGCAAGTAGGAATACCAAACATACAATTTCCAGCATAGCAGTGGTGCTTGAAGCGTGCGCCCTAGTGATGTCCTTATATGATTGACAAGTGCGTCCTGGATACGTGTGTTTAGCCTCCATCCACGTGCATTTAATTTTTAAAAGTAGTCTTCAATTATGAGGAAATTAAGCGGTAGTCTGACATAGAATTGCCCCTCTTTCTCTCTCTCTCTCTCTCTCTCTGTCTCTCTCTCTCTGTCCACTTGGCAGCTACCGTGCTAAACGTTTCATGGTGACCATCCTTTTCAAACTGGATCAGAATGTATTGTGACTAGATAATGTACACACGAGACTTGTGTAGCCCCACAAAATTAATGAGATTTCATACGGCGCGGGTCCCCTTGCGAACACTCCACGGCTAGGTGCACACTGAGACCTCAGTAAAAACTATGGCCATTTTTGTTGTTGCTCCAAACTGTTCACAGCTCATACAAGCGGGTTTAACAGCCGTACTTACATCCAATTAAATTTATCTAGGCCATGAGGGGACGGTAATGGCATTACGCACGCTCCCCATATTTAGCCGTGGTTTCTGACCGTTTTGAAACGAGACGCCACTGAATAACCCTACTGTAAACTGCGGTCTATGGGTTCAGCTTTGAAAAGGATTGTGATTCCCTTAACCATATAGTTACGAAAGTCGTAGGTTGGTCGGAGTTTACAGAGATGGAGCTCTCCTGCAAATAGAAGAGCTATCAGCAAGAACGCCAAATCGATCGGTTACCATGAACTCTGATCGAGCGACCTTTTACTTCACGCGTTTACTTCTTGTGTTGAAGGGCGATCGTATTAAAGCGAACTGTATTCTTTAAAACAACAGTGAAGAGCAGATTTAAGGTGGTAATTATGGACACGGGCTGCAATACATTGACTGGATGCCGCAGACAGTGTCGTAAAGGTTCCTCTTCCCCCAACAGTGGTGTTTGTAAGCAGAGAATGGCAAATATTTACAACACCTATTCCTTCTGCGCCTGCTTGGGCTCTGGGAGGGTTTTTTTTTACCCTGTCTGAAGTTTGGATGTCTAATATTTAGCTAATCCAAGTAAAACCAATCTTCAATTCGCCAAATTGTCCTGATGTGTAGAGATCAGCCATTTGCAAAAGTAACTGTGCTTATTTCAAGAAAAGGCGCAATAGGACCGAGCCCCTGGGTCCTACTGCGAGTAGATTAGGATCTTATTAACCCCTTCAGCCATGTCCAAGCTGTGTAAGAAATAAGGCATTGGCGAGTGCATGGAGCGTGTATTCCATTTCTGCACTTTCCTCGTACAGATGTGCCAAGTCTACATTTGAGGCTATAGTCTGCAGTTTGAATGCAATAAGGGAATCTTGAAATTAATATTATTTAGAAATAGCCAAACTCATGAATTAGCCTACAGGCACAAAATACTGAGTAGTCAGTATGTTACGGCCCTCCTTTGAAGTTATTTCTCCAAATCAATCCACTTGGTCACGTTTTACTTAATTATTCATCTAAGAGAGATACATTTTATTTAAGATCACTTAATGATACCCAAAACTGGATTGCCTGTGATTGTGGGGTGCGTGAATGCGTGAGCCCTTCTTCTCACGAGGAAAACTAGTAGTTTTACAAATGCGCTGATCTTAACCATTTTCTCAATGCCTTTTCATTTATTTGAGCTTTATTTGAACGTGGTTCTTTGAAAAATCCCAGTTACTTCCTAATTATATCTATCTAACATTATCTTTGTTAGTCTTGCGTTGGTGCCGTTGATGTGTTTGAGGTGCCATTTCTATCAATTAATCCTTAATCCTTATTTGAAAGGGTATTCGCAGGTGTGAATGGTTCTTTACTGAATAACTTTTCCCCTTTTCACTCTCTATTTCTTTCTTTGTTGTTTATAGAACAAAGGGATTTTGCTTTTTCTCCGGCCATTCGCACTTTTATGGTGGACGTTGGAAGGATTTTAGTGGTCAAATTCAAGTGCTGTCTGGACAGCTGTCTGTTTTCTTTGTACTTGGTTGCAGGCATCTCGCAGGCATCTCACACGCCAACCTTTTTATCTGTCTAAATGGGATCAAAACAAAGTAATGACATTGCCACCGGCGTGAGACACAGACGTCTTAGCATCATATCTGTCTTAGTATCATATCTGTCTTAATCAGTGATACGCGAAATATGTGTTTCGAAAAATAAAAGTCCAAGCGCCTAATTTCTGATTTCTGGAAAGTAATGCGTGCAATGTTAGGGTAAGTTTTATTTGGTTGATATATCACTTCACATCCAATTGCTTTGTTGTGTTAAACAAAAATAAACTCATAAGGCATTACTAGGAATAGTATTAGTTATTTAATGTTGGAGAAAACGCGCCATGTTATCAGATCATGGTTTTGTTGTTGGAAAAAAAAAACATGAAGATAACGTTGCGCAATGCCTGGAGCTTAGTTATATGTAAATGATGCGTCGAGAGGATTTGAGGTCTTCATATTGTGCTACAAATCTGTCATATTTTGTCAAATTCCCACATAACCCCCTGGCATTGGTTGATTAGGGCTTGATTAGGCTGGACGCGCACAGTGGTGTAGCCTTTTCATGTATTACAAATATTGCAAAAGATTATAGAGAGTTGCAATATCTGTATATTATTCCAAAAAAGTCAGTTAGATAGGCTACTGAACGTGTGGTTCAATGTGTGCTTCAAACATTCACAGTGGTCTGCCGTAGTCCTCTTGTTCGATTTCAAGACCATCTGTGAAGGCCAAAGTGAACAGGACACACAGAAAGTCGATGTGGATCTGTATGTATTCTGTGCAATGCTCTTATCTGGGTGGATATCCTTTATTATTCTGGATGTGATGTGCGCTTGGCCATTGGACTGTTGTTGCATATCAAACGGGTGTACTGATTTTGAAAAAGATGGGTAAAGCGACGTGCGTAAAAGAACGAAGACATATTTGGCTACACTAAAGGCGCAAGTCCTTGTTGTCGCTTGATATTGTTTATTTTGCTGTTTTAGGAAAACATGCTTAAAAATAGTCGTTTCAACTGAAAAAAAGCAAAGCAAAGTTGGAAGCAAATTATGTTTTCATTTTGGAAGACACTCAAATTCAAGGTCTACATCTGCTCTCAGTCCAATCAAGGGTCTAGCAAGCCCCAGGAAAATAAAAAACACACGAATCATGTTCAACGTTAACCGTGTGTAATGTGTCAACATTGGTCTACATGGTAGGCCTACGACATCACTTAGCGAATCACTTTTTGTAATGTTTTAATTCGCCGTCCATCGCCTAACTATGGTGTTTGTACGCTGACTGTCGTATACTGCTACGCAGTTGAAATGTTAGCACAAACATGTATACTATATATACACTAACACACAATCACAGAATACTACCTCGGAATCGTCGATATGGGGTGGAGCAATATGTTTGATAGTCTTCCAAGTTGTACTGGTGTAAAACGTTACATAAATGAACATGACATTAACTATGACCAAGAAGGTACTATCCTGATGTTATTTCTGTTTAAAAAAAAGCCCCTCTGATAAAGGCTACATGTCAGGTGGCTATTTCAAGGCCATTGTCATAGTAAAGAATATAGACATTGTCTGTGTTTCCTGTAGGCCTATTGCAGTCTGAAACTCGAAAAATATGTACGTAAACCTCATATCTACTTACTCTTACTGTTTAATTTGTCACTGGAGTGGAAATAAAAAGTCTTACCTGTTAAATCACATAATCACTGCAACTTAGCATGCAAACACTACCACATTCCTGTACTAAAAAACAGCTTCCCCATAAAAGTGATTCAAACAACAAATCGAAAATCTGTTACTCATTTTCGAAGTGCTCCTGCAGTGTTTTGGAAATTAATCGTTTGAACCTCCTAGATCTTACCTAGCAGAACCACTCCTACGCATCCAAGTGTTCCAAATTGATATATGACAATATCTACTTTCGATCACGTGTCTCGGGGCGACTTAGACGGATTGCGCGTCATCTCGCCTTCCCAAATTTTCTCCTTCTGCTGCTCGAATCCAAAACATCTATCTATAGTACCGAGTACGAGGGAAAGATGTTTAACTCGGTGAATCTGGGCAACTTCTGCTCCCAGACGCGCAAAGACCGGACATCCGACTTTGGGGACAGAACGGGCTGCGCCTCTAACATCTACCTCCCAAGCTGCACATACTATGTCCCTGAATTTTCTGCCGTCTCGTCGTTCCTTCCACAGGCCCCTTCGCGGCAAATCACCTACCCTTATTCCACGAATCTCTCTCAAGTACAACCAGTACGCGAAGTTTCTTATGGACTGGACCCGTCCAGCAAATGGCACCACAGAGGCAACTATGCATCGTGCTATTCGGGAGAGGATTTGGTGCACCGAGAGTGTCTTCCGCCATCCACCATGACAGAAATGCTCATGAAAAACGAGAGTGTGTATAGCCACCACCAGCACCACCCGAACTCCAACCACCCTGCCGGCGGGTTTTACTCTGGAGTGGGGAAAAATAATGTTCTCCCACAAGGCTTCGACCGTTTTTTCGAAACGGCGTATTGTGCAGCGGACAACCAGCCGTCAGGAGACAGTTGTTTACAAAAGGCTGAGCCGAGTAAACAGGACTCGGCGCCGCAACAGCCGGGAACAGTTTCGGGCTCTCAGGAGCAGAAAAAGGACCCTACCGATGGAGAGGAACACACTAATTCGAGCTCATGTACCTCGTCAGCTACTAAGGACGGCAACGGCACCAAGAGCAGTCACTCGAGTAGGTACCGAAGCTGTAAATGCAGAAAGGTTAAGGGACTAGCCCGGTGTTTTGTCGGTCAGATTTTATGTGGGGTTTTATAAGCATTCAAAGGATTTTATTATAACCTACAAAGCTCTTTCTTCCAATGAGAAGAATTTTTACGATGGGAAAGCACTTTGAAAAAAGGGGATGTTATGCACAGACGCTGCTATCCTAGAGTCTGTGAAATTTTAAGAGCGCGCTATTGTGACAAATGCTAACTTTGATCATGAACTTGCATTGGGTGTTTTAAGGGATTTTCTCATTGGGCTGTCATGAGTAAAAACCAATTGGGCATAACATTGCTTTTGGCGTCCTGTGAATGTGCTTTTTAGTAGCCAGCATGTAAACTAGCAAATCCCTCATAGTCAAAAGACTTGCGATGTGGCTGTGAGGTGTAGTGCTATGGCTAGCCGGACCTGTCACCCAGTCTAAATGGCTGCACCCATCTCACTGTTGGACCAGATCATGGACGATGCCTTACATCCCCTGTTTTCAACGTATGTGTGTGTGTGTGTGTGTATGTGTGTATGTGTGTGTGCGTGCGTGTTTGTCTTTACGTCCAAAGAAAAAGGTGTGAATTGCAGTGCGCCATTTCCATGTTCAGGGCTATGGTCATGTTTTTCTTGCAGCTGTAATGAGCACTGGGCGTGTGAGTGTGTATATGTCCATCAGACAGCTCGCAATGAATGTTCTTTTTCTTTCTTTAGTCAGTCAAATTATCATCTATTGACATGAATTATAGGCCTATACATGCACTTGCCTTCCAACGAAATGTACCAAACTGTGTATTAAATAGCCTAAGTAAAAACAAATATATATTAAAACTTTTCAATATGTATGGTGCAACAAAAGGTCTAAGTTGCTGTCGCTCCAACATGTTAAGCCCATGGTTACGTTACATTTACTTTGATCCAGTAAATATGTAACGATACCGTTAATATTATTACTCTTTATGGGTGATGAGAAGCTGAACAATACTATGCTTTCAAAACTAGCTGTAATTGGGGTGTGTACGATGGCTGAATATGCGGATGTGATTGGTAAATAGACATAATGCCTCATTTTGCCTCCAGTCACTGGACACAGACTCAGAAAGAAGAATATATGTTTTATGTGGCCTTGGTCGTCATCCAGGCATCCTGGCATTGCGTATAACATTCGTTTAACCATGGAAAGCAATACCAAACACCTGGAGGATATGCGTCGAACTGAAGTGGTTATTGGGTATGCAGATGAATGATAATGATGCAAGAGTGCCAAAGGCACGTTTTCGTAGTTTAGACCTGAACAAAAAATGTCGTGTACATACTGAATGCTCACATTTGCATATTAAGATTCTACTCATTTGTACCCATTTCTCATTTGCTTGCAGGTACCCCGCGCACGAGGAAGAAGAGATGCCCATACTCCAAATTTCAGATTCGAGAACTGGAACGAGAGTTTTTCTTTAATGTTTATATCAACAAGGAGAAACGGCTGCAGCTTTCTAGGATGTTAAATCTCACAGATAGACAGGTTAAAATCTGGTTTCAGAATCGTCGAATGAAAGAAAAGAAGCTAAGCAGAGATCGCTTGCAATACTTCTCGGGAAATCCCTTGTTATAACTGAACACTTTCGCTGGGTACTTGTGTATGTCACTTGTATTGTTATTACTGTGGTATGTGACTAGGCCATTTCTCCACCAGCCAAGAAAGAGTTGTCTGTATTTACAATGATGACTTTTGCAGCAACATCAAACTAGTGCATTTATTTGTCAGTAGCATAAAAGAATAGCTGTCCGTGATTGCATTGTAAGTGCATTTCCAAATTATTTAATGTTTGCTGTATTAGTCCATCTTAGGTTATTGTCTCGCCTGTTCATATGTTACGTGTAAACCCCCTCCCCTCTAAAATCTTTGTTTTATTGTGCATACCACACACAACATGTTTAATTATATATACTACCAACCGGCCTTTTCGGTTGTGGGATCTTCGACTGCCTTTTATTTGTCTTTGAATATTGTATATATGTAACATAATTGCAGATACTCGATTCGGACTTCGGACTTGAACCTTTCCACAAAATGCATTTTTTTTACATTTTAGCAATCGAGAACTGTGACGTGTACAATCTGTAATGTTTTTTGTCTTTGTACAGAGACTATGCAAAGTGCATTCGTGACTGTAAATATAAGTTTATTTCGAATTTCTTTTCCTTTCTCCCTGCTGCTATTTTCTTTATATTGCTGAGGCAAACACAAGAGCTTTAAATTTCGTTTCTAAATTATTTGCTTCGTGCTTGATGTTTTCTTGTTATGCGGAGGGAGAGAAAGATAACATTAGGTTTGTGTCCTATATCTGTCAGAATATTGAGGAATAAACCGAAAATATTAGTAAAATAATGCACGATGAGTTCTTGGTCATTTCAAATAATTTGATGCTAACTTAGACCCAGTGGGTTTTTAAAAGATCATGCTGTACATGGCTAGTGCGCGCGACACACACACACACACACACACACACACACACACACACACACACACACACACACACACACACACACACACACACACACACACACACACACACACGCACGCACACACACACAGCGGGCGCGCGCGCACACACACGTGTGCACACAATAGTGTCAATTATTTTGTTGCAGAAGCTAAAATGTACGAAGACGTGGCCAGTAAGAATGCAAGATACTAAAGGCATGTATAGGATATCTTACAAGCATTGGGGGTCGGTAGGCCTGGCACGTTTTCTAGGCCTGCGTACATAGGGAGATAGAGCAGGCCGGCGACATTGAATTTTGAGCTGCGAATCTCTGTGGGGGGAAAGACAGAGAGGGAAACGACAACCTGCTTTAGTGCTCACTAAAAGGACTCGCCACTCTCGCAGTCTAGACAACGTCATAAAGGCCAAGGCACTAAATGGCTATTTTTTTCCCCTTAATTGCACCGTCTGTTCGGTGGGAATGGCGTTGACTTCCGCAGTAAATAGCAAACAAGTAAGACTGGCTGTTCAGGGGGAAAAAAGTAAAGCGTTTGAAAACCCCACTCTGAACACCGTAAAAAGTGACCGCTATTCTGCTCCAAGAGCCGATAGCTGTGCAATTCACATGCGTGCTTTTATTTCAAACATATCCGAAGGTTTGGTGACTTAACACTTTGAGGTCGGTCAGCTTTTTTTGTAAACTTCATAAATACATTAGGCCTAGCTTCATATGGTGGAATGTTAATAGGCCTACTGTTTGCGTCTGTGCGTATTTTGTGTGCGTACTTGTATTTTCTGTTTGTGTTTACGCATAGGCTACATGAGCCCGCGGCTCTGTTTCCACGTTGCACACGCGTGTGTGTGTGTGTGTGTGTGTGTGTGTGTGTGTGTGTGTGTGTGTGTGTGTCATGAAGAGAGTGAGAGTGTGTGCACAGATGCACGCCTGCAGTGTGCCCACGACTAATTATGCCACAGCTTCTCCAGGTTTTTAGTGTGTATTCATCCGGCATGTAGACTATGTATGCATGCTTGGGCGGTTTTTGCACGTGTGCAAAAAAGCCCCACACGTGTGTATTAAGTTAAAAAATATAATTAAAAAGTTGTCTTTGAACTTCAATAATGTCAAGGCCCTCACCTTTAACCCACCGCAATAAAGTGGAATCAAGGAGCCCCCTTCGCCAGGAAATGTGTGGAGGAGGACAAATAGCCAATGAGAGTGAGTGGGAACAGAACAAGGAATGTGTAGAGGGAACCAACTTTGACCCGTACAATTAAGCTACAGCAGGTAACTCTGCCAGCTTCAGCGGGCCCAGTAAATAGCATTTATTGTCCTTGTAAAATGTAATATTTTCATGCATGAGCAGTTTTAGGTTCACATTCAGGTTCAGCGCTTTGGGTGTTTTCATGGCAGCTACTTCATTTAGGTTTTGCTTTTTAAAGAAGGAAATGTGCTGCTGCTATGTATGCATACTTTTAATGTGTTTTTTATACATGTTATCTGGGATTCGAGTCAGGGTGTGAGGGTATTCTCGTGGTGCACTGCTGTGTGAGTGGCAATACAGCTTGGCATGTACCAAGCCTGTACAGTAGCAACACATTTGGTCTTTTGTAATTGTGTCCAGTTCCAGCTTCGTTTCTTTCTTTATATTTTGTTACTGGTAGGCCTTCTTCTGGCTGATAGTTCTTGTTTGTAGATAGAGAGGTGAGCAAGGACAGAGAGGGTGAGCCAGAGATAGGCGGTCATTGTACTCTTGGAAATAAGCGGACATGAGCGTGGTTGTGGAGCAGCGAGAGATCAAGGCTAAGGAAGAATCGCTGCAGTCGCCACACCCACCAACCTTGGCCCTGGCTCTCTGACGTAGGCCATCTATCTAGTTCCGTTGCCTTTGTATTGTCGCCATCGCAGCACGGCATAGTCTTTCTAAACATTATGCACAATTAAACAAATGAAGTTTTGAGGCTGTTGCCTCAAAAAGTTCTATCCAACATGTGATTTCTCTTTTACGCAAAGAAGTATGCTACGGCCACGTTCTTTTATAAGCACACGTTTGTTGTAGACTGTTATAAATATAAAGTCTAGTTGTAGATGCAGCGGCAGAAGTGTTTGTTTTTTATTTGCTTAGTGTTACCGAGGGTCTCTTGGTGAAGTGATCTAAACGGAATGCTGGACTCAGGAAAACATCAACTAAACATCGGGTGCGCTCTTGGCACATGGAAAAGAAAATGGCGGGGTGCTTAGGAGACGTCAACGTCAGCCTCTGGCCTGGAATACAGCTTATGGATGATAACACCGTTTGACTGAAGGAAAAACACTTATTAGTGAAATACATGTGTATTTTAATATATCATTTTACTAGTGTGGCGTATTCCGAAGCCTTCGTATTAGTCATTTTGTTAGGCCTATTGTTTCTGCACAAGACGGTATCTGAAATCGACCAATTTCTAAAATAACCATGATGCATCTTTTTTTATGTTCTTTTTTATAAGAAAACATGCGATAAATTAAATCTCTCAACTTGATTAGTCTCCTCCCTACATTTGTAGTAGTGTTGAAATAAGACGCGATGGGGTGTATAACCGAATGGAGGACTATAGGCTACATTGGTTTTTTTTTCCAATTTTGGGTAAGAATTTACTTGTAAGTTTGCATTAGAAGTGCTATAGCCAACTTGGTCGTTTGTAGGCCTACGAGATAAAAGAACCTCCTGGGCGGTGTTCTGTACTAATTCCTGTGGTCTTTTCGCAATATTAAAATTTAATATAATGCTGATGTGCTTCTCGACTGCAACTCTCTGATTTATAATTGTATTTAAGACGTTACATGCAGCGACTATAAATTCCGAATAGCGCTGTGGGTGGAAGGGTGTTTAGTGAAGGGAAAAAGAGCTGAACCTCGTTACTTTAAATTGGAAGGATATTTCATGGCACTCGCTATCCATCTGCAGGTCTAGCCCGCCCTGATGCAGGCCAAAACAAATGTACAGTATGCACCTGAGAGACGTTCTTACGAAATAAATACAGAGATGTGCAAGTGTGTTGGACAGTCTTCACGAGCCTCAAGTCCGCGGGCGAAGTTAGGAGAGAGCAATGTGCTTTGACTAACAAACTATAGGCCGATGTATATTGTCTTTTTAAATCGCATTAACTATGTTAATTATTTTAATCAGCCTAAAATGAAACAAAGAGATTGTTAATTATGACACACAACAAGTCCTCATGGTGTAGGCTACTTACAAAACAGATAGTAACCGAACACCGCTATTAAACATCAATGACAAAAGTGACGAGACATACCAAATTCTTATTATGGGTATTTTATTTCTTAGAATAATTAACTTTTACAGCAACCTGCGGCGATAGTGGTATCGCGTTCACCTGTTATTTCGAAAGGAAACATTGTAAGAAAAAAAAACAAAAAAAAAACAACAACACTTTTACTTTAGACAGAGACACTGGTCTAAAAACAAACCAAAAAAATTAATTCGCTAAAACGCCCTCCAAAACATGCCTCCAATTTCTGAAAATTACAATTACACTGATGACATGTAGGCCTACTTATCAAATGACTTGTTTTCCTGGACATGCAGACACGCCACAAAATAATACCGTGTTCGGAACACGACTGGTTCACTTTAGATGGGCTCATGGGCCAAGATGAGTGCCATGGTAAGCGGATAAGGTTATGCGCCTTAAACACGCCTTTTGTTTTCATCACTTAATTTCTTCAATTGATTAACAAACTTAACATACACAAATCACATAACCCATTGAAATTGATATTATGGTGGAGAAATAGATGTTTTCCAGTGTAGCGGTGCAGAGCTCAGTCCATCTCCGAAAGTGTTTTGCCTGCAAAAAAACAGATATGGTAAATAAAAATGTGCTACTTTGTGAGTGTCTTTAAAACACTTTGGCAACCACTAAAAGATAAAACGGGCTATTGCGGACTATTCCCCGAAATAGCCCTGTTTTCTTCCACGTTCACACAGGGTGCAGTATGCAAGCATTTGACAGACAGACGAATCGACCAATGATATCGATGCAATAAAATCCTCGGCGGGTCATTGGCAGTGACCTTTCAGTCTGCGCCCCTGAAAGATAAAGCCATGGACAAGGCCTTCAAAACAAACCACAGAACCGACGCACGAAAAAAAAACACATTTAGTTCATACAAATAGGCTAGCCTACTAATGCATGATATTTGGCATTTAGTTGTAGCTATAGGCCTTCTTATTTTATTTTTAACAAGTAGGCCTAGGTAAATATGCGCTGTTAGAGTCTGTGTGAGAGGCTATATGCTATGTTAGACATAGGCTATTGTTCAAGTCTCCTAAAGGCGTATTTAAGAACTTTTTTATTTATTTATTTTGCAAGGAAACAGGTCTCGTTTCCATCATACTAGGCCGAAATATCGGCAACATATTAACACACCACGACGAAGAGATAGCCTACCTTTCCGAAATTATGTTTTGGCTGTATCGGCGACCCCACGAGTAGTGGGAGTCAATAGACAAATTAATATTCTCCAGAAAGAAAATACATAGGCCTACATCAAATCTTGATCTACGTGTAACATTGATGTTTTTAATTAGTCTATGTAGGCTAGTGTCAAAAGTGTCTGTAATATAGCCTTAATTTAACATTTCCATAATATGTCTTCGTTTGAGAAGCCGAATTTTTCGGCAAGATGACCTAGGCTACCTCAAACTGCAACCAAATTATCTTTAATTAAATTAAAGGCAGTTGTAGGTTATTATGTTTAATTCTGTGTTTATTTCGGTAAACAATTAGGTAGGCCTACCCTAAATAAAACACAAATTCAGTTGAAACGGTGTACATCCTACACAACTAGATAGCCTACTAAATAAGTAGGCCTATACACCAATTATGCGACAGGTAACTCGTATTTTTGAAGCAGGTCTACATATCTTAACATCTCTTAAGCAGAACACACAAATTAATATCAGTAGCTACGGCTTATATGGAAGGAGAGCTGTACACACAGCCGACGAATTGTTTAGCTTGCCATAGATTCATATAAATGCAACAAATAGGCTATTGCCGACTGTAAGGTGAGCTGTGCTACATAAAAGTATAATTAAGGTTAACGTTAGGTTTACATAGGTTTACATAATGCAACTCCACTGCAATATTCGCCGATGATTTCTTAGATCTTTAAAGACATTAGAAGCAGTCGAGCATGCCGCGAAGGGGACCTTTCAAAAGAAGGAAATGGCCCATAGACTTATAAAGGCTAGTAGCTCAGTAAAGCGAGTTTTAGACTGTCCGTTCAGTCTCCATCAACGCAATCCACTGTTAACTCGCTTGGGCTCATTCCAATAACGTCAGACCAGTTAGGAAGACATCTAAACAACAACAAACGCACGGAAAAGAAACACTTAAATATTAATTCACCAGACCGACCTTGTTTATATGAAACAGCACGGAACATACCGTATACTTGTTCTAGAGCAATCCCACTGGATCTAACAAGCCTCCACCAGTGCAGCTGAATCCCAGGGTACGATCTAAAGAGTTCTCCCGGTTGTAAACATTTATATCGGCCATCACTTTACAATCTTCTTTAACAACGTAGGCTCACGCTTTTGGGTGGGGTGGGGCGGGTGGGGGGCTTGTAAGGCCTACTTGAAGTTTCTCATCAAAAAGGGTCTACCGCTAGCGCCTCAGAAAGAAGGGTTCAACTGCTCTTTGTTCCTCTGGCTGAGGGTGTCGTTGCGTGGAGAGTTCGACTAGATGGCGCCATTGCTCCGTCGTACACCCTCTGCGCTTACCAACTTGACCCCGCTGACGTCAGCTCAGTCTGGAGCATCAAGGCCACTTCCAGAAGCTCATTGGTCTGAAAATCACATGACAAGGCTTTCTGACATCCATAATTATGTTGCTGATATTTTTGCCCCCCCAAAAGATGTCAGCGTCCTACTGTCCTTATCCTTCACGGAAAAAGCTATTTTGCAGGAAAACAAAAGGGTAGAGTGGTCCACTAGACAACAAAAATGACATGTCCGAACAACGTGGCAGCTGGATCGTTTTTAATGGATTCTCTGGTCGGCGCTTCATCTCCATACAGAGGTGAGGCTTACACCGCCAACTCGGGGATGTATATGCAAACGACTGCAGACTATGGCTGCTCCGCGATGAGAAATTTCGGTATTCTGAGCGCCCCTCTATCCAAACGGGACGAGCTTCCGCCATCTACCCTTTCCCTGGGCTCGTATCACCATGCGCATTACCTGTCGCAGCGGGACGCCTGGAGCACAAAAACTTACAGGAACGGACAACCTGTTGCCCCGTCCTTGCATCCTTGTTCCTTCACGGCAAGTAACGTCAAAGAGGAAGAAATCCCGTGCGCATTTCAGGCTGACACGGATAGATCCAAAGACTCAAACGAGCCGTCTACATACATTCGTCTGGGAGACAATACCAGACAGCCGGATCAAAGCACGGTGGCTGCGCACGACTACTTCCGCGGCGGCCAAGTGTATTCTACCCAGGAAGGGCAACAGGGAGGTGGGTTTGAAACAGATTTTTCCTCCGTGCCCAGAATAACGACGCCCAACAACAGCGAGACTCCATCCCCAGAAGAAGCTGTCAGTAGCAGCAAGTTCAAGCAGAGCATTGCAGATGGAGGTATGAAAGCTGAGAAGCATGATGCCAAGCAAATGCAAAACAGAAAAGAGGATAATGCCCCCAAGACGGACAGCTGCACGGATGACTCCGAAAATGAGTTCAAAGGTGAATATTTATTAAACCATATAATTGCTGCGTCGTTCTCCATATGAAACACCATATCTGTCACACACACACACCACTGAATTATACATGTACACGCGGATAAACGCACACAGACACACACACACACACACACACACACACACACACACACACACACACACACACACACACACACACACACACACACACACACACACACACACACACACACGCGCGCGCGGATGTGCATAACACTCTATGACACAAACAATGTAAACCAACTTTGTATACAGACATACGAACACACATGCGTAAAATGTGTATTTGGAAATGTCAGAAATGTTACGTATGATACGAGTGGGAAAGCGTGAATGCAGAAAGGTGTACGGGCAATGGTTTTTTATTTTTCAACATGGCTACATGTAATACGTTCTTATAACAGCCGCTGGGGAATCGCATGTGAATGGATGGGCATTTACTGTCCGATTACGCCAGATATGACAAACGTGCAGAGATATTTAGTAACACGTTTTTACAGTGACAGTTAGACCTATACAGTGTCACTTTACATGGAGAATGGATATGTGTTTACGACAGTCACTGTATTAACACCGTTCCATAAAGGGAGGGAGACACTTACTGTGCAAATAAACACTCTCCCACTTGCCCAATATAACGCACGTCCACACACACACACACACACACACACACACACACACACACACACACACACACACACACTGCTATGCACACGTCCTTGCTGCATGGGCATTTGAATAGACACAAGGCATAGTCCCCTGCCACAAGGCCCATGGTAATCATAAAAGAGGGATTTGACGCATGCTATTGCGCCAAGACAGGCCATTGACGGCACACACACCTCGCCAAGCAAATAACACAAATGCGTATGTTTGCGTTGTTTTTAGGATCTGATTCAAATGTCCATTATAGGCCTACAGCTACTGATTGATAATATGCAAATTAGCCTACTAATTATTGGTCAATATTTGGTACATAGGGGCCTAATGTTCCTTCACATTTGCTGTCAAATTGACTAGGTTCCTATTCCTTCTGTTTTTGGTTACATGCGTAATATTGATATAATTCCCTTAAATATTGTAGTTACTGTCTTCGCATTTTTCGTATATAGTTGGGCTACATTTCTTGTTTTATCCGAAATAACAATTTAGTAGGCTACAGCTGTTTACTTGGGCAAATTCTACATGAGAAATACTCGGCGCGTTTCTCCTATCCATTGCCATTTTTTAGACTTAACAGAATATGAAATGTTAAATTCTGTTGTATATGTGATTTTCGTTTAGCCTAATTGAAAGTCAACGTTGAAGCTCAAATATAGATAGTTAGGCTATTTATTTTACAGAAATCCAATTTAAAAGTTTGCGTCCTCAAATGGCTGCGCAACCAGATTTTCTTGGCGTCTTGTAACTATTTTGATTATTTGGCACTGCTTGGAAAATGCCCAATTATTTCACTTTGATCTCTTATCTGTCCAAATGTGTCTCGTGATGTTGACCTTTTGGGCTCATAGCCAAGGCTTCGTTGTGTTGACGCATAGTCAAATACACTGCTAATGAGTTTGCAGTAAGCCCAGCTCTTTACTGCGGAGCCTTTTGATGAAAATGAGTATCGTTCTGTTAACCTTTCCTCGTCTCGCACTTGTTTTACTTTTATATATAGTATAGTCGAAAGGTAACTATAGAATTTAACTACTAAATGGTTGCCTTGCAATGTGACTATAGATAATCAGTCAATATAGCTAATCCTTAGCGCTACAACAGACATGGCTGCGGCCTGCATTTAGCCATGATCTCGCACTTATTTTACTTTTATATATAGTATAGTTGAAAGGTAACTACAGAATTCAACTACAAAATGGTTAGAATATAGATAATCAGTGAATATAGCGCTACAACAGACATGACTGCGGCCTGCATTTCGCCATCAATATTATTAGGCTACGTCTATCATTACTATCACTATCATTAAATTACATTTGTCAACGCTGTTATCAAAATCAAATCATAACAGAGTACATCATCTGCAACATATGATATGTGTGAATATTCAATCCTAACTATACAGAGATATATTGTTGTGGTCTTTATTAAATTGGGTGTGGGTCGCTATGGATTTCACACTAAAAATGGACACAGATCTACAGAAAATACTTATATTAATTAGAGCCCCTATCGCGCACGCACGCACACACACACACACACAGAGCAAGAACCTCGAAGCTCATGTGCGGGTTTGTTTCTTTATTTGCTGATAGTGAAAATAAAGGAGTACAACGTTTTAAAGGCTTGATGAGTCATTGATGAAGACAGCAATGCCGTGCGCTCGTCCGCCCCATTGTCCTAATTTGGTACCATTCTATCTATGTGTCCCAGCAGAAGAGGATCGTCTAGAGAAAACGACTGGGAATTGGCTCAAGGCGAAGAGTGGCCGCAAGAAGAGATGCCCATACACGAAGCACCAGACGCTAGAGCTAGAGAAGGAGTTCTTGTTCAATATGTACTTGACCCGTGAGCGCCGCCTGGAGATCAGCAAGAGTATCAACCTGACTGACAGACAGGTCAAGATATGGTTCCAAAATCGCAGAATGAAGCTCAAGAAGCTCAATAGGGAGAGCAGAGTTCGCGAGCTCACAGGCTATAACTTCCATTAAATAGATGTTGTACGCGTGCACACCACACACGTACACACTCAACACAGTCTCTCTCTCTCTCTCTCTCTCTCTCTCTCTCTCTCTCTCTCTCTCTCTCTCTCTCTCTCTCTCTCTCTCACACACACACACACTCACAGACACACACACACACACACACACACACACACACACTCACAGACACACACACACACACACACACACACACACACACACACACACACACACACACACACACACACACACACACACACACACAAATCGCGTTTTCAAGCATGTGGATTATGACCAGAGAGATTGGAAGACTTGTGCGGATTATTCAAACTAAAAACACTTGAGTTTACACACTTCTACAGAAACATTTACAATGAATGAGTTTTACATGGCCTTGTACAAAGCTTATCATAATAATGTATTAGTGTAAATAACCGCCGCCGCAGTAGTAGTGTTGATTGTGCTGGAAAGAAACGTATAGCTTTTGTAGTGTGTGATGCCTTGTGCGTCCTGACCTCTTGTCTTTTGGAAGCTTATTTGTTGAACAGTGTTTGCACGATGTATCTTGCATGCATATTGTTTTACTATTCTGCATTTACTATTTGATGGTTTAAGAAAGTAAGATACTAGCCTACCTGCTTAAGGGGGCACAATAAAACCAGGGGCTGGCCAATATAGTCTACAAGTGCTTCGATCTTCCCCTGGATGTCCTTTCTGACATCACCTTAAAACAGAAAACGAGCAAGAGAAAGGAAGAGATTGAAAAGAGGGGTGGGGGTGCCGACCTCTCCTATAAGTGGGGAGACCCATAACGTTTGATTTAAATATTATCCAGGTGACCACTGTAAGTCAAAGTCATAAAATTGTAATGCCAAGACAGTCCTGCAAAAGCGCCGGGGGTGGATTTAATGATCTGCAAATGTAATATGCCGCCGCAGTAAGGATGGCGATGCATTAGAAGGTGAGTGGAGTGGAGGAGGGCGTCATCCACATAGTATGCTAGTAGCCCCACACTGCGATGTGAAGGGATTCGCCGAAGCACTGTGCAAGTACTCATCGCCTTGAGGAAGCTACAGCAAGCCGGTGGGAGTAATGGGAGCACTTTCGCATCAGGAACCGGGGATGGATGGCTTAATACGAGAGGAAGGGACTCTTCGAACATGCCAATGATGACAGGATGGACACCGCCATGCATTGTCTCCGCTCGACTTGTAAGGTAGGAACCCAGTTTGTCATTATTTGTCATGACGCTCTGGCGAAAGCATGGGGTGCTTTGGCAGCGGTTTGCAGCCAGGTACAATGGACTCTCAGTTTCATTGGCTCCTTCTTACCTTTTGACAAATGCACTTAACGCGTGTCAGCAACGAGGGGTTTCCCGTGCATTCCCCGTGCTGTGTGTGGGGGTTTGTTTACGTGAAGATGTTTGGGGATACCTGGTGCATTTTACGTCCACTATCCGCAGTGGTCCATTTGTTTAGTGCATTACTGCTTGCATGCATGTCTGCTTTCTTTATTTTTTCAGTCCCTTGCCAGAGATGTCTTCATTTTCCAAAATTGTCTGACATTGTTGGCAGACCACATACTATCCTGGTGGCAACAGTGTTTTGACGGTCTGTTTGTTGATGACTTGTGCTTGAAAGTAGACTTTGAAACCTCATGTCACGTGTAAATTATGGGGATAGAAATGAAGCCAAGTATTTTGTGTAAGAAACCACGATAAGGCTTCTGCTGGCAGCGCAGTGCTTCCTGGTTTCTGATGCGTTTGGTTTTGGTCCTCTTCGCTGGATTCGAAGTCTCGCGCAGCTGATGCGTGGTTTAGGTAGTTTCATGTTGTTGGGATTGGCATCTTGGCTCGGCAACAAGAAACTGCCTTGATTACGTCAGTTCGTCTTCATCAAGGGCGACAATTGCCGTTAAATTACACCATTGAAATCCTCGCAAATGGCTTTGTGAATGAACTGCACAGTTACAGCCGCGACAGGCTTCCTTCGCAGCTTTGAGCCGTTTATGTTGGTGGTTGTAAACCGAGGAAGGTTCGCCGGGAAAGAATGGGTTGTAAACATTCAGGGGTAAACTTCGTCCGCACCAAACACTTGGGCCTAGATGTCGTCTGAGAGCGAGATCATGGAAGGCATAGATAGATAGATAGATAGATAGATAGATAGATAGATAGATAGATAGATAGATAGATAGATAGATAGATAGATAGATAGATAGATAGATAGATAGATAGATAGATAGATAGATAGATAAATAGGAAGGAAGGAGGGGTTGGAGCTGAATATAGTGACAGGCTACTCTTATTGCTATACACTATGGAAATATTTGGACACAAATGGAGCCACCGTCACGTAAAGTCCTGTTGATATGGGTAAGATATGGATTCATTTCAGCCTAATATTCGGCAGTTATATCTTTCTATGCGATGTAAAGGGATGTGCAGTTTGCTCTGATTTGGGGTTACAGGCTAGTGTGTTCGGTGTGTGTGTGTGTGTGTGTGTGTGTGTGTGTGTGTGTGTGTGTGTGTGTGTGTGTGTGTGTGTGTGTGTGTGTGTGTGTGTGTGTTTACGTGCATATATGCGCATAGTATATTGGAGAAAGGTTAAAATGTCTTTTTAAATTCTGAGCAACGTAATACTTGTGACAATACATGCCACCTTTAGTTATGTCCAGTCCATCGTCAACCCTTGTTTGATTTTAATAGTTAGTCAATTGCGCGCACTCTGAGCATTAAGAAATGATCTGTATTATGGATTGACTGTTTCCAGATTGACTGCTATAATTGAAACTAAAGCTTCCCTTCATCCAAATGATCACATTCAATACTGAGGCATCCTTATGGTACAGTCTTTTTATTAGCATTTTTACTGCATGCTTGCGACTTTCAAAATGTCTACGATGCATAGTCTACTAATGACACAAATACAATACATTTCATGATGACTTCTGTTTGGACACAGTCAAGTGTCTGGCGTGGCGTGGCTGTGAAACGGTGGTGCTGGAAATATTTTCTTGTTGTCCTGCCCCCACCTTTCTGACTCTCCTCCAGTACGCTCCTCAGCTGTTAGGAGTCAGTCTGGAATCCAAAGTCATTTTCATTCAGTTGAGGGAATGACTTCTCCTCTGGAATGCGTCAGCAACAAAGAGTTTACAGCACACGAGATGGCCCCCACAGGACACGGATAGCTCCAGTGCGGATACAGCCGCAATTTCCGAATAATAGCCTGCTATTTAGTGCACTTCGGGCTGTTCAGGCCAACGGCCAGCAGACCTGTATAGAAAGTAGCTGTCTAGGTTTCCTGTGATGAAACATGTCGAATTCTAATCTCCAGCTAATGGCGCGCTAGCCTGCTGGGACTGACCACTAGTCATTGGACTGCAGTCTTGCACCACCCATTGTCACTTTTTCCACATTGTATGAGCCTAGAATTTGGGAACAGTATTGTTTAGACTTAATAATTCCCCTCATGGATGGACAAACATAGCCTGCTGTGGATGACAAGCAAACAAAATCCAGAACGCCGAAACGCGCCTGTGTAATAAAGAAACCTAAGCATGGTGCGACCTTTTTTCATTTTTTAGTTTTACAATATTTTGGTCAGCACCCTTAAAAAGGAAGAGAAAAACTGTTGGGTGGCGCCTGCATGCGCAAAAGCCATGGCGTGCTGTTACCAGAAATTAACATCACTTATCAGTCGTCATAGCAATCAGATGTCCATTACTTTTGTGTTTGTGTTATGGACATAATCCGCAGATATAGACGTATTATGCACAACAAGTTGAAGTGGCATTGAAAAGGCGCTTTGAATACAGGTTATACCACGTCTAATTCAGATATGCATTTTCACGTGCAATGCATGTTGGAAACAGTTCAACGGTACTTTTTAATTTTGTCAGAAGACTAACCTAGGAGTTTAAAACAGATGCCAGAAATAGCCTACTTGGGTTGAATAGAAAATAATATGTAAAATAAATATGCTACGTGTGGGCCTACTGGGAAATTATACAGCTACGCAAAATGTAGTCCCTTAAAATGTAGTATATATATACCAATTGATTGTAGGCCGTACACCAGTTGGTTGTTTGGGCACGACCTGTGCAGGGTCACCAGGGTGCGCAGGGTGTACTATTTTAATATAACATGAATACACACACACACACACACACACACACACACACACACACACACACACACACACACACACACACACACACACACACACACACACACACACACACACACACACACATATATTACATCAGCTACACGAAACAATTTCAGGCACAATGTACAATGCGTCAGACACAGTGTGCAATGCGTACGCTTGAACACTGGGTACTATTGAATAATAGCTCTTATCGTTAGCTTATTGCATAAAAATATTCTGTTAAGCTTATATATGCTCTGGTCATTTCATGTTCTCACTGCCTGATGTCAATTTTCTTGTACAGTTTGAAGTTAACTGTTTATATTTGCCAGGATAAGGTGTAAGATAGGCTATCCTCCACCCATTAGGAAAATTCAGTTTTAATGTTCGCATGCAAAATGTTTGCTACTCGCGTGCGTAAGGTCACATGGCAGCACATTTAATATAGAAAAAGCACCAAGAAATATCTTCTTTCTGTGTCTTTCTGTACGTCAAGACAAATATTACAGACATTACAGACATCATGTGTGCATCAAACGAACATGGGAAGCGTGGACTTTCATGTCCATGGCCTGACTAACTAAAAATTGAGCTCAATATTGAACTATGACCAGACAGTATGAACAGACCGTCCAGATGACACAAAGAATTCTCACCAGCTATAACCCTATCCTGTATTTGATGTGCGTATGCAAACGATTGCTTTATTTTTATTGGCCCACCGTCTACGTTTTATTGTACGTCAAAACGTTTTGTAAATAAACTAGTAGGCCTACCTTCAATGTTGGATGGAGATTTTAAAAATATATATATTTTTTTTACATTTTCAGTGTGAGTCAGTGGAATCAATGACATTTTTGTACACTGCTGGTTTCCTATTGTAGTTACCTCTTAGTGCAACTAAAGTCCATGCTGTCGGCCTTACTGCTCAGGCGGCCATGGGTTCTACCTTGCTATTCCGTATGAATGCGGAACGCCAAGGAATCCCTAAATTGCATAAATATGTCAAACTTAAACTTAGGATCACCCCGTGTTATTACAATATCGTATTTCCTTTCATTTGCGTATAATTAGCTTTATGGATGCTTCGCGGTTTACACTGGACAATGACTGCTTTTAAATAGCAAGAATAAATTCAGACTTGACATTGTTTACATTCAAAATAAATAAAGATACAACCAGACACCGGTAGTATCAAATATGGGGCCTGTTGTACGAAGTATTTAGTGGAACAGAAAAATATATAAGGATTTGTGTATTGTGCGCAATGCATAAAGTGCACTCAAATCATTCAAAGCAATGTCAGAGGTAAGAAACAATATAAATATAGCATATAGGCCTGGGTATTAGGTTTTATTACACTCTCTGTCAATTAATACGACACATATTGAGCCCAAAACTTATTTAGTGCGTTTTGAATAAATATAGTGTTAAAGGCTCCATGCGAAAGATATAGGCCTATTGAAATACCAAAATAGAGGGTAAATCAAACTCTAAATATATACAGTGAATGCAACCATCACTAGAAGTGAACACTGAAACTAGTTGTTGTGATTTGTTTTGAAGTTGTGCAATGTAGGCCTATTGAATGTCAGTAACATTTGTGTTCAAGGGAATGCTGTGTAGACTCTTTTGGAGACAAAAGTCTTATGCTTATGGATAATGGCTTTGCTATCTCGTAGAAGTCACCGTGCAGTCTTTGATTTCATTGTGAATGTGTATAGATTCCAAATTGAATATAAGGGTTCTGTAATGAGTAGGTTAACTATGTGTTTGCGCTTAACACTAACACTTAACATTGCGTTACGCATGGTGTTATTTGGAAACCATCGTAACGTAACCAAGATCCCCTACGTAAGCGCAATAATAATGCCTAATACTAAAGCCGGTGACAACATGCACCTTGTAATTTAAATGACTAAGATGGTTACACGTTCTTGACTTAGATCATTAGACTTTCTTTAGCTTAAATGTGTCTGGGTGTTGAATGCTTTTGGGATTTTTTTTTTTGTAAGAAGGCTGACCCCCAGTGGTCGTTTCGATGCAGGGCCTACACAACTGACAATGACAGCAGACAGTGTCTACTCCCCATGCAATGCCAAGTGTCAATATCATATCCGCAAAGTACAAACCCATGACTCAAAACGTGTTTTATTACATATGGGAACACTTGTTTATTGCTGATGTAAATAGTCTAGCATTTATTACAAAGAAAAATGCACACTGAAAGCTTCAATTTATTCGTGTTTGTCTCGAGGCCTATGGTCGCCTTCGCATTGGCATTCCCACCACCGACGTCAAGTAGCCAAGCTTTAGAGTGGGATTCTTTTTGTATCCATCCTTGTCATGTTAACCCCAAAACAAATAAATCGCTTGCAAGTCCGAAAAATTGACACATTTCCAGTTTTAATCTGCGCCCCTCCTGTGGCCACAAGATCTGTGACTCTGCTGCCGGCAAAGTGTAAAAATAAAATAATCATACACAAGCATTACAAACTATCTTTTATTCCACTCATAAGTCACAAAGCAGACATTTTACATATACAAAATATTTAATTGAGAAAATGTGTAAGTTGTAATTACATGTGTAACTGAAGACCTGGAGCATAATCGGCCCGACTATATTTGAGAGAATATAAATAGTCTATTAAAATAGTTAGGCCTAATGAAAACTCCATAGCTTATAAACTCCACCCTGTCGCTAACCCAAATTTAAATTACCAATGTCTAAGAGGGATATTTACAGAGTGTATAGGGCTGAATGTGATTAGAAATCTGGACATCTCGGCTTCGTTAAAATGCTTTTTTTCTTTCATCTGTGTAATCCTCCCTGCTACACAAGTTGCCTTCTCCATCACCGTGTGATGGGACCTGTTTCACAAGCCTCGTGTTGGTTTTATGCTATACTGAGAACTACACTGCAGTTTTATTAACGACACGTTTATGAACAATCAAATGGTCCTCGTAAAAATTTATTGAAGGACATAAAAGCATGCACGGCCACTTGCCGAATATAGCTGCTGCACTGAATACGTCTGTGAGGATATCTGGTATTCCCACCTCCCCGATTTTGAAAAGGATCTTTTTTTTAAACAAGGGATGTCCTACTTGTGTTTATTTGTGAGTCATGGAAACCATAATTCCAAAGTGTTTAAGAGTCACAGCAAGCAAACAAAGCGTTGGGAAGCTTAGAGGGCAACATACTTTGTCCACTTTAAAGGGCGGAGAATCAGACACACTATAAATGCCAGTTAAGGACAAAAAGAATACCGCCTAAGTGATAAAATGGGATTTTAACATGTAACCTTGTTATTAGGGTACTGACGCAGTCAGCGAGTTCCACTGCTGAACCAGACTCGACAAGATTGATTACATCAAAAAATAGTGCCTTTACGTGATGTCAAACGTACCTCGTGCAGCGACACTGCTTCTCACATATACTTTACCAAATAGAGTGGCAAGACCAAATGAATGATATCGGTTATTTTTATCCTGCTGTCCCTTAGAAAGAAATCTTTAAACCACCATACTGCGTTTCCAAAGTGCAGTTCTATCCCAGGACATGTCGCGCATTGATCCACTGTGCATTTTTTGTGAGGGTAAATATAATCACGTGTTTCCCAGTCAGCCAATAGGCGGCGGAGAAGGTTTGAGAAATAATTACCTGGCTTGATTGTTCTATGGGTAGATAAAAAAGTACACATAGCCTACAGCCCATATAATAATCGGATGCATGTAAAAGGGAGGGGAAGGAACATGTCGACCACGGGTCCCATTGCTAATTACTATGTGGATTCTTTGATAAGCCATGAGAACGAAGATGTGTTGTCGACTCGCTATTCCTCTGCTGGTTCGCTTCCCTCTGGTCCCCGCTCGACAACTCTGGTGGCGGAGTGTGGAGACTATCCTTCCTGCAGCTTTGCTCCGAAACCACCCGTCTTCACTACCTCTTGGGCCCCTGTGCACTCCCAGTCTTCAGTGGTCTACCACCCATACACTCACCAGCCTCACTTGGGAACGGACTCGCGGTACGTGCGCTCGTGGCTGGAGCCCATTCCCACTGCAGTCTCCTTCCCAGGCTACCCGGCCAACAGTCGGCATTATGGGCTGAAGCCCGACGCTTTTCAAGAACACAGAGCAGGCGATTGTTTGGCCACCAACGGACGCACCTATTCGGAATATCTGTATTGCTCCTCATCAGACATCCGAGAGAAAACCCAGCAGCACAACCCAACGATCGACACCGAGGTCATTTCTTCCGGAAAGGAAAAGGACGAGAAATCAGAAATAGACCCGAGTAAGTTGAACCCATCCATTCATCCAAAGGGAGCTATACTAGTGCTACTTTCCTTCTAGTAGTTTTCCCTTTTACTTTCACCCCTACCAGTTGTATTTCTAAACCCAAAGACTACTACTGAATGTGCGCTTGGTGAAGGAAAAGGAAAGCACACCCACACACACGCACCAAATATTGGGGTTGTAAATAGCTATAAAATCCTAGTAGTCCTTGAACAGTTAATGGCGACGTGACGTGTGAGACTTGAGAACCAAACGCCTGTCATTCTTTTCCAGTTTTAGCACTGCTACTTTATTTTTATGGCAGGCTTTATAACAAATAGGCTACGTCGTTTATACAGGGTTTTAACTTACTTTCAATATCCAAAAAGCACGGTTTTCATATAGCCAGTATTTTAAATAATGATGCCATTCACCCAAGAAGATACACAAGTCTAGGCTAGGCATAATCACCTCTCCCTGTGCGTCTGGTATGCTACAAAGCGAATTTGAATAATAGCCAGTCGTGATTCTTCGAACTGATCAGACCCAAATGGCAGTTGTGAACATTGTACAAACGTTTACAGAAAGGAGTTTTATAAACAAGGACTTAACTTGAACTAACAAGTTGTAGAGTGTTCCAGAGCCGGTTGAGCAGAACTATAAAGGCAGAAGACCACAGGCCATTTTAGTTCTTTATGGGTCTATAAAACGAATAGGTGCATTCACTTGGCTAGCTTTATGGTACCCTTTTTTTTACTGTACTAAGCGATTTTAGCACGGGAATCAGATTTGGTAGTTTGCTGTAATTGTTGGAGGGCCGTGCCCAGCTAGGGCCTTTACCAAAGGGCAAGTGACACAGTAGCCTATAGGTTCTCGGCTCCAAAGTCAAATATTGTTCTTGTCTGGGACGAAAGTAGCCTAGACAACGACGAGTTTAAACATGGCTTTAACCATCGCTTTCTGTGCCTTTTTCTCTTTTCCTTTTCAGATAACCCTGTGGCCAATTGGATCCACGCAAGATCCACCAGGAAAAAAAGATGTCCTTACTCCAAATATCAAACATTGGAACTAGAAAAAGAATTTCTCTTCAACATGTATCTCACCAGAGACCGGCGCTATGAGGTGGCCCGGGTACTAAACCTGACAGAGAGACAGGTTAAAATCTGGTTTCAAAACCGAAGAATGAAGATGAAAAAAATGAATAAAGAGAAATCAGACAACAACAAGGAACAATAACACAACTGTCAAATAAACGCCACCAGAGTGCACTCTATCCAAACGCGTAGGCCTACATATTGAGGAACGGTGGCAGAAATCGTCTTATGCAGATAACAGCTATTCATTCCTGTGCCCGGACTGAGTTGAAAAGACTGATATAGTATCGTTTAGTTTTGTGTTTTTTCCCCTTCTTTTTTTCAATTTTTGTGGAGCAATCCCCTGCTCGATTCATTACCAGTGGTGAAATGTTGCGTGCTTAAGCTAGAGGAGGCCCTTTTCGCCATGGGATTACGAATATCTTCAAGAAGCCTAACGAAACAGGCCGGAGAAGAGATGCCTCGAAGTATAAAGAAAGTACTTGAACTGCAGTCTATTTTTATTTTGTAATTTATGATTTTCAGAACATCACATCTGTTTTGTTTTTGTTTATTTGTCTGGTTGTTTGGCAGGTGGATGAGTGAGGAATTTTGTACAGAAAATTATAGTGGCTTTCCTCCAAATAACCTATGTGCTAATGTATTCGTGTTGGTGTAGATTTTCAATGTACTACCAGTGGATCGTTTTGTTGTAAAATTTTGTTTCCCTTCTCTGTTAAACAATATATGACTAAAATCAAATATTTCACTGTGTTCAATGTTGTTGATTTAGTCCGCATTGTTTGATCTGATGGTTGGATGAATTTCGTCCCTGTGCCACTTATTTCTGGGTTAATAAATCGGGGTAAGATTTTAAAAGGGTTTATTGAAAATCACCAAGATGGTTAAACTCACAACCACAAATAGGCCTATACAATCCACGCTTAAGGTTTTAGAAATTGCCTACTTTTTGCCGTATACCATTACAACAGTCAATAGTTTCAGCAATATGTGTTTAATATTTATTTTGTCTATTTTCACCATAAAGCATAAAGATAAGCTGATTTTACTGCGCTACACAGAAGTTAACGTATTAAGATATTTGGGCTTCCCTATCCACCTGTCTAGACCAAGCTTTGCATTTGTAGTTAGCCTTCTTCACATTTTATTTTAGATATCCAATACGGTTCGCTGGTGTTCGAAGTGTAGGCCTATAACTATTTTATACAAGTTTATAAGTAGCCTATAACTAAACCGAAGGCGTAAAGCTAGCTGTAGCCTGTTCCCAGTTTTAGAATTAAAAGAACACGCACAGGCCTGCCCAGACCCTTAACATTGTAGAAGTGTGTGAGTGTTACATGGTCTAAGTCTGCTTCAGTGAAATTATTTTAAAGGCAATGATAGGCAAAGACCACTGTGCCGTGGGAACGTTCACACTTTCTGGATAGCTACATAATTTTCCACACATGTCTATGGTTCGTCCAAAGCTGTGTGTGTGTGTGTGTGTGTGTGTGTGTGTGTGTGTGTGTGTGTGTGTGTGTGTGTGTGTGTGTGTGTGTGTGTGTGTGTGTGTGTGTGTGTGTGTGTTAGTTATTATCTCGGGTTTTGTCTAGTAACCAGAGCCATAATTCTCTGTGTCTGGGGTTTGTTTCCTGACATCGGGTGAAATTGCCTTTTTGTAGTGGGTAACAATACTAACAGGATGCCGAAATTTCAAAGCCCAATCCAGAGCATTTCCGCACACGACAAAAAAAGTCCTCTTTTTACAGTCCCTAGCTGTTTGTCTCAAATGCAGACGAACAAAGCAAACCTGACCAGCTGACTAGACGTCTGGGTTAAATGACTTTATGGTTTTACTGGACATTGGATCTGTTCAAAGAGGCCTGCGGGTGCCATCACGAAGGCCACCTCTTCCCACACCTTCGGCGAGAAAGCGCAAACTATCTGCGTAAAAGGAAATATGACACTAACGCATAGTAGTCTACTCAAGACCAACACAGCTTTACACCTTTACTAGACGAAGTTATTGTTAATGAGTGGTTCTCAGGAGCTGTGAGTGAGACTACCTTGAAAGGAGTAGACCTGGGCCTACTAAAAATAGAGGTTTAACAACGGGTATTTCAGTCATTATTGTGTCGTGGTGGAGGGGGAAAGTAGGTGAAAATATCCAAAGAAAACCCTGGACGTTTTTTGTTTTTGTTTGTGTGACGTGGTGTAGGTTCCCCAAGTGAACAGTAGATGACGCTGTTGACTGAAAAATGGCGCTGTGGGCCTGTGCCACAGCTCGAGTCCTAGATGACGTTTTCCTGTGACTGTGAGCAACATAGGCTACTGCTAACTGCCCAGTTAGACTAACCAAGTAGCCTATTGCGCCCTACTACTCCACGAATGATTTGAACAGTTAGGCTAGGTGTGTATCGTATTGATTGATATTAATTACTTTTGGGAATGGTCTATAAAATGCCATAGCCCAGGTTATTCCTAAAAAAAAAAAACATGGACATAGCTTGCGGTCAAGCCTGCTATTCGAAATAATGGAAGAGGAAGTAATTTTCCTGTGTTGACTGAAATGAAGCAGTGTATAGAAAGAAGACAATGAATTATATTTCTGTCTGTATCGTTGTTATGCCGACTGACCGACTCTGGTGTTACCAAATAAGAATATTTTGTGCATGAATATTCATAGGCTTGTATATGGATGTCAGTACAGCTTCTTAGCAAGGTAAACTTCTATTAGGCCCTACGTCCATTAATTAAAAGGTTATTATTATTGTTATTATTATTATTATTATTATTATTCGTCATCAAAGATCAAAAGAAGACATGAGATCACCGACCTAAAATGACCAGTCTGTATCTTTATAGACTGCCAAAAGTCTATAAAGTCTTCGCCTGCTTTCATATTTTACGATGATGTGTTAAAATCGTCTGTGGTGCCACAAAACCACAAGAAAACACTTAAAGGAAGGCCCCATTGACCAGACCATCCGAAATAAACAGACCGATATCATGGTGTCGTGCAAAATAACGAGGCATCTGCAGCTCAATTTTATTAACTCTGCGGGGAAGATTTACAACTTTTTTGTACCAGAGGTTTAGCAGGGTCAGAGCCATGAGTGCCATGTCGACAACTCGCTGGTCAATTGTATGTGCAGTTAGGTGTTGTCATATCAGCTATGTGTCTGCTTCATAGGTTTATGTATTTTGAGCCTAGTTATTTGTACAATTTATGAGCGACAATGACATGGGGAACAGCGTTATGGCAGCCTTTCAGTGCAGTAATAATTGTTATTATAACTATATTTCGAGCTATTGTAATGTGTTTTTGTTTTTGTTTGGTTTACAATAGTCTCTTTATATATCAGTGTCTTTAACATTTAGGCTATCAAATGGGTCAACAGATGTAGAAAAAAAATATATGTAGGCTATATTGTAGCGCAATTGTCTACCCGAATTCTTTAACAGTGTAAATGTGTATGCATACGAACTGAACAGCTTACAAAAACTGGACTACAATTCATTTATTGTAATTCTAATGAACTATCGTGTTCAAATAAAGCACATGCCTCTGAATATGGCTAACAATATAGCCATAATCATGTATATAAAACACATACATAAAACACATACATAAACATTTACGATGATTTCCTTTTGTGTCCCGAGGTGGACGCCTGAACGCAGAACGCTGAGGAGACGGCGTGGTGGTGTGGTAGTGGTGTGTGCTGTGTGCTTCAGATGGAGGAGGGGGTGAGGGGGTCATTGTAGTGGGGGTGGCTGGGGAGGAAGCTAAAAAAAAGGCGCTTGTGACTGTGCCGGTGGAGCTAGCCATCTTTAACCTTAACACACATCCACCATGCACGCCGTGTGCTGGATTTGAGACTGCAAAAGGAAAAGGCTTGGCAATTGAGCGTAAGTGCAAGGGAGTGCTAGAGTGTCGAAGACACGGGGAGTCGAGGAGAGAACTGCCTGGTATTGTCCGAAGGGGCAGCATTTCTCCATCCAGTTCCGGTTTCTCTCCCTCTCCCTCTCTCTCTTTCTGCTTTCAGCGATCTGGGACTTCCAACAAAAGGCAGACAGCGACAGGCAGAAAACATTTTCCACCAGGACTCGTTTTAATGCATGCTAATCATGAGTTCCTACTTTGTCAACCCTTTATTCTCCAAGTACAAAGGAGGAGAAACATTGGAGCCAACTTATTACGACTGCAGGTTCCCTCAAAGCGTCGCCCGTAGCCACACTCTCGTCTATGGACCAGGAGCAGCCGCGCCGGCTTTCCAACACCCGTCTCATCACGTCCAGGACTTCTTCCATCACGGGCCGGCGGGCATCTCTAACCCAGGATACCAGCAGAACCCGTGTGCTCTGGCGTGCCATGGAGACGCGACGAAATTTTATGGATATGAGGCCATTCCACGGCAAGCGCTCTATGGTACCCAGCAAGAGGCGAGTTTAACGCAGTACCCTGACTGTAAATCCAGCAGCTCTAACCCCGGAGACGGACAAGGCCACTTAAATCAGAACTCCTCTCCCAGTCTCATGTTCCCTTGGATGAGACCCCACGGTTAGCATCATTATTATTTTCAGTTCTTGTGTGAGTGTGTGTGGTGCGTAAACATGGGATCTGTCTGTCTCTTTCTATGTACGTGTGTGTTTCAGGGTACCATGAGCCATATACACCAATCATGCCATATGCCTACAGTCAGGAAACAACACAAATATGTAAAACCACAGTAGCTACAGGCTACTTATTCGTAATTTACGTTTAGCTTTTTACTCCATGTAACAGACTTTGAAAATGTGTGTGTTTGTGCGTCTGTCGGTCAGTGTGTTCGTTAGCCTTTGTACAGTCCTATAACAACAACAGCAGCCTGTCCGTTTGATAGCATGAGAAAGTTCATGTCCTAACGCAATCACTGAGACACTGAGCCAACTCGGAATAGTTTATTTACCTCCCCAACCATCAGTGGGCCATCCAGTGAGATTTATACCGCAGTTATGAAGAAAAAGTGTTGTCATGTACATGTGCTGGGTGCACTGCAGAACACATTTCCATGGCACAGAGAATAATTGCTCCAACTTTTTACCAACCGTCTACAATACTACTGATTGTGCAGCTTGTGAGTTTCAGTGGTCATTTGGTTTCACCTCATACCCATCAAATACAGCTTACAATAACCTTTTGCTTAACCTTATAACTCACAACACTGCTAGCTCTTCGTTCTCCCTGTCACTCTCTCACACACACACACACACACACACACACACACACACACACACACACACACACACACACACACACACACACACACACACACACACTCTCTCTCTCTCTCTCTCTCTCTCTCTCTCTCTCTCTCTCTCTCTCTCTCTCTCTCAAACACACACACGAAGTAAGTAAGTTTGGGTGTGTGTGTGCATTTGACTTTGTAGATGGACACACATGACAATCAACAACAAATGTGTTTCTGGATGTCAGTCTAATACAATTGTGGCTAAAACATGTATGCTTTATTCCGACATGACATTGGCAAACTATAATTTCCATGAAGACCTAGTTATCCAACCTTGATACACTAGAGGCAGACACGAGACAGCTTTGCCCATTCTGTTTATTTTGCTCAAATGACATAACAATAGTTTGATCTTCCTTTGGCAAGATGTTCTAAAAAGCAACTCAATCCTTTCTCTTCATTACATTACACCCTATGAACACCAGTCTAATGCTGGTATGTAAACAACTAGATCTGATAAGTACCTAGGTACAAATGGCATTGCTTATGTGGTCCTAATGTAAGCCAGTCATTGGAATGGATAACAGAGCCAGTGTAAAATAACTGTCTTCCAAGTTATGACTAACAATCCTGTAGCATGGGCCTCAGTAAGTCTGACTAGTGCCTAAGCTTGTGTTAAATCTGTCTGTTGTCAAAAGTGCTGCCTGTACACTGAATGATGAAATGCTTGTTTGATTTCAAGCGCCTGGGAGACGCAATGGGAGACAGACGTACAGCCGCTACCAGACCCTGGAGCTGGAGAAAGAGTTCCTTTTCAATCCCTACCTCACGCGCAAGCGAAGAATCGAAGTGTCGCACGCTCTGAGTCTCACGGAGCGGCAGGTCAAAATATGGTTCCAGAATCGGCGGATGAAATGGAAAAAAGAGAACAACAAAGACAAGTTTCCGGGTCAGAGGGGAGAGACCGAGGCGGAGGAGGAGGGGAACGAGGACGCTGAAGTGGACGAAGCGGAGGAGAAGGAAACGGAAGAGAAAGAGGAGGCGAAGGAGTGATTTTATGGGCTTTTATGGTTATATGGCCGAGGGTCCCGCAAAAGGTGATGAGAGGAAAAGGGGGGTTGAGAAAATCGCTAGTTTTATGGCTATGATTTCAGTCACATAGCAGAGCATCCCAGTCTGCCCAAACACACCCAAGAAACTGTATGCTTGAAATCCACGAAAGCAGACTGTTCAGCAATGCAAATATGATTTGCTCAAGTCCCTGGTTCATTGATTATTTAACCTTGTTTTGAAGCGTCAATGTGTTATCACCAGTTTGGGAACTTGGATAAGTCGCATGAACAAGGTCGTTAAATACTCTTTCAAACTTTAAACATGGTAAAGTGTAATTAGCAGCGATGTTAATGGTTTTTACAACTACAGTGTATAGACAGGCCTTCAATTGAGGGTTTTGTAAATTTGTCGAAGTGGTGTAAAGAATCATTTGATTAAGGAATAGGCTAATGAAAATGGACCGAATAAATAGGCCTAGCATTGGCAATTGTAAGTCATCCTAGCAGACGGATATTATTATTATTATTATTATTATTATTATTATTATTATTATTATTATTATATTTTCTCAAAAGTCCATTTTAATCAACATTTTCCGACCCTTTCAAATTGCGGACGATGCTACCTAAGTCTGGGAAACCGGCGATACAGATTTCTTAACAGACACTTTCTTTAAATAGCCCATGTTTTGAATACATTTTTTGTTTGTTTTTTAGGCCAAGTATTTACCCAATAATAACGACTCCTTTGTATGTCTTCATAAGACATTAGCTACAAGCGAAGCTAACCTACCAAGCACTACCTACCTACTCAAAAAGGTCTTTGCCTGATGAGAACTTTTATTCCACATATTGGCTCTTATTTTTTCCGTACGACACTTTCAAATTTCCCCAACAACTTAAACTGCCTAGAAAACGCACATTTATATGTAGATCATCATACATGCAACAATTATTATTCTATATTATTAAGGAGTGGTATTTTAATGTGCTGGTGATAATAGCTTAGATTTTCGATTGCACTGAATATAATCTTTATGTATGTCTTGTAATACCTTACTGTTTAACGATATGCTCGTTTTGCTGGTGTTTCTCATGTGAAAAGACAGAAATGTGTGTGTCACCGCCATTGTATTGGCAATAAAGAAAATAAACGAATCGACTGCGGCTTTTCCTTCTTTCTTCCCGTGGCCTAGTTGTTAGACTATTAGTTTATGGCTTGTCTGCTTTAGGCAAATGCATTTTTCACTTTGGTGTAGGCCTAGTCAGCTGGACACGTAGCCTATCTTACTGTAGCTGCACCGTCCCCTTTCCCAGACAGGGAAGCGACGGTGAAATGAGATGGGCCTATAGGCATACTATGATTTTGGCACTGAATAGCCTGCTATATGGGAGCTACAAATTACTAGCTCAAATAATTTGACATTTGGCCGACCGTGATGTAGTCTAAATTCCAATTTGAAAGTTGTGGGGATTTAACTAACGGCACAGGTTGCCCGCAAATAGATCTAGTAACATATTGTACTGTCTCAATGACGCACTTACCTACCGGCGCAACAAAATGTAACCAGTTTGTTTATAGTTTGCTTGAACACCAGGGGTGTAACTTTGGGTGTGGATGGTTGGGACATGTCCATACAACTTCTGAGATAAACCTAGCTTGTCTCCACCACCTTTCCACAATCATAATGCAAAAATAGCATACCTGGACAATTTGCCATACGCTATTAATGTCCCCACCACTTTCCAAGCAAAACCTGCTGGAACCATACAAACACGCACATAGCCTACTGCCAAACTACTTCTGTTAGTATTCAACATGGAAAATTGTATGGTGTATGTAGGCTTATACGATACACATTTTCTGTTATTAGCAGTATTTAACATATACGGCACTATCAAGCAGTTAGGTGAAGGAGCTGGCCTGGCACAGAGCAGGAGGCGCAGGAGTGGGAGGCAAGCTAACACCTGCCTCCCAGGGCCTGGAGGAGGATGACCTGTCTTCTCTTTAAGGGTTCACTGGCGGACTGGGGGGGATTGAAACCCACAACACCACAGACAGGCGCACTATCCTTGACGTGCATGTACGCGGACGCATTCCAGGACAGATCATTACGCAGATCATTACGCACTTTTGTAAGTGACCTTACATTTGTAGTTAGTCATACTAAATGTTGTTTGTATGATTATGTGTCGTGGTCACAAAAAAACATCAATGTTTCCAGCTTTGGCTACAATAATTACATGATATGTGTTTAGTGAAGGCCAAACGGGTACATTTCTATAGCTGGGTTTGAATCTGGTTTCAGGTTTCAGACGTATAGACCTATTTCAATATTTAACGATGTAATTAGACGGAGAAACATAATGCGCATCAGATTCGGCGATCATGAATACCAAAAGGGATGCTCCTTAATTTCATTAAAGCTGCCACATCTTACACTGATCTTGAACATGGTAGGCCTCATTTGAAGTACTTATTATTAAGAAATGCCTTAAGAAGTATATTAAGAAATACTAGGCTATAATAAGAAGTGCATTATTTTACAGCAAATATCACTATGTTATCCGTTTGTCTCTTTTCTGGTGTTACAATTACCCTAAAAATAAATGCAACTTAAAGAAGTGCGCTCTATCTCCCCTTTTCATGTGAGTTATTTCATTGGAGACGCACCATGGGAGAGTGAGGGTTACTTAAAAAGCATGATCAGTAATAACTTATGAACAACTGTATAATTCAATACAACAGATAATGTGTCTGGTTAGACGAAAACTTTTTAGGCCCAATTGTAGAACTCGTAAGCGAACCCTTGTTGCGAAGAGGCGAAGATAAAAAAACAACCTTGAATAGTATTTTGGGTTTTACATTTAGATCGAATAGTCAAATATTTTCAGATTTAGCTGGCAACAAATTGGCCTATAGGTCAACAGTTCTAACGCGAATATTTAACATCCCAAATGATCGGTCGACACATAGGCCTTCTATCAGAAATGTTGATGCAATTAGATTACTTTGATTAGTCTGAACCAATACTGTTTTGACAATAGCATGCACAACAGTTATTGTGCGACAGAAAATAAGTAAATTGCCCAATCCTGGAAGATGGCTAAGCGCTGAATAGGTTGGCTCACCCACCAATGAGGTGCAGATGCCAAGAGGCCTACTTACACTGATCTAAAAAGCGTTTTGCGCTTTCATTATACCTTTTTTTAAGCTCAATACAAACCGTTAAATACAGAGCGAAATTACTAAAATTGCATGTATGTCCATAACTTACCTGGCATCTATAGGTCTATAGTAAAATAAAATAGAAAGCACGCGGGTTTAAGATCTTCTTAGTAGTTGGTTTGCAAGAGTTTTGTAGGCATTTTGTCTGAGTGTGACTAGTCCAACACATTTCTCAACCGTCTGCCGTTTTGTACTCTTCTTTGACGTTAGGCTATTCTTACACAACTGTTGGAATAACCGAAGTCTTCCGGTTGGTGCTATTGTGCGTGAGCGCTGTCCATTGTGTTTAGCGCCAAGCTAGGCCTTTATAATACCTGCAGTAAAGTTTATTGGTGGTATAAACGGGATGGTGTTGTTTCCGGACAGTCTGCGTCGCCTCTACATTTTAGCCGCTCAAACACATGATAAATACAGTCCTATGGCCTACACAGTTGCAAAACACACCACGACCTCTTCAGTCATTGTTGGATATTATGCGATAGCTTCAGTCTGTCTGAGTGTCGTGATTCTGTTTCGCAATATTATTGTTGTTATATCATCTAGGCTTAGGGGTATAGACAAGATGCTTGCCGTTTCATGCTGCATTTAGGGCTATGTAAAGTGCGCGATGTTCCATCCAGCTTGGATTCAAACTATTAACTCTACAACACATGTTGGTGCCCAGATCTCTGATTTTATTGATACATGTAAACCAAATATGTAAGCGTAAATACCATAGGCCTATTTATAAATGTTTGTCAACGGATTATTGATACGGCATACCACTCACAACAAAATCTTTTTTGTGTTCAACGGGCAACGGTCATCGTTAAACCGTCGCATCTTTAGCTGCTTTGTTGGCCCGGTGTTAAAACTGCCCACAACCTTTTTATTTTCAGAAACATGTTGTTGTAGCACTGAAATGCACAATACGCAAATTAATAAAGAATCAAAAGTCCACATCCAAGGAGGACAGCGCAGTGAGATGAGGGGTATCATCTAGCCTATGTTTTGGGGTGGCGAGAGTAGCAGGTGAATGCCGTTTCTCTATCCCAGGCCAACCATTTCAGCACGGTGCCACTGCTTTACTAATATTTTTAAACCAATCAGTTCTCAATCTGCTCTCATTACATGTGTCTGTGTTAGCTGTCTTTTACTGCAAGGTCCCCTTCGATAGTGTCTGCGTAAAATTGGAGGATAGAACGCTAGCAGTTGCTGTTTGGACAACGACACGCTATTGTCCACAGATAGACCTTGGGTGGTTGTGGCCTGCAATTTTCCTTTATGATATATCCGCATACTAGGCCTAATAATAATTATTGTAAAAAAATGTTATAGAAATTGAAGAGATCTCAAAAGAAGGATTAGTTTGGACACACGCATTGATAACAAATAAAAATGACAATTATTGATAAAATGAGCATGGGTCTATTTACATCACATAGCCTGAAATGAAAAAGACACTATTTAGGATTAAGAAGTAACATTAGAGATACTTGCGATCTACGCCTGTGATGGGTTTGATGAACAATGTATGGTCATAATTTGAAATAGCTATTTTAAATATTTACAATTGTTAGACAAATGGGGAATGTGGTGCGTAACAAAGATACATGATTGCTGCACAGGATACTGGTGTGGAATCTGCACTGTAGCTGACAGTGCGCTATGACCCATATGCTAACATGGGAGTTCATGGAAGCTGATAGATTTTGAGCAATCGTTTTTTTGCAGTGGGCTAAATAATACAAATTCCATTATCTTTATCCCAGTAAACATCATTAACTTTAGTCCAGGGGGTGTTCGATGGTCTCTCAATCATATTACAGTTTCACCAATGTATTCAGCGCTGGCCTGTACCACCACTACATGTGAAACCAAACTCTTATATGCTTCACCTTGCATAACAAACGATATCTTGGCGTTTCTACTTTTGCACAAAAGACAGTAGCCTGTGCAACACTGCAAGGCGAGGGGGAGAGGGTGAAAACGCAAGACATTCCTCGTTGTTTGGATGGGAATTTACAGCTGAGTAATAAAAGTTTACGACTAGATCGCCTCCCCTATTGGTGGCTGCTAGTCACGTGTCACCCCTCTATGAACATGAACTTTATGCCGTTGTCTTCCTCGCAAATACGTCCCTCTACTGCTCTCTGTTGCCACGAATGGGCTTCCAACTGCCGTTTAGGTTTCCGCGGTTTAATATGAAAAGGGCTTTTGTTTTATTGAACGTCTTTAGTTCAGTCACCCTATACCGTTTGTCTCGTAGCCAGCAATGGCCCCGCTACAGTAACCGCCTCCAGCACACCGTCTCATCCCCTCTTGCCTTCTGGAGAAGTTGAGCTCAAAGAGTCGAGGCGGCAGGCGAGCAGTGAAGCCCACTGGCTTTTTGTTTGGGTCAAATTGGCCATTTTGTTTTCTGTCAGTTGAGAAGACAACCTGGAGACCATGCCCAATTCTCTCTTGCCAGGCGCGTTTCCCCATGCCTTGGCTGGCATCCCCGGCAGCATAGACAGCGCACACAAGGGTGAGTAACCAACCTACTCTGACTCCCTATCGGCTTGAAAGTTTCCCCAGTTATCGGTACAGAAAATCGGTGCTGTGATTGAACATCTGAAAAACTGAGGACGAGCACATATCGCCTTCCTCACACGCTCCGTACGCACAGACGTCGCTGGTAGCCCTGTGTGCTCTCTGTCGGTGTGCCGTCGTTGGCTGCCCCTCGTCAGATTAATCATTCTTTTAAACACACCTTTGTGAAGTAGAGTAAAAACATATTGTAATATTACGTAAATGTTGAGCCACTGGTATTTTCAGGGGATATCGGTGGCGTGATTTAAAATGAAAGGTCCGGCAAAACTAGCGCGTATTGATATGAAGATAAGCATCAGGATTTGCCCGTCATAATGACTCGTGCTGTTTGGGATGGTGACTGGCATGCTTGCAGAAACATCAGTAATTATAATAACAATATGGTAGATCGCTGTGTTCATTATTTGGTGAAAATGACTGAAATTACATACACCTGAGGTTAACTGTTTACAATTTGTTTAGTCACGTGGCTCTTTTGTTTATACATTGATGTATATGTGTTGTCACTTGCTTCATTAATGCATCCAAACAAATGTGTATGTATGTAAGCTCTACGCATACTTGTGAATATATTGCAGATGACCAGATCAGTTTTTGGTGAGGGATCATTGGTTTGTCCTGGAAAGGGCACTGTGCGTCATAGCATGTTTGTTGCTGAAACGCGCACTATACACAATACACACACTCAAGATCGAGAGGCACGCCAGCGCATCCTCTTGTCAGTGGCCCTCGCGTACTGATCATGATGAAGGGAAGAGCAGTATAGTGCGGAGGGAGTGGGAGTGTTTGCACCCTGTGATAAGGTGGCCACACGATGATCCATGATGACGGTATGATCATGTCGGTCGCCTTTGCTGCTGCCCATTTGTTGACGTAGAGCTGCGTAAGAGGCCAACGCTAGGGGGCGGATTCATACATCCATCTTGGGATCTGTAAGAAGCCACATCTGTATCTGCTGATGGCCATTTTCATCACCATCATGGTGGAAATATCTATCTGCGTCCATTGCTCCCACCATTACATGTGTGGGAATGGGCCCTCTGTCTCCTGTACTTGCAGTCAGAATTATCTGCAGCATCAGCAATGCTCTACCTGCATCCTGCACCCGGCCCTCGCATTCTCCCCCTTCCACACACACACACACACACACACACACACACACACACACACACACACACACACACACACACACACTTTCTTTGACGTGCGGTCATCAACAGTATTAGCAATACTGCCACCTTGTGCCCACATATTTACCGAATGACACATTGGGTTTGAACACTGAGATTTGTCTGTTATGTGCACAAATAGGCTACCAACAATTTGCACAGTTACATTCAGAGGGTTAAATATTCCTTCCCGTTTGCATTATGAGACGAGGCCAGATTGCAAAATAAAAGCACATTGGCAGATTTGACAGGTTTTAGCATATAGGCCTAATTAGCAAGCTCGTGTGACTTGACATGGATTACTTACAATATTAAGCAAACCCCTGTCTGAAAGTGTGCAATATTTATTCTGTTTGCTTACATAAATCATCGTTTATTTTGTGAACATCCACAGTGTTGTTTTATTTATATTTTAGTGTCATTGTTTTCCTTTTTATGATGTTAGGCCAGTCTACTCTTTCCAGTCTACTGTGTTGTCGCTTACACGCAATGTGCTAAAGCATCTGACCGTGGTGCCGAAATGATCAAAAGAAAGGGACAACCAAGTATTCATTGCGCATGACCGGCATTTATTTGTATGCAACTCAAAATTACAATGTCATCGAAGTATTTTGCAAACAGCCTATATTTACAAATATGAGGTGTGTCTACTTGTAAGACGTTTCCGAGCTGGATTGAGACTTCTCGTCTGAGACCTAGAAAACAGAATGAGATTAGGGTAATTTAATTTCATATAAATGTACAAAACACCATACCAAACGCAGATGCCCGATTTTATACAATTTTCACAGCCCGTTTCGATTATGCAGATCCCTAAGTGGTACTATTTCAGGCCAGCACGATGATACTGAATAACTAAACAAGTGAGAAATGATATTAGATTTAACGCGTATGTACTACTACAAAGCTAATAATGTGGCCGACTTCAAATGATCCACATCACTTTACTGTAGGTGTAGGAATGTCGATAAAGGGCAATAAATACATGTCAGTGTGATTGGGGAAGATGCTGAGAACCCTATGAAAATGACTCCTGACGCAATTGCGATTTTAGATTGTGTCCAGTATAGGTCGTCCTTTTGTTTCCAGACCCAGAACAATGCGTCTCAGTTCAAAGGCTTTAAAGCCACAAACATTCCACGGCCCCACCCATTTACTACAGGGCTCGGAATGATCTCATTCTCGTTGAAGAACATATTTCACCACCTCATGCAAACCAGTGTGTAAAGGCATTTTACATATAAATATCTAGCCGTTTAAATCCTGTTGGTAACAAATGGTTCCGAAATGTAAATAGGCAGAGTGCTTGTGGGGCAGTATTTTGTGAGATTAAAGAAAACACATAAAAAAAACAGCACTAAAAGCTTGGAATGTTTCTAGATGCATTTTGAGTTTTATTGGCACTAAATTATATTAGCCTACTTGATAATTAACACGTCTCTGTTTCACCTTTGGCTACAGATTTCTGTGGCATATATATACCAAGGCTATTTTATAATAGCTATGTTCTCTGAATCGGTGTAGGATTGTGGTAATGTTGCTTTGCAGAGCAGTTTTATGACTAGGGGTGTAATCAATAATTAATAGTGCAAACAGCAATGCTGTTCTTGCATGCTTCTTCGTAAAGGGGTGCGTCGAAGCACTCTTTTTTTTATTTCGGCTGTATGCACGGGCATGCCACGTGATTTGTCTTTAGGGCGGCAATAAAACAGTCAGCAGTAGTGTGCCCCCCCCCCCCTTCACACAGGTATGTCAAAAGTCCAGTTGGTTTGGTGTGTTCCACTGAGCTGTGTTCAAATGATCGCCGACCCACTTTCCAGTGAATTACAGTTATCATAATGCGTCATGGTTGTCATCATCATGCATAGCTCTGTTGGACTGTTATAATATAGGTGTGTTTGTAGAACATAATGAACACACTAAAGTCAGTCACTTTCGTATTACTTTGCGTTTATATTTTGGGTACATCTGCATATACTGTAATTTGAGATTTGGTTACAGCCTGCAGCGGATAGCTTTTATGAAGACAGATTGGCATGAGTGTCGATCACTTGGCATAAGGAATTGGCATAAGCCTACACTAGAACTTTGTTGGTATAAATTGCGTGTACTGCATTACGTTGGCAGTCGAAGGTAAATAAAACAGGCAGTGGTATTCGTACGCTTAAATAATGCAGTGGCATAAGCACACGTTGTGGCAGTCAACATCATTTGGCATTTTACGCACCGATTACTCCACAGCGAGTTATTGTTATAGATTGTCTACCTTTCATGTTGTGCACGGCTTTAAGAGGCATCAATCACAATTCACCATGAAGAGTAGGATTTTACAGCAGGCCGAAGCTGCAGTACTGTCTCTGCTGTCCAGTAGCCTACTGCCAGGAAGTGTCTGATAGCCCGTCGTGTGTGTGTGTGTGTGTGTGTGTGTGTGTGTGTGTGTGTGTGTGGGGGGGGGGGGGTTGCCTTTATAGACACAATATGTTGAGTAAATGTGATTCACTGCATTGAATGAAATGCGCTTGCTAAATAAAATAAAATCACCATTCAGTTGGAATTAGTAAAATGGATGATACACAAGTGGGAGGGTGTGCTTGAAACAGCAATGATATTACGCAGCAGCTGATCATAGGCTCTGCTAACCAGATCAAAATCTGTTTGCAGATTATATCGAGGTGTGAAAGTCGGTTGAAATTATGTTATACCATATTAAGGAAGAGGTATTTGCTATCAACTGACATGTCCATTGATAGTCTCGGTTTCTCTCATTTCCATCCGTGGGAATGAAATTGACTCAATGGATTTACCATCGTTACGCACCAAATTACGCACCATTCGACATGAAGATTCAAGTGGTTTTCTGTGGATAGGCTTCTTTATTTTATCTCCAAAATACTAATAGCAACTTGCTTTTCATTTCATTTACAGTGGAGGTAAATAACTTGCTGCAATGTGAAATATAGACCCGAGAGACTTAAGTTTAGATTTACGCAGAATTACACATGGTGGGTAAACCCTTTACAGATTTCATCAGCAATTTCTGTGCTATGCATCTCTCTTTTTTCAGGCGGCGCGCACACAAACATGAACTCGAGGGCACGCGCCTTGTAGATCCAGTACGGCATGTGTGTGCGCGCGCGCAGGCGTGCGCTTGCCTGTTTTCTTAAAGCTTGATGTGCTTTTACCAGAGGGCTATGAGGATACGCTACATGTTCCGCAGCTCCCCCTGCTCTCAATTGGTGGGGAATGGTCAGGTGACGCTGTCATATTGTCCTTCTTTGAGCCACCCTTAGCTATAACACTTGGATTGACCGTCTTAACTGGACTATAGAAATAAATAATTTTGAAATCTGAATATCACCTAAAAGAGACGGATACAGCGAGAGGCTGCTACCTATAGGCTATGCGATAGGTAAACACACTCTCTGCCTGAAAGTAGCCATCTGTCTGCGAGGGAGAGAGTGTGGGGAAGACAGAAAAGTAGTTAAGAGGAAAGAGAGGAGGAAGAGTACACGTGAGGCCGATAGGGAAGCTATGAATTCCTATTTTGCGAACTCGTCGCTCCCCTGCCATTTGTCTGCTGGTCAAGAAGTTCTGCCTAATGTGTCCCTAAGCTCCAGCGGCTATGACCCAGTCAGACACTTCTCGTCCTACAACACTCCCATGAGCCAGAACCGGATCTACGCTTCGCCCTTCTATTCACCCCAGGATAACGTATTCAGGGCGGCTCGGGGACCCTACGACTGTGGATCAAACATATTTCTTCAGGAGAAAGATGTGCTCCCCAGCTGCAGGCAAACTACTATGGGACTTAACAGCCAGAACCACGTTGCTCAGGACTATAGCTTGGAGTCGGCGAGAAATGTTGCACAGGAGCAAAAAGGCAACCTCCAGATATACCCGTGGATGCAGCGCATGAACTCGCACACTGGTAAGTTTTTTACTAGGGACTGGGGGAGAGAATGGGCTGCTTTTACGATATATCCCGGCAACACTGAGAGATACTTTTTATGGGCCCATAAAGCACCACTGAATGGCTGGACTATAAAGGCCTTTTTTCAAAGAGGACTTTCCCATTTGGCCCTCTGCTTTAGCACCAAGGAGCTAAAAACGTGTAAATTTAGATTTTTGTCTTGACCATACATAATGCACATTTGCCTTATTTCTCTCATTATTCCTTGCCATCATGTTATGTAGAGTTTATTACCACAGAGGCAATAATAGTCTCACAAATCTCCGCTTTGAAATAGCCACCAACAAAGGGCTTTTTTCAGTAATCCTAATTTTGTTTTATACAGTAGTTATCTCATGCTAGCATACTTTTGTGTGAGAGATTTTTTTGCTGGTTTAAAATGTTTCGGGGGAAAAAAAGAGCCTGGAATTATATATTTTTTGTTATGGACCATTTCCGACTCTGATTGTGATATTTTGTCTGTTTGAGCACAGGAGTTGGCTATGGCACAGACAGACGCAGAGGTCGCCAGATCTACTCTCGCTACCAGACCCTGGAGCTCGAGAAAGAATTCCACTTCAACCGCTACCTGACCAGGCGGAGACGCATTGAGATCGCCCACGCGCTCTGCCTCACCGAACGCCAGATCAAAATCTGGTTTCAGAACCGCCGAATGAAATGGAAGAAAGAGAGCAACTTGACCTCCACGACCACCACCGGGGAAGCCACAGCGGCGTCAGAAGAGCCCAGCAAAGAGGGCGTAGAGAAGGAGACGGATGACATGAAGAAAGATGACTAATGAGCCGCATTCCTGCACTCTGTAGCCAAACACGTTTAGCACCCCAACACGACTACCTAATGTCCACTTAAATGTGCACTTTTAGCACCCAACACGACTATCTAATGTCCATTTAACTGTACATTTTAATGCATGATCCAACATTTAATGTTCAGGTGCCCTCTCTCTCACCCCCGCCATGGGCGCATGGACTCATTGCTGGGGCACAAACACTCACTCTTATGAACTCGCGCATACAAGCAATGCAAAGCACGTTTACGCATACCTACTAGCACGCAGCCAGGCATGTTCAGGAGCTGCTACAGCAGTTTGTGTTGTCAATGCTGTTGTGGAAGAGGAGTGGACGCAGGCGGATGACATGTACACGTAGCTTGTGTACTCGCTAGTGCCAATTGTGATCGTGCCGCAGAAAGATAATTCAGTATGTTGCAGAGAGCCCATACCTTTGGGCAGCACTCAGTTACTCGAGGATTCTGAAGCTCAACATCATTCCAATTGTGAACCCATTTAGGCCTATACTTGCACATAGCCTATCTGTTAGCCTTTTTGCTGTTGTTGACATTGCGTAATGGCCTATGAAAACTATTAAGACTGACAACTACACTACCTATATTCGACTGCTAGTATTTGTATTTGTCGATATTATGCCAGTGCACTGGTTGAGTATTGCGGGTTTACTTTGGTCGTTTATTTTTTAAGTATGAAGCACACAGCAGTCTTGTACAGAACACATTATTCTAGCAAACGTGTTCGTTTCACACTAAAATCACACAAAATGCTCATTTTTAATGTGTTGTTTTTACATGTGCTAATTTAATTAAAAAATGTTACACACGATGTGCAGTCGTCATTGTATTTTTGAGTTGACTCCCTTTGAAACCATCATTTTATTCAAACATACGAGAGGCATTTTGTCGAATAAAGAAAAAGGCCAGATATTTCACTTACTCAAACAGTGTACATAAGATGAATCGATATGCATTTCAAAGACATTCCGGCCTTGTACTGTTAGACCCTTTCAGATAACAGGAAAGCTGGACAATCTTATCCAACACCACCAATGCAAAAACAGTGAAATATGATCTACATAGGCCTATTTTTGTTCGATGAAGTTATTAATTATGGATGGGTTCCTCAGTAAGATTTGGCCTATGAAAACATGAGCAAATTCATATTATGTGTCTAGAAATATCACCCAAGAGATTGAGAGACAAACCGGTGTGGTAAGGAAAATGTAAAACATGGGCATTATTATTATTATTATTATTATTATTATTATTATTATTATTGTCATTATTGTTATTATTATTATTATTATCTTACTACTTGTAACAGCAAGGGATCTACACATATCAGGGAATTGTAGGCTAGTACAAATATTGCGAGTTTTGACGGCGAGAAACGATACAACTTTAAAACACTGTAATTTTAAAATGCTTGCAGGGTCTGGAAAGCCATCTTGTGATACAGTGGGTGTAGTGTGAAGGGTGGCCAGTGGACAAGGCTGGCTTTGCCCAGCAGCAAACGCCAGATGACGCTCTTGGCTTGCAGTCTGCCGAGCCCCTTACGCCCGAGCCCCAAGATACTCCCCTCACCACCAAGTTACCGGACACGTTTCCTTCATCCATCTCCCACCACCCGGAGATCAAGCCAATTTATGACTGGCCAACATTTGCACGTGATTCTATTTAAGCATCCCATATTTGGGCAGTCCACGTCGAATCAAGAAAAAAAGGAAATGATTCCCCCACCTATAAATCCACGCATTTTAAGGACAAATATCCTTGTAACTTCCAAAGAGACACAAATAATGAAAGCATAAAACGCCTGAAACATTTGGAGAATAACAGGTGCGGAGGTTCCGATTTCCGCTTCTCTGCTACCCATGCAGGCGTCTGACTTACAGGACTCATCTGTCGGGTGCATTTTTTATTGTCGCTGAGATAAAATGAGTTCTTACGTTGCGAGCTCCTACTGCAGTCAAGCTCATGACGCCTCGTACGGCACTCACACTTTTGGTAACTATGGATCTCTTCCCGAGCTCCAGCAAAATAGTTACTACCGAGACGGGCTGGATCTGAGCGGAAACATGGCCGAACAGGCTTCCTGTAACTCCCCAAAACAGGAGGAGATGAGTACAAGCCTCAGCATCCGGAGCAACACGCCGCCTGAGCCCCCTCGTTCCCAGTCTTGCTTTGCAGCCGTGGGCGCCCCCAATGTCCACATCCAAAACTCTTGCAACTTGGACGGTCTAGTGTTGCTGAACCAGAAGCTTCATCAGGGAACTGGGGAACTATTCACGAAGCCCAGCGGCAAGAACCAAAAGCACCAGAGCGAGAGCAGAGTGGAAACTGAGGCGAATCAACAGCAAAATTCGGCCCAGAATTCGAAGCAGCCACAGATATATCCTTGGATGACTAAACTTCACATGAGCCACGGTAAAGTGTGTCTTTGGATATTTTTTCTTGCAAAAAGGGCCATCATTCTGAATTGTCACAGCATCTCCTTATCATTTTCTTTTTCATTCACAGCTCTCGCATTCCATTTGGCTACCACAGACCAATCGCAGGAAATAATAAAGTAGTTGCTCGTAAATTTTACGACAAAGCCATTTATTGCTCGTAAAGCTGCCCTGTTTCTGTGAAGGGATGATATGAAATCAAATTTATCGCGCTACTGTAATTGCATAGGACAACGAACACTGTTAAAACTACTAATAAGAATGTTTTAAACCCAAACCCACATATATTTTGCTGTTCTAAAGATTTTGGGGTTCTATGCTGGGATCATACTCTCGTGACCTCAATTTGAACTTTCCCTGACGCATCTGAAATAAGGCTGAATGCTCCCACTGCCTGAGGTTGAAAACCTTGATACATCATGGGCCATGATGTCCAGACCCTTTATAAGCAATGGGATTTAAAAAAAAATCATGATTACATATTTCTTGATCTTAGGAGCATCGTTGGGTTATTCACTCATGATAACCCATTGTACTTCGCATCACTTGACGCATAGCATCCCCTCCTCAAGGGCTGAAAGCTCATGCTTTCAAACTATTGCATTTGGACTATTGTACAGTGCTATACGTTCTACCAGAGCACGACAATACTGGATGCTGGATACGTGAGGTATGGGATGAAAATACCTCATTAGCAGCACACACTCGTTAGGAACACCCCCATGTCATGTCAACAGGTCCCATTATTTGTCATTCATGGGAAATAGGGGAAATCCCCAAAACACATCTAATGGAGTGTTCGCCATGCTGTTCTCACCCATTTGCATTTGCTTTCAATTTAACATTGTAACTCCATATTTTTCTGATGCACTTCAGAATCCGAGGGCAAACGCGCACGAACCAGTTACACCCGCTTCCAGACTCTGGAGTTGGAGAAAGAGTTCCACTTTAACCGCTACCTGACCCGCCGCAGGCGCATTGAGATCGCCAATAGCCTCTGCCTCAACGAACGGCAGATTAAAATCTGGTTCCAAAACAGACGGATGAAGTGGAAGAAAGACTCAAGGTTGAAAGTGAAGGACAACACGCTATAACGTCTTTATGCGGCACTGCTCCTGTTGCCTAAATCAATTAGGAATTATCAACGCAAACATAAATGTCTAAATGTGTAATGTATATTTAAAAGTGTAAATTAAGATGTGTGGGCTTTTTTCGTATGGGGTGCTAGCCCTGTATTATTCTTAATGCATATCAGCACAATGTTGGCTGTATTCATCTGTAAATATTACTGTGCTAGCTACTTTTAGTGATCATGTTTTTTTGGGACATGTAGCGGGTGGCATATAGCGGGCCTCAAAGACGTCTGTCACCCATCTTTGTTTTACAGAGCCAATATGGCACCGGATGATGAGTGGTTTTCTCAAATGCGTTTACAAGTATAATATGAAGGCTTTATTCAGGTGCCCGTCATCAGGGTGCCTCGATTGAGCGTCCGTCAAAAATGCAGTTTATGCAGCCAGACAATTAAGGATCTCACTCTGTATAATGTATGGAATATGTTTTTTTTTTCTTTGCTTAGCAATTACGCCCGTGTATAGGTGAAGTGTGGCGTCCTTATTAAGTATGGATCTCACGTCACACCAGTTTGTATAGGGGCCTTTGTACATCGCCTTGTCAATGGACAAGTTGAGCTTTGGCTCTCTGCTCTCCGTGCTGTCCTTAATCAGTGTTGAACATTTTGTAACTGTGTGTATGTATGTAAGTATGGCTGTTGAAATTGTCTTGAAGTGCTACTGGACATGATTACAATAAATTCCTGTGGATTCCTATTGGTTAATTTCACTCTTGTCTTGTTGTGTTTTTGTGTCGACACCTTTGCGCAAGCGGGGTCATAGCCTACTAATATCCCTACAGGAGTACCCATCCACTCAGGTTAAGCTTGATCGTCATATTTCATTTTATGAATTGTAAATAACATAGCGGTGTTTCTACATGGTGCGTGTTCCCTGCCTCAACCCTGATGTGTACAGTGACTTAAGTATGTAGGCCAAACTATTTTAAGAGCGAGGATATCCCCCTGTAAACTTGGTTACACCGGAAGCTGCTATTGTGAGTTATACTGGCATACACCGCCAGCCTCAATTAACGTGGCTCTTATTTACAGTTGCGCACGCACCCAGACAGTTGCTAATAAAACTTTACAACACCAATAAAACTCCCGGCGTCTCCTCGCACCCTTCACACACACTCACGCCTGCTTCCTCTTCTAGCAGCCCTGTCATGGAGTATGCTCATCCATTATTACAGGCCATAGTCTGCAGAGCTATTGCCGTCCAAACGGGCGTTGTGGATTTGTTTTTATTATTATTTTAAATAAAGAAAGTAATCCGTGTTAATTTGCAGTTTTCTAATCAGACTTTGCATGGCATCATACTTAGTGTGTGTGTGTGTGTGTGTGTGTGTGTGTGTGTTTTCCAAATGGCCCTGTTAAAATAGCGTTTCACACGTCTGGTTATGTGGTTATGTGCTGTTTGTAAAGAAAGTTGTGGAGCAAGTCGCCACATTTATCAAAGAACAACTGAAATGAAAATGCAACAATTAATATAACTCGAATAAGTATAAATTACAAAAATAATAAAGCTTAATATTGCGCAAACTGTCCAGCTGTCCAATAGCTCAAATGAAGATTTGTGTCATCCAAATGAAAGTGCAAACAATCAAACGTATAGGCTATTGGTAATCTTAGAATAAAAACTCAAATAAATGCATATCAAATAATTTCTTGCAGCGTACATGTGGGTTACGGCCTATAAAGCCATATAGAGTAACCTTCTCCCGTGCGGAGAATAGGACTTGAACTTTTCACCCCAGAAATATGCTAATAGCCTACAAGGCCTGTGCACTTTTTCAAAGCGCACCATCCAGCAACCGAACAATTGTAACAAACGTGGTTTAGTTATTTCATTTAGGTTAATATGCATTTAAAACACTCCCAGGTTCAAAATATGAAACTACTCACCGTAGAATTGAGGTTTGCCTGTCTAATTTCCATTACCCTGAACAGAGACCAAATGCTCACAATACTAGTCTCACCACACGATAACATAGGCTACGCACTTTCTGGCCAGGGTAGTGACTGGTCACTGCTTTTAAAATAGGCTACATCCCTGGTCTATAGCTTTCTTTTGGTGTACTTTAAAGTTTTGAAGGTTATTTATGCCAGTTGCCCGGAGCAGGGCCGGTGAGTGGTTCGCCACGAGCACGTGGTGTCATTAAAGTGGATTTTATGGCCTGGAAGACCTGACAATGCCTCACTATATTTACATCATATATAATCTTAACTGTCCGGTATCGCAGCTGCCGACTCGCCTTAACTGCGAGGGTAAGGCTCGCGGACTGTTTAGTGTGGATTATCGAGGGGCGCGCGCTGAAGTCTACTCCTAGCAGCCAGTCTGTTCAAGGGGAAACAAAATGTTCCTGGTAAGTGACAAAAAATGCTCATTTTATTAAGTTATTCTTTTGGTAAAGTAAATCAATAAATACACTGAAATAACATCCACTTAAGACAGGAGGTTGAATCCACCTAATTTGGACCATGCAACAGTGAAAATGCCGCCCTAAGACATGCTTGAATAACCTGGACTATATATTGTATTTTTGTTATTTGGGGGAAAAAGAAGTCCCACTGTTTCACCTTTTCTGAATCTATCTTTGCTATGGTTATGGGTTAATATTATTTCCATAATTAAGTTGTGTTAGGCGGTCTGTAAACAGTTGTCGGAGATGGTCGCGTCTGGTTCTAATGGCAGATATCGAGTTGCAGAATCTTGAGTAGAATTGTATCATTTTGACTGTTCAGCAGTAAAGTTTCTCATAGTGCTACAGCACACCTCTTCGTGAAGCTAAAAAGCGAGGCCGCCTGTGCCACCACAGCACTTTCCAATTTTATGCACCTCCTCGCAACCTTTTGGTACAGCGTGTGTCGGAGGCAAAATCCATGTTGAAAGAGCTCGAATTATATTTTCCAGCTCTCAGAAAAAAGCAGACATTGCAGGCTGTGGTGGAGTATGCGCATTGGCGTGTTGTGTGTCTCTGTGTTGGCTGGCTGGAGGGGCGGGGTAAGGGGCGCGCAGAGGAGAGGATCCGCCAGAAGGCTCCGCCATAGCAGTGGGGTCATGTACAGGGCAACGCGGCCATAAAACAAATCACTGGCATGGAAAGGTCAGCCACCAAGATAATCACTAGCGCAGCAGAAAAAAACGCTCCTTCAAAGACCCCCCCGTCTATATGGTCATATGCCTTCCTGTAGGCTGCTACATATATTAGCTAGCTTCAATTATTCATATCCGGTTTCTAAATATTTGAATTGAAGCTAACATGCTCACAGGCAAAATGTCAAATGTTTTTATCGACAAAATTTAAACTAGTGTGGAAAACAGTCTATGGCCCGCATAACCCGTTCTACTATATGACATATTTCCAGAGAAAAGCTGGGTGATGAAGGGAACTGATAGAACACGAGGTTACTCATCCTTCTGGAATTTGCAAATTCGCCACAGCAGCTTTTGCAATTCTGCTGGTGGTGATATGAAGAGGAGACTGCAGATGTTTTTTTCTCCTTAAACAGAGCCTAAAAATAGAAGCAAAATAACATTCTTTTGTTGGCATAAAAAAGAGATGATTTTAAGCAGAGATGATTCTATTTTGGTTACAGTACTCCCTGTAAACAGAATTAGGATAACATTCCATTTCCAATCCACAACATTCTGTAACTATAACAGAATGATGGGTTTGTTGATATTTACAGCATTCCATTTAATTCCATTTATAACATTCCATATCAAGTCCACAACATTCTGTAACTATAACAGAATGTTGGGCTTGTTGATATTTATAAAAGAACACGTGGTTTGTTGTAGGTTGTAGAATGGGCTGCCATAATCAACATTGTATGTGTGTCACCTACATTTCTGGACAGACCATATGTTATGGCTGTCAGAATGTTGTTGTTTTGCATTGGGCAAATGTCAGGCGTGTTACTGAGAAAAGGAGTATGCATGGAAGTCCATACAGATTATTATTATTATTATTATTATTATTATTATTATCATTATTATTATTATTATTATTATTTCAAGCTATAGTGGAGGCACACAGACATTTCATCTGATCAGATGCAGTGATGAGAGCTTCTCTCCTCTCCTCTTGCACACTCAGCAGTAGGGATAGAGCATGTATTGATCAGCTCCAGAACGCCACCCTTATCTCACTCAGAGAGGCCGAATACTAATGAAATCTCTTTCGAAAGTGCACACTCAGTCCTTAGGAATGCTCCACTCACACTGTATGTGTGGCTCATTTCACTGAGATGATGACTGCACCCTCTCTACCAGCACATCAGAATCACTGCAATAGCATGGACGTGTATCTTTTGTAGCCTCTTACTGCAGATGGGGTCGCCGGCGGGCCTATTCACTATTTGCTGAAAATACTCAACTACATCATAACAACATTGCTATGACAGTGCAGAGAGCCTTAAGTAACAGATTGAGACATAGACATTACAATTTTGGTGACAGTAAGGTTATAACATAGGTGCTGCGCTAAGGGGTTAATTAGGTCATAGCTCAGTGATCTCTGCAATGGTATAGGACTATGCAAATAGGTGCACAAATGTTTGTGGTCAAGGCTGAAATGTTTGATTTAATTCTGGAAGATCAAATATAGTAACAAAATGCAGTATTGACAATGAAACCGACATTTGCCGTGATGCCATTGTATTGCATTACTGACTTTGACTGCCGATCTGTCAAAACAGAAGATGCATATTAGTGCATGTCCTGAACTCAAGCTGCATTCTCCTGTTGTTTAGAAGCATGTTTGTCTTGACCCAGCTTAAGGTCTGGAAAGAGGTTGTGTTGTTTTGTCATGGCCGTTTCATCCACTTATGGACAAACTTTATATAGTGGATGGCTCCAATGACATGTGTGACAGTGCCGTCCCCTCCTTGTCTACAGTGTCAAACTATCACGGCAGCACTTAACAAAATGAGGTAGATATTGATTAAACAAATGAGAACAAGCATGATGCAAGTTACCGGTAAAGCAGGTCTGCTCTGAGCTTCAAAAGACATACACACACACACACACACACACACACACACACACACACACACACACACACACACACACACACACACTTCACGTCATAGGCGTTATCAGGTAGCACAGCAGGTTGTGCATGACTATCACGGTCCTGTTTGGGGAAATAATCAATTGGTCTGACATTTTCAGTTGCTACCAAAATTTGTTCAAAGAAAAATGGCACACTGCTTTGTTTACAAAACAGTATCTAGGCTAAATGTGCTATTCTAGGAAACTGTTCAAAAGGAGAATGTTTTCTTATGTGGCTCACTTCCACGGTGGTATGATGTGTTTTAACCCCAAATGTGTTTTTTTTTTCATGAGCTTACATGCATAGACCATGGTCTGAGTGTCTTTACATGCTCAAACACAGCTGTGGTGATCGCTCTTCAAAATGGGTTGACTTTCTTCATATTTGTTGTGAATATCAAGTAATATAGGCCTACATACATTATCAATCATGGTTTGACTAGTCCACCTGATTTTAGGAACATGATGTAAAAATAGCATCCACTTACCTTGTGCACTTGTCATCTTACAAGTAAATTTGCCTGCAGTGATTGCATTACATTCAAGCCTTTGTATTGTTCAGTGTGGTGATATAATGGGGGGTAAAATATCTGTTTCATCAGATATGCTGATTGCATTTTCATACACACACTGTGTAACATCCCATAATATTTTCTCACAGTAAACTTGCGGTAATTGTGAAGATATTTACTGAAGAAAATATTTACATCCTAGGCATAGAGACAGATGAAATTCATGGAGGAAACAAGGTCAGTGGTGATGTACATAGTGCAGTCAGTCCGCTATGTGGAAATTGAGAGATTTAACCAACAGCATGAATACACCAAATAATGGCAATAAAACATGTTGTATGATGCTGCTCGGCATGTAGCTTTGTATACTGCTTTTGTGAGGTGCACTGAATTGAAATTATCACAGGAAGGGTGTTTACTCAGATTGCAAAACACCAACCCCCTCAAAAAAGGCATATATCTCTCTGTGCGTAACTTTCAAGTCTTGGTTTTTGAAACAAGGAAGTTGTTTTTTTGCTGTCTGGGTGCATTGTACTGCTCAGACAGTATTCTTATTACAATAGCCTCCCAAATACAGCTAGCTGATTGGCCAACGGGGGGCGCTGTTCCATGCCCTCCTTCGCCGAGCAGGTGGTCACTGTCTGCCCAACAAGGTCACACTTGAGTGGGATGCAGAATGGCGCTCAGGTGTAACGGACATATCTAAGCAGTCTGAGTATGACTGAAAATTATTTCATTTTGGTTCATTCAAACACGATGCTTTTAATTTCCCTTCTAAAATTGCCGGCACCGCGGTAATAGGCTACAATTACGCAGGCATTATACTGTATAGAAAAATATTTGTGGATATGAATACATTGTTTACTGCAACCTTTCCAGTAACGACGTGGGTATTGCAGACATACTTAGTCCTTAATGGACTGTTTAATTAGAAAGATAAAGCTGTTTGATTGTCCAGCATAGCCAGGCTCTACAGTGGGCTAATCTAGGTATAGCCTACCTTTTTATATTTTAATAGGCCTACTTTATATGAAGAGCAAACATGGCGCACAAAAGAAAGAATATGACAAATTTTTGTCCATAAGACGCTGTCCATTTTGTGAAAGCAGACTGTTTTTATGAGTAGTGTTATTAGTATTATTTATGACAATATGTCAGATGATGACAACCCACAAAGCCTATCCATTTCATTATTTCATCGTTGGCCATATGCAACTCGATGCGTTAGTATTTGTAGTTTACCTCACATTTTAGAAAACATGTTTTTGGAATTTGACAATTCTCTACCAAATGTGATAGCTTGCGAATAAATATTATTTTTTAGACATTAATTTGGACTCCTTATAAGAAGGACATATTTGTCCTTTATTTCCTCCTTGTTGTCCTTCAAGGAGTCTCCTTACTGTCTACGTTTCACCACCTAAGAATACGCCAATACATTGGCAAAATGACACCCAAAATAACCTGCGCTAAATACAGTGCTTTGTCCTAGTTTTAGAGATCACGCCCTTGGACTGAACGCTGAAATTACCCTGCTGCATGCCGAGACAAGAGACAGAGGAATGCTACACAACGACAGATACCTGACAAAAGGAAACTAGCAGCGTTTGCCGTTTGCTGGAAAAGAAAAAAAAACAGTTGGCTATTTTAATGGCGAGTTGAAATTATGAGGGCGCGTTTCATTTTTCATTCCACTCATTTGTCAATTTCTATAGTCAGTTATGATTGTTTTTTTCTTGACACTAAATCCAATGAATCAAAAGTAAAAGAAATTAAATAACACGCGTAAAATTATATAAAATATGCACATTTTATATGATTTTAAAAATGGCTGTATTAACAACTCTCAAACTGTAACTTCTGTTTACAAACCTGGCACCCGTCACCTGGGCGTTATAGGCCGTATGTGGGCAAAGCCCATGATTTAACCGAGACTTGTCACAACAGTGGACGTGTAACACCTGCAATGGAAATTTTAAAATTCATTCGAGTGTATCCCTTGTTATTGTACAGAGCGTCAAAACAGGGATCTATTGTCTATAGGCTACCCTATATAATCAAGCCCACTACTGTTTTTTAAAACAAAATTACCTTTCCCTTTCAGCACAGAAGAAAACGAAGACGGCAGTGACATAAGGACACGCAGGACTAATCGAACATGTAAGTTACTTTCTTCTTACTTTCGGTGTGTTGACAACAACACACTGTACTCAACTTGTACCGCCGTGTTGCTCGCTAGTCGACAGAGAGGGCAGTGTTCACTGATGATGCTGTCAGCTCCCTGCATAGGCATTGGCTGGCGGGATGCAAGTCAAAACCATCCTACGTCAGAACATGGTGGGCAGACACACTACCATATGATTCATCATCGTGCAGGTCCTTTCATTTCCCAACGTCCAACATTATGTTATACAAACACACCAGCTACCAGTTAGATTGAAAATCAAATCACAGGCCTACAGACATGCAAAATAATATATAAGACTTTTGCAGTTATGTTAATCAATACAAAAATACCCACTTAAAGCATCCAGATAAAATAACCATGTTACAAATATTTCTGCACAGATGGCATTTTGCGCCGAGTGTTTCACATTGGGCAAAGCATCTACGCCTATTAAGATCGCATGTGCATGTTATGCTCCTGATCCCTGCGATGTAAGATAAGAAGAATAGTAACGCCTTGTGTAGAGCCATGCAGATGCCCTCTGCCAACTCTCTTAATGTGGATAATGTGATCTCACACGTTGCATTTTAATAGTTAGTAACAAACATCCTTTCATCATTTAAAGCGTTCGCATGCTATTACATGTTTGACCAGCTAAAACAATCAACACAACTCTATAGGCCACAGGAATAACTACTGGCATAGTATGATTCAAAATATTACCAGGAACACAAACAAGTTATCTCAGAATTATTCGACGTGGATACCACAGTGAATGGTAGGCCTATTAAATCGTGGACGACTTATTAACCGATTTAACTTCTATGGAAACATAATGTATGCCTACTGTAGGGGCCCATGTATGGTCATACTTGATAACTAATATTCTGTCCATAAATATTCTTACTTCTCTGAAGTCTGAATAAGAAAATAATTGTGTCGCTCCATGGCTCCCTGTCGATCAGCCTTGTTAAATTAGTTTACAAAGAATCGATTTTGTTGTCTACACCTGAACTGCGCTCCAAATAATCGATACCAATGTCCCTTGAGACTGTATGGGTTGTAGATTTAAGTTTCTTTGGACACATAATTGAATCTCTGAAATTGAACAGATGTTTTCATATTTAACTGGTGTATATAGATGTTCCAACAAATACACTTTGAAAAAAATGAATTCATGGCAAATACTATGATATTGTTGGTGAGTGCCCCCCCCCCACCCCCCACCCCCCCCCCCCACACACACACACACACTTTCTTACACGTACAAAGTCCATGTTGACATTACTGACTGTAGTCCTTATGTTGCGTCTTTCTCTCTTTCTCTCTTTCTCTCTCTCTCTCTCTCTCTCTCTCTCTCTCTCTCTCTCTCTCTCTCTCTCTCTCTCTCTCTCTCTCTCTTACTCACTCACTCACTCACTCACATACATACACACACACACACACTATCACTCTCTATCCTCTATCACTTTCTCTCCTCTGATGTTTTTGGCAGAGTAGCACATCTTAAACTTCTGTCTACTTCTACATTTGTGTTGCCACGTGCATGTGTGTGATCTAATCATTTGACGGCAGCTGCGCGTTCACGCGTGTCTTGCCTTTTGAAAAGCCTTCCCAAACATACAAATGAAACATCAAATTAGTTCACCCGCGGGGTTCGTTTTTCCCCGTTAGCCCAACATCATAACTAGTTATTGAACTAGGTGCAAGATCTAAAGCCATTTGCGCACAGGAGGAATTCATTGCAGCTCGCCCCCATCAATAACTCGCTGGCAGTGAACTATTGGAACGAGTCAAGCGCGGGAGGTGAAACGCGGGTCAGGCTGTCTAACTAATATTAAAATGCGTCCGCAGCACTGCAGCGGGGGCCAGCGGGTGCAGGGGGGGCGTAGCCAGTCTACTCGGGCGAACAAAAATCCCCAATGATATTCACAAACCGAAACGGACAATGTATAAGAAAATTACAACCTACTAGCTATGCTTATGCTTCAAGCGTGTTTTAAAAGGCGACTCGAGATGTAAAATAATAATAATAATAATCAGGATGGGCAGTTAAAAAAACAAGTTGTGCATATGCAATGGCTGCTAGATGGTCTGTGTCCCACGCTTGGGCGAAAAAAAAGTTTCCAAAGATGATGGCAAAGGTACACGCGCTTCAAAGGACAACGAAGGTGTGTATTTTTATTCGTAACCTTGTAAATCTTGTAATCGTGTTTTCTCTTTCGCAGAATAGAATAGAAATGATGTATGCAAGTGCTCAGGTTACCGAGCGGTCATATGGTAATGAGTGCAAAAAGAATGGCGAACAATGGAAACTTATTTTTCATCTGCCCTGTCACGCGCCCGCTTTGTGTGCACCGTGTTTGCGACTGAATATTCATAGTCAGGGGGGGCATCTCAAAGGTTGCGACTTGATAGCATCTGATGGCAGAAAGACCCCCCTCTCTCAATCTCAATCACTCTTCACTCCCCCTTCATTCAAATCCCCCCCCCCCACTCCTTCAGAGCTTTTGGGAACGTTATTTGTGTCATTGTGGTAGATTTGATCAACATTATATGATCTCATCATAGCTACTTGCAGTTCTGACAAGTTATGCAACGGAGTAGCAGGGAACTGCAGGCCGAAGGATGTTCGTGGGCATTTAGACTTCTTACCCATGTTTTATACCAGAGAATCAGCTGTGTTCAGTCTATGTGTTCATCCCTTTTCACAAGTCTTGCGGTTATCAACACATCTTTTTTTAAAAAAATATATACATATTTGATGATTTTGGCCAACTATTGACTATTACTGCTAAGTTATAATAGAAATAGGAGAAGTTTTTTTTCATTCTCTCGTTTGTTTGTCCTCTTCCACGCATGTCTTTTAAAATAGAAGATAAATGATGCTGTGGTATAACAAATGGAGCTTGGAAGAATGCTCCATCCCCTGAATAACCCAAAGACAGATTGAACTGGGGACATGTTGACGTTGGCCTGAAATCTCATTTATCCATTTGTAGAAAATGAATCGACATTTAAGCGTCCACAGCTCCATCGTGACTTTTGAAACGGACTAAAGAATATGTTTATTTTATTGATCAGGACCCCCATCATATCCAACTCTGGTACTTATTTTGTAGGACACTGCATGCTCTCTGGCCTGTATAAAAGGGGGGAAAGGTTGTCAAAACTCCTTAGAGCTGTTTCTTTTTGCCTGCTTCTGTCCCTGTGTCTGCCGAGGAACCCTGCACTTCTATCCTGCCTTCCAGCCTTCTGACCTCTTCTAACAGTTGTCTATATGTACCCTGTAGAACCGAATTTGTGTGACAACCAACTAATCGCAAATGCGTCTCTACAGGAATACATGGGCAACTCAAAAGCTACACTCGTCAAGAACTGCTTTTCCCTTTCTATGTACTGCTTTTCTACGTTCTTGTTGTGTTCTAATTGTGTCCAATTCTCTAGTTTTTATTTATTAATTTATTTATTTAATCAGAGCCTTCTTATTTCTCGTGCGTAATAGCATTCGGCGCGGTTCTAATTAAGATAGCTAACATTCCTGTGAGCAAAGTTATTTAATAACCACTTTCATTAGTGCACTACAGGGTGGGCGAGTAACACTTATTTAAGCAGGAATGTGAATGATACTTAGAGGAGCTTTTGAGACCCTTTCTTTTAGTGGACAGTGATTTGTGGCCTTCTGGAACCATAAAACTTATCCAAGGTGTCACCGATCCAATCCATCAGACCCAAAACTATTTCGTCATTGTTCAACAAACCGAACATATGCTTGGGAGAAAGAATGGGTGAGGGGGTGTCTTAAGATCATTTTAACATTTTCTCCAATTTGGGGGTTCATTGATAAATAATTCAAGCAATTCCCGCAAACACTTTAAGATTCAAAAACAAAAAAAACAAAGTTCACTCTTTTTAGTTTATGTCCTTAGTGGGACAACTATATTTCTTCTGCAAGGTCTTCTGAGACAGCTGGGCAAGGTCGGGCCGTGAAAAATGTATCTAATTGTTGGTGAATGGAGATGATTGAGTTGGCCAACTTATAGATAGGTTGCCAAGTTAGTGTTTGTGTCAGCAGCATAGGTATCGCTGTGCGCCTTCTGATCTCGGTACTATGCTTAACATTCAGAATTCTCCTTTATCGTTCTTTATCCATCTCGAGATCATCCTGCTGACCCAAGCACCAAAAACGTGCTGCCCCATAAAGGGCCTATACATCACTTGGAGGTAAGGCCTACCTACTGGTCTTAATGAGGGAGGGCTGGAGAGAGAGAGAGAGAGAGAGAGAGGGAGAGAGTGAGATAGAGAGAGAGAGGGATTACAATAGGCACAAATGAATGTGTATTTGGAATCATCTTTGGTTCCTTATCCGGGAACTACCTCTCACGCTGCCATTGGGCCACCGCGTCACGTGGTAAAAGTAACTTTACAGGGTTGCTCGCTAGTAGGAGGGCTTTATGGAGCAGAAAAACGACAAAGCTAGAAAAATTATTTTTCACTCCAGAAATTAATGATCATGAGCTCGTATTTGATGGACTCTAACTACATCGATCCGAAATTTCCTCCATGTGAGGAATATTCGCAAAATAGCTACATCCCCGACAATCCCGAATATTACAGCCGAGCGAGGGACACTGGCTACCAGCATCACCACCAGGAGTTATACCCTCCACGGTCAGGCTACCCGGAGCGCCAGTACAACTGCCCCAGCATCCCCGAGCCTGACACCCAGCGAGGACATGGACTACCACACTCTGGGCACCTGCTCACAGGCAAGGGGCAACCCGCCTCATGTGAACCCCAGTTACCCATGTCCCCATCCACCCCACCGACAGCCGCAGCCGCCTGCAACCAAGCCACGCCGGAACACCCAAACAGCTCAGCCTCCGCTAAGCAGCCCGTAGTATACCCATGGATGAAGAAGATTCACGTCAGCACCGGTAGGAAACTTGTGTCTCTCTGTGTTCACCATCCAGCTCCCCTCTCATCCTCCTTCTGCATCTCTCTGCCTTCCCTCTCCTGTCTCTCTCGCCTATATCCCCATATCTCCTCAGTGGCCCCGGCTACGATAGGACAGAAGCCTTTGAAATGGCACAACCGAGGTGGATTTACGACTCGGCTTTGGTAATTACACCCACCATAAATTTTATAGCCGAGCTACACTCGGGGCAGCCGTATCACCATGTGGCTGTCCTTGTTTGTTGTGCGAGAAGGAGGGAGAGTTGGGCCAGAGGAAAAAATGCTTTGTGATGTTGCATAAATAATGTAGTGCTGATTTCGACATTAATGTCCCCTTCATTGTGAGGGCACAGCAAGTTTTAGATATTTTCGATTCCCATCCACATCATGTTCCACTGACACCATTATTCCAAAGACCAAGGCACTCTTGTTTACCCACTTCTTCTGCTTCTTCCTTGGCTGCTCTCTCCCTTTCTTCCTTCATTCTTTCCTTTCTCTCTTTCCTCTGTGCTCACATTCTCCCCCTTTCCAGTGAATCCCAATTACAATGGAGCGGAGCCCAAGCGGTCTAGAACTGCTTACACCCGCCAGCAGGTTTTAGAGTTGGAGAAGGAATTCCACTATAATCGCTACTTAACGCGGCGGAGGCGCATCGAGATTGCCCATACCCTGGTTCTCTCGGAACGGCAAATCAAAATTTGGTTTCAGAACCGCAGGATGAAGTGGAAGAAGGACCATAGGCTCCCCAACACCAAAGTCAGATCATCATCTTCCACGGGCATATCCAGCGGGTCCAACACAGCCTCTGCAGTCAGCGTTGTAGGAGCAACGTCGGCTCCAGGCAGCCTCACAACTACCGATGAACTCTCCGGATCTGACCGTGGCGAGGATATTACAAGGTTATAAAAACAATTTCACGAAGCCGAGAGAAATGACTGATAATTTATAGAATATAATATATTTTGTTTTGGTAGTTATCTTGTGCGTAAAAGGGATTTCCATGTAGTCCACAATTACATGAAAATGCATGATATCTAGCATGGATCAATGCAGACACCACTGGATTTTTTACGCGATACAGGGTTTAATTTATTTAAACGGAGGTAAACGGTTTTGTATGAAAAATGCTGTTCTGGATGAAGCAGTAAATGGACAGAATATCCAAGTGTTATTGCGGGCTGGCGACTGCCCACAAGCTGCCAAGGTGAAGTGCACAATTGTTCTATTTATTTCACATCCAGGACTGGAGGACATTCCTTTTTGTATTCCAATGCTACCGTCGAGAACATACGAGGCTGGTCTTGAAAGTAGCTTATTGTTTTATCTGAAGAATTACTGAAATACTGTGTTACTCAGCGTATAAAAAAATTAAATTATTCTTTGGTTTATGTGGTGGTGATGTGTTTAGGCTATAAAGCAGATCATTGTGAGATGCAATAAAACCCCGTTTAGTGTTGTGATAATCATAATGGTCAATAAAAAGTGAGTGTCTATTAGTTTTTAAAAATGCTGGAGTGAATATCATGTTTAATTTTGGGCCAATTGTCCATTCTGTGAATAAACCTTTGATTGGTCTAGTGCTGAAACACATAAAAATGTATTTGAACGGTGCACATATCAAATAGGTCCACATTGAGGGGGAAAAGGCAATGTTTGCTTCGGTAAATATTGTAAGCATTGTTCCTGAATAGAAAAAGCATTGTGCTCCCAAATGACGGGCCTAGGCCACCACGCTACAGTACGTACCTAGCCTATCCATGTGATGTGTATGATGCTAAAGACAAAGTTGCGTAATGCATCATTTCTTTGCAAAAAGAAATGAGCAAAGTCTCTGCTTTGAAATCTCATCCCATAACAGGTCTTGGTTTGGGTGTGCTTCTGTGCCCGGTCATCACTTTTCGTATTCGATTAGGAGAAATAGCCTGGAGATCTTATCTGGCCTGGCTGCAAACGGCAGCTAACTCATTATGGAATTGCACTTCACTCACAGTGTCTTTGCAAATCACCGCCACTGATAGTTAGAGAGATGTATACCCCTTTGTTTAATGCCACATTCTTTGTTTGTTGCAACATTGTTTCCTATTTCTGTAAGTCTATAGAATAGCTGTACAGTTGATTTTAAAACAAGATTTTTTTGCGAGAATGTCAAGCACTGTGTGATGCAGTGCAAATGCAGCCACATTGTGTAATTAGATAAAAGAAATCATTTGAATAGACAGACAAATATTTGTGTTTCTGTGTTTGTGTTTGTTTTTCAAAGAGATGTTTAGGTTCTTCACTTTGCTTACAAAACGATATTGGATTAAGAAGACTAATCATCAGTCTTAAGATCTCCAAGCAAAGCATTTTAGATGCCATAATGGAATTTATAGAAATGAAAATATAAAAAATGCTGGGAAATCATTGATTTAAATAGACTGGGGCTGGAGGTTGCAGGGTGCTAGCCAACGGGACTAGCGTAAACAGCTGCTGCAATTACTATTGTAGGATGCTTGTGTGTAACAGTGCTGGAGGCTTTAATTGGTTGTAGCATGAAGTTGGGCCCTTTTTCCATAGTTTGCCCTTCAATGCAATGGAGAGACTGACGTTATATTGTTTGGAAGAAGTCAAATAAATGTAATGATGATAATCTGAAGAAAACCTTTCATGTGTACCCTATCGAGCACTGCTCAATTAATACTTAATTGAAATGAACGTAAACATATGGGATTTACCTAGGCCCTAAAAGAAAAACAAGCTAACAAAAAACCCTGGTATGAATTCGTTTCTGTTCAGTTTTGTATAAGTTTCCTTTGCTGTTATGCCTCTCTGGGCTTTTCTTCTTCAAAAGTGGCGCTGGGTAGTGCTCCACACGACGTCATTACCTCCTCATCCGGTGTAGGTAACATTCCTCAAGGAGGGGACTAGGCCACAGTATTCCCAAACACTAGCCCATCAGCTGCAGAACGCGAAAGCATTCCAACCAGGATGCGCAATTGAATGCGACTGCGTCCCAACTATCCAAATTCAGGCAAACATTAAATGCAGGTATTTTTTTAATTGAACTGCATAGGCAGTTGCACACTTTAGCCTGAGCAATTACAGTTTGTTTGCGTAAACCACACACATGCAGATAGATGTGTTTTCTCTGCTCACGTAGCCCTCAAACTTATTTCAAGATGTACAGCAAATGACTACTGAATTTGATGGATTGTGAACCGGTGTGAGTTGAATGGAGATTATACAGCGGCCTCCTAGGTGGGGGGCTGTGAAGCACAAAGCGAAGAGGTATTCTAGATCATCAATCAACTGCGCCAGGGTTAGAGTCAATCGAGCTGGAATATATTAATTTATTTTGCAGGTATTCTTCAATAAGTATCATTATCGCCAATGATCGTAATCTGGGCAATAGGTTTTAATGGGCAGAAGGCCACAGGTGCAAACGAAGCCTTTTTTACGCACGGACTTATAAGTCTGACTTGGCCGTGACTTTGGAGAGGCGCGTAAAGGGAGAAGGCCTAGAATGGCTTTCAGGCTCTTCAATGGCCTATTATCCCGCTGGACAGCAGAGAGAAATGAATGAGCATGCCTACATCGCCGCGTCCCGGTCATCCCTTTCTAGGTGCTGTCGCCGCCATGTCGCGAGGCTGAAAAGGTACTCTATTGAAGTTTCGGGCCGAGGCGCGAGAAGGCCGAGTTCATCTCGAGGACATATTTTCTGTTCCATTAGGTCCATTTCAGTCGCCAGGGCCGACCTCTCCCACCCCTGTGACCCGGCTGCATCTCTCAACGTGTTAGCCTACCTTCTGTGCTGGGCCCCATTAGATGGATAGATGTCCTCTTAGAGCCCACCAGTGCGCCCAGTTCTTTGTAAGTTGTGCAGTTGTTTTTTATTTTTATTTATTTTTTTTTATTTTTTTTAGGAAAAGCACAAAAACACAACAAATACCTCTTAATGTATGTCCTCTACAAGTCTTCTGTTGTCCAGTCTTGCACTTTAAATGTCTGTATGAGCACTGTCTATGTCCATACTGTCTTAAGTCCATGTATAAGTACTGTCTATGTCTATACTGTCTATGTCCTTACCTTAATTAGTCTATGTCTGTATGGGAAAGCAAGAAATGTAATTTCAAATTCTTTGTATGACCAGTGCATGTAAAGAAATTGACAATAAAACCTACTTGACTTGACTTGAGTTGTTTGAATGTGGCCGTGCAGTGAGGACATCTGACTGTGTTAGGCTATTGTTGCCCATTGGGGTGACCCAAAGGGAGCGGTGAACTAGCGGGCAAATCTCGCTTGTTATTGTCAGGCCAGCGCTAACTTTTGCCCTTTACGAGCCCTGGCAAACATGTGGGGAAGCCTTGTCGAACGCCTTTACCTACGAGAAAGTGAGTACAAACACAAATATACCCGCTGCATTTAATATGTATCAATACATGGGCTGTCCTTAGTTCGGAGTGTATCTGAAGGTTTTTTTTATTATTATTATTATTATTACAAAGTAAAAAACAATTTAAATCGGATTAACTAATGATATTTGATGCATTGCAGTCTATACTTTAAAATCGATGTTTCTAATGTCGTAACCAGTAGACTATCTAGCATACAATATAACCTACTTCTGTCTCCATTCTTTGCTTCTGAATTGATAGGATTATGAAAACCGTTATACAGGAATTGTGCTTCAGATTACAAATTATATGAATTTCAGACATGCGCTGCATCGTTTTTTGCCTGATTTAATTTTAAACTCAAAATATAGGCTATATGATTATTATAGATAGCAATTGTTTTTTAAAATTGAAATCGATTCCCCCTGTCCACAGTAAGATTAATTTTTAAATTATATTTTTTGGTGTGTGTGTGTGTGTGTGTGTGTGTGTGTGTGTGTGTGTGTGTGTGTGTGTGTGTGTGTGTGTGTGTGTGTGTGTTTCTGAGAGAATAAGAGAGGGGAGAGAGAATAAGAGTGGGGTCTCTTCTGTGCTGTGTGTATCATACTACGCTTTACTTGTCAGATCTTGATTTAAAACTTGCTTTGCATAAATAAACATCAATATTCTCTGCGCAAAAGCCCTGCAAACAACGCGTAAACACGTGTGCGTAAACGCGCGCGTGCCACACACACACACACACACACACACACACACACACACACACACACACACACACACACACACACACACACACACACACACACACAGCCTAATAATAAGAACAACAACACTAACTATAGCCTACTAAATATCATGAAATTAATCCCTACGGTAAGTGTTCGAGATATCGTGCAAAATATTTTAGCGAGGCCAAGCAATTTGGTGAGTTATAGCCTATAGTACGCCTAGATATAATACTCTCTGGCTTACTGACAGGTGTGCACAAGAGAAGGAGAATCAAATAATTGAATGGGGATGTTTTTTTTTACTATTAATTTCGATCTGATGTTGTCTCGCGTCAAACTACTTAGACTGGGATCCTGTTCAACTAGACTTACATTGGGCTCCTCAACTCGTTCTCTTAAAAACAGAACGTCATTTGCAAAGTACACGGCTGCTAATGACACTGAAATAGCTGGACGTCGGTGTACCTGTGAGCGATGTCATTGTGCAACACTGTACCTACAAATCTGTTGGCCCTATGCCCAGTGTCGCCAGATGAGAACCTATTTTAACGCGCTCTGTTAATGGCGGAAACTGATCCATTAAAGTAGGACACCACAAAATGCCATATCTAGGTTAGGGGACTTTTAGTCTGATCTTGCCGCGTCTCTTCTGACTACTGAAGAAGAGTAGATGCACGGACATTGTAGGCAACCAAATGGTGTTTCCAAATACACTTTGTTGTAACCAATTTATATTTTCGAGTTTCCCGTTGTATTGGTTAGCTCACGAGTTAACTTCCTCGTGACTTTTGAATCTCGAGCCTGTTCTGCACAGACAACCTGTGCAAGTTACAAGATCTCAAAGTCACGGCGATCAAATAGCTAGCTTTGTTGGCTTCTTTGGACGCCAATACCTCATCAGCAAACCAACAAATAAATGTTAACTGATTTTTAGGATTGGCCATCTATTACTTATTCAAGTAGTCATTACATCATTGTTATTTGCTTTTAATGGCTGCTGTAATGGTGTAAGCTAATATTGTAACGAGTTGAAACGTAGCCTAGGAAAAAAATTGGCACCAGATTTGGGCATTGGCCAAAATAAGGGACTGTAGTGGAAATGAGGTTAGCCATGAGGCTAACTGTCTTGTCACCTCTGTAGGCTAATTTTAGTTAGAGACCAATGGGGAAATCATTTAGTCCCACCATCATAGCCACAGTAAATGTAATGGCAATTAGTTTGAAACATGAATGTATTTTAATATAGCCAACCTATGGCACACACACCCTTACCATAATGTCTAAAATTACTAGGTAGGTAACCCCCTGGTTCTCTGGGAATAACTCAATTTATGACACATTATGAAAATAACCAGTTCAATATTCCATAGGCCTACAGACAGAATGTCAAAGGCTAAAACAAAACAAAACAAAAATATATTTTCAGCTTCAGAAATGAAAATGTTAAATGTTTCAAAAATAAACGTCACACGGTGGCCTCTTTTATTTTCACAATAAGGTAAATGTAATAAGATAAACTAAAAAAAGTGCTTAAAAAGACTCCTAAGGGTTGCTGAAAGGTATGTGTAGAGATCATTGTTAAGAGGTGATCTGTTTAAACTGCAGCAGTGACAGCGGCATAAAGGCCCTGAGTTGAACACAGGGTCACCAGCACTCTAGTTCCAGGCACCAATGAGAGATTCTCACACACTGACCATCGTTATGTGTGTGTGTGTGTGTGTAATATGCATGTATAGTCCACAGGCCCATTCCCTCCAGTCTCCAATATCACATTACGTCCACGATCGACCCCATACCTGTACTGTAGTTGCGGACGGGCCGGGCCGGGCAAATGAAGTGTGTGCCCTTGTTGTAAGGGCATGGTTAGAAGGCATGTAAAGTGGGGGGACAAGAGACGTATAGGGACCCACACAAAGGCCCAGGCCATCTCCATGGCTATTGTTCTGGGATGTAACCCTCTCACCCTCGCACTCCTGCTGACCCCGCGCTCTCTCCACGCCAAATGGTCTCCCTGACGACCACCAAGACACTGCACCCCTACACACTCACTGCACTGACCACATCTCTTGAGTTGATCATACGTACGTATGTATACGTAGACAACGTTTTCCACCTCCAACCAAAACGGGAACATTCCTTGTTCTGTGGTCAGCGTCATTTAAGTTAGCAACACTTTGGCTACAAAAACTAGTGACAGAATAGGTTTTCGTGTTGTTGCTGTTCAGGGACAGACCACCATAGATGAGGAGCGTCCCAGAAATTGGGGTGTCTGGTTGGCCTATTTTGTGACGATTTCTACTTGCTGATTGGTTCACCACAAGTACTCCAGTCATATTTGTGATATAAAATGTGTTTTAAAAATGTGCCAAATTCCCAAGGTCAACCATTAGCATTATGGTATGCACAGTAACTATTCAGCAAAACACAGCACATCCATGGATGCATGGTTCGTGAGATTGGGTCATCAGTAAAATGTGACATTACTGAGCTAAGGTTGTCCTGACATACTACCAGTGTAAAAAGGCCTTTGTAAGGCTGTTTGATAGTTGCACAAGATTGATGCAGATGTGATACAGTGGCCCAGAGCTCCCAAAAAAGATGCAACTTTTTTTCCTTTTGCTGTGTGTGTGTGTGTGTGTGTGTGTGTGTGTGTGTGTGTGTGTGTGTGTGTGTGTGTGTGTGTGTGTGTGTGTGTGTGTGTGTGTGTGTGTGTGTGTGTTACTGTTTTCTGTCACTGTTCACTGTAGAGTGACAGTAAGGAGTGTTCTTTTGTGTGTGGTGCATGTACTACCTTTGCAACAATATGGATCAGACTTACAACAGGAGAGACTTACATGCATCAGCTCTTAAGCATATGCCCCCAGAGACTAACCATGCCCTGGACCACTTTGAGAAATATGATCAGATTTATTTGTGAAATTCACAGTTAAGCATATATCACATATGCATTCTTACTTTTCTGCAAATCACAGACACAGAAACAGAAAAGACAACATTGACAATATTAGTAGATGTGAAGGTGAAAGAGACACAAACGAGCACATAAACAGAAAAGACAACATTGACAGTATTAGTAAATGTGCAGGTGAAAGAGACACAAACCAGCAAATACTAGACAAACAGAAACTATGTATGGATATGCACACTAGTGATTAGACTGCATGTCAGCAGTGATGCCAGACTGTACGTCAGCTGCAACTTGGCATCAGAGACAGGATTGACACGCATTAGCCACACTTGCTGATAGCATATAACCTTTGACATTCTTTCAAAGGACCATCAAAGCAACTGTTCTCATTGAGAACCATGCGATGCAAGTATGACATGATCAGAGGCTCTGAAGATCCATTTCTGATTTGAGCATAATTACATCATTCTACATTTCATTCTACATACATACATCATTCTACTCTCTGTGGAGTAAGTGCATATCAGTTAGTTTGTAAGCCTTTAGGTTGACAAAGAGTACAAGCTGTTAATACAGCAGTTTCATTGGAAAAGACAATGCGGAGATGATGTAGCCTGGCGTCGCCATCCTATGTACTCCACCCAAAGATTTTGGCTCCGCACCTAGTCTGGCAAAAGCCTCCCAGCTCGGTTCGCTCACTTTTTAGCCAATCAGAAAACAGTTGAGAGTGGTGACGCAGAACTCACCCACGAAGTCCGTAACTGATTGGTTAAGGTAACTATATTCACACTTTTGTTTTGTTATTTGTATGCTTTTGTGACGCTATATCATAACAGTCATGCTAATAAAGAACAATATGGGTTTTAATTTGAATTCGGAATTCAAATGAATTTAAATGGCATTGTAAGATCAGACCATCTCCCACCGTCCACAGAGACGGATTCCTCTTGGCTTTCGCCAGACTGTTTGACGGAGTCAACAGTCACTTTCGCCCAGGCTAGAGATGATGTACCTCCGCACATAAACAGAAGCATATGGTACAGAAGCATGTATGGTACATTTGATCTGTGTACATCTGTAGTGCTGTAGAAGGCTTTGGGTCTGAAAACTGTTCTGCTCAATTGTGGGCTCGATATTGCTTTGTCCATTATGGTGTGCAGAGCTTGGTGAGAACACTAGACACCAGGTAGCCCAGGAACCTCTGAGATTCCCACCAAAAATGTTTTTAAAAAATGTGACCATGACAAGGTTTTAGTGACAGTTAATGTTGTCATTGTTTGAAATGTGATATTATTTATTCATAGCCTAAAAAGACTATTTCTTTATAACCTATGAGCAAACAATCATGCAATCGTGTGATTTGAGAAGGATGTCAAGACATCGGTAGATGATTGTGGCTGAACATGTATCCCTTGGGTAGCCCTCACTAGCCCTCAGACCCAGACAGGTTGGGGATGCCCACTCTAGATGTTTCCAATCTGACGCTGTCTATCAGTTGCATTACGACAGATAATCTAAATACCCCTAAAACTGCCGATCACATCAAGTGCATTAGGACAGACTACTGTATGTAAACACACAAACGCTGGCTAACACATCAGGTGCTTTAGGACAGAGAGACGATCTAAATATCCAAACGCCCATACAGAGACACATGGATCTTAGTAGGAATCCTGCCTGATCATTATAACTCAAAGTTGTGTAGTTGGATGGTAATAGTGTTTTCAGTTTATTTATTTTTTTTAAAACAGTTTTGGTGTTGTCTGCAGCATATAGCATATGCAGCATATAGTTACAGAAGAAAGTACAGGAGCATTGTTTTTTCATGGAGTGTTATGTTTGGGCTCTGTGGCGTGTGTGCCAGCTATCCTTGAGTGGAACAGATTATATTAGGCTATGTATGCTAAAATGCCACGACTCATAAAACTGAAGGACCTGGAGGAAAAAATGAATAGGGTCAGTACTAGTTCTTCAAAGCAATGTCATATACAGCATATAGACTTTTTCTGTACATGAAAGAACCATCTGATGCCGATATGACATAGCATAGTCTGTTATGATCTTAGGCTCTGAAGAGCCATTTATAACTTTGTAACCTTTCAATTAGTGTAATGGTTTATGGCAGAGGTTTCACTCTCAGTGGAACCGTCCAGAGATTTTATGAACCATTTAGGCGCTGTTATTTTTTGAGTGTATCCTGAAACCTTCGCACTGTACGATTTCAGCCAACAATGTGGCTTCTGGGGGACAGGCAAAGTGATTTGTGATGAGGTTACTGCAACCAGTAATGACTGCACTGGACTAATTTTTAACAAGCAAAACAGACACATGAGTTCTAGTGTTGTACGCTCTCACATTCTCTCTCCTTCTCTCTCCCTCTCTCTTCAGGCCGGCTGTCCTTTTTCTCAGTCTCATCCTGGCCTCCTCATCTCTCCGCTACTCTGATAAATTAAAAAAGCAGGGCAATAATTTGGAGGAGGAGATGGGCAGTGTGTCTCTGTGTGTGTGTGTGTGTGTGTGTGTGTGTGTGTGTGTGTGTGTGTGTGTGTGTGTGTGTGTGTGTGTGTGTGTGTGTGAGAGATGACTTATCAGGCAAGACCCTCCTCATCTGTAGTCTCCCCCTATGCTCTCGTAGGTCATTAGAGGTCCCTAGACATGTTGGAAACAAGATGGAAGAAGCCTCCCTCCCGCTCGATCAATCGACACATCCCATGGCAATCTCGAAATATCTCATGCATGCTTGACCACTATTCCTGAGGCGTGGCCGCCGCCACCACCTCACCACCAGCAATGCATGATGACCTCCCTACGCGCTTCAGATTATTACCATTTTTTAATTCCTGAATTCAAAATAGGCATGAAGTAAGCGGGCACTATCAAAGCCAAACTGTGGAAAAAAACACATCCTAGCAATTCATTAATCACAAAATATCACATTGTAATAATAACTATTGTGACCAGGATGATAAAGCTTAGAAAACGTTTGGTTTTGTGTAGAGAATGGCCATGTGTGTGTGTGTGAGCACTGGCCTCGGCGGTGGTGGCACTGGTTGAGAGCGGCCCATTGTCCTGTCCTGCCCTGCATGCTGTCTGCTCTGCTCTGCTCTGCTCTGCTCTGCTCTCCCGGCAGAGCACATATGAGGTCACACGGAGGTCGTGAGGCGGGATGCGCAGCCCAAATGATTTATCTCGTCTTATGAATCTGCAGGGGGTACCGAGAGTCAGTGAGTGAGTGAATGTATAGTGAATACGATATGGTATGGTATGGTATGGTATGGTATGGTATGGTATGGTATGCGGCCATTTTTTCTATATTACATGAGGTTATTTTAGAACAATGCATCGGGTAAGAAACATTTTTATGATTGCATTTTGTAAGTGATAGATTTAACTAGCGAATTATATTGTGTGACAATGATTTATTTCATCTCATGAATCTGCAGGGGGATTGAGTGAAAGAGTGTATAATGGGTATGGTATGCAGTCGTATTAGAATACAGCAGAATTGGGCCTGAATGGGTTTCCCCCTGAAATGGCCTACATTGGCTCTGGTTGTAAGTGGGGATGCTGTGTAATGTAGGAGGATAGGCCTACTGTAAATTCACCAGCTGGTTGTTGGACACCTTGGACGTACCATAGCAGTCTACATGTGTTTTTTTTTGTATAGTGTATCAGGCTTGAAACTTAGGCCTATTTGTTGATGGAAAGGTAGCCATTGAATTATAGCAGTATATAGATGTATATAGTTAATAACATAAAGTTATGTCATCTGATGAATCTGCGGGGGAGTGATCGAGTGAGTGAGTGTATAGTGACTAATATGGTATGTTATGCCGCCATACCCTATATAGAATACTGTAGAATTAGGTACTGGTTGTGTTTTTCCCCTTCGCGCTGGTTGTTTATGGTGGACATACAGTTAGCCAGTCAAAAACACTGCACTGAGTAAGTGAACATATAATTGGTATGGTATGGTATGGTATGCGGCCATTTTAGAACCCTTCTGTATTTGGAGTGATTGTTTTTTTTTTTCCTGAAATGGCCCACCTTTGTTCTGGCTGTAGGTGGGTAGCATAAAATGAAACACTCTTTGATTCATCAGCTGGATGATAGACACTGTGGATGTAGTAGGGTACATTACTTTATGTTTTTAGTAGAATGCATCAGGCTGAACACTTGTCTTCTGATGGCCATACAGTTAGGAAGTCGAACACATTTTTTAAGTAATACACTGAAGCAGCAGGCAACATTCTATGACTGATTTGCAACTGCATGGCTTTGGTTTTAGTTGTTAATGCCAAGCATTTGACATAGCCTACTGTGACTATGCAGCACAACAGTATCAAATGATCTGAATCCTCAAACTCTCTACAGTTCAATTTTCCCAAATTGGGGTATATGGCCTAAAGGCGCAGGTGGTGTGAATTGAGGTGAAATACTGAGATACAATGAAATTCTGAGATACTTGCATACATTTGCAAGTTTAAACTCTTAACTACACTTTAATCACCAAGTGTGCCACTTTTCTTCTCAGCACCATTTTGCAAGGTGCATTGCAGATGCAAATTCAAATCAAAACTTGTGCTGTGACATCACCTGTCCTCCCAGTAGCTGTAGCTGTCAGGTGCACTCCCCACACATTTCCACTGCTTTAATTCAACTCTGCATTGTTTACAGTGATACAGGACCCATCTGCCATAAATCTTCCGGTTGGTCTACCGAGACAGGCACATTTGTATGCATCGTTATAACCAAAAACATCCCTTTTCCATTAGCATTCTCTCCTCGAGTCTCCCCCTCTCTCGCTCTCCTTCCCTCCTACTCTCTCCTCCACCACCTTATCTCTTCTCATGCTCAACTCCATAGCATAGAAAACGGATCGTTAACGCCTTTGTTCCAGAGCAGCCTACATCACCCTGCCGTGGAGCTGCACACCCTGTGTTTTTTTTCCAGAATAGGGACTTTTGCATGGACGGTTACCACCCTGATGACAGGGGTTGGTTTCTGCAGTCCGCCATGTGAATGTGCAACAGCAGCATGTTCGCATGATGTCCTCTTAGATTGACTGAGGATGTGTTTCAAATAGTAAGTCGAACCACTTTCAAAGCAGCTTAGGCTATCCTGCAATCATGTGCTTCTTTAATTGCCGTCATTAATTGATAAGTCAGTAAATTGACTAAGCAGCCCCAATAAACACATACATCATTTTAAAAACGTTTTAAAACATTCTGAAATACATGAAAATGTACTATAGCATCGTTGGAACCCTAGTAGATTTGTTTGTGGTGGCAAAAGATGTGTGCGTAATTTTCCGGGTTTTTATTTTTTTCCTTAAGCTAAAGTTTATGCTGGTCCGACATTTGATGCTGGTATATCGATGCTTTGTGCAGCTGCTAATGTCGGCAGACACAAGAAGAGCGCAGAAGGTAAGGAGGAATTATAAAAGGCTTGACACCCAGAGAGACCGGTGTGCTTTTCTGAGAGAAAGAAAAATGATTTATTGCCACCAGCGTGGTTCACACAGAGTTCACGGAGAATTGTAGTATACTCACGAAGGCGCTGAGTTATGGCCTTGCTGAGCTAGTACATCAAAGATTCCTGCTCCAATGCAGCCAATGTGCTCAACCATGTGAGACACAGGAGACAAACTGAACTTATTTTGAGATTTTCCTGTGTCAAATCGCTGTGAGGAACCCACCGTTTAATTATTTGGAAACACAATATCTATAATGTGACTTCAGATATGCAACACACCTCGTTTTTTGTAGTTTGTGCATGGCTGCGTCTGGCTGTCATGGGGCAGATATCTTGCATTTTCTGCATGTAATTAATTAAAAATGCGCAGGACAGACTTGCTCTCCAGCAAGTTAATGAATTTAATCACGTTCTTTCATGGCGCGGAAAGAAATGCTGTGTGCACATTTTAATTCCTTAGCTGAAATAGCCTATTCAACATTTACTCATTTTAAGAATGGGATATTTATTCTTATTTTAAATCCCACTGAAATAACTCACATAGGCCTACCAAATAAGCTGATGTAGGCGTGTGAAAACCCCACCAATTAAAATACCCGGTTAATTTGGGAATGTTATTTTAACGTCTTGATTTTTCAAATGTTATGGATTGAATGGTGCACGGGGCGCAGACTTGTGTGGAGTAATATGTCATGTTAATGGTGTTGCAGCTTGTCTAGGGCTGGACTTGTAATATGCATGCTGAATGCCTCTGTGTGACAAGCCTTTTGACAGCAATTCACTGAGCTCTGGATAACAAATCGTTCCTAAAACAAGATTGATTTTAGAGGCGCAATTGAGGGAGATAAGGGCAAGAACGCCTTCTTGGTAGGCTATCCCTCCATAAAGGGTGCATTACAAAATGTGTTCAACTCCCTTACTCGGACATCCATGATTGTTTTTGGATGGAATGAGGTTGCATGAATAGCCTGCTGAAATTCTGATTCCTGCTGATGTCTTGGGTACGAGCGAGAAGTGTGGTGTCATTGTGTTTTGTTTGCATTGTAAAGATAATTAATCGAAACGCCCTTTTGTATTTTCACCAGAAATTAGATTTTTATTTCGAAATTGACAAGTTAACATCATATGCAAGAACATGTTATAGCAGGCGTAGTGAACTGCATGTAAACCGATTCAACAAACAACTTGGTTGTTGTTGTGCCCGCCGTATTGGACCACTGGAGCCCATTCAGCGCGCTCTGCAGAGGATCTCTGTTGTTGTCTGAATAGAATGGCATCGGAGGCAAGTCCAGAGGGGGCTTGGAGTCACGTTTGAAGCTATAGCGTTGACCTTGTGCCAAGCTCATATTGTCCAAACCTACTGGGAGAAAAGTAATCTGTGATATTTAGCAATATTATTGGAACAAACACCACATTACAAGAGTCAAGGGAGGAGAATGTGGTAGGCTAATGCTCTGCAGAAATACTATCAAAAGCAATTGTCAACATTTCATATGAGATTGGACAAATATACAACATTGTAAACACCATGTGTAGACTGAATGTGTGCCTGTCTGTTGTATTGTGCAAAATAGTCTACATGAAAACAACACCACAGTCATAATTTAGAAAGATGCATTGTTGGTAGGCTACATCACTACTGTATTCTGATTTACGCATGAAATCAGTCTGTCACAGGGCAATGCATAGCATGGGGTAACCTGGGCTACAGCTCTGAGGGCTAGATGAGGCGAGGTCCGCGCAGCCATTTTATATATAAATCTATAACAAATCAAAATGTTATATACAAAGTCAACAAGTTTCATGTGGGTGACTACAATCATAGACAGACGTCTGCCCCAAGCCAAATAATGTCGATTTGAACGGGTCGTTCATTTTTCTTAATAGACTACTGTAGACTACAGCTCCTGTTTTCTTTGTTCGTCGAGACATCGATATATTATGGCGTTCATTTTTCAGTCGATAATAAGTGTTGAAAGAACGAATGTTAGAGCGCAAGGTTTGCATGCGTACTGGTGTGCGCAAGAACCAGTAGCAGCAGGCTACACCTATAATCGATAGCAACATACTTTTCGTCGGAGTCCTAGATGCTAGTGCGGGGTACTCGCTCTTTGTGTCGCAATGAGTGTCAAAACGCCTTTGTTTTGACCACTCCCATCCATACAATTCAAGTGCATTAGCCTCAGGTAAAAGGTGCACTTTTGCGCAATGCCTGACAAGTTGGCTATAGGGAATGCATGGACGGTCACCAGTAAACATTAGAATATATTTTTAAAATAATAATTATGTAATACTTTATGAATAAATGGGAGTATAATCGCGATCATTTATATCATTGTACGAAACTGCATTTCAACGCATCTTTAAAATAATATTCTAATGACCAAATATACATTACAGTAAATACTGAAAAGGTATTGCTGTGGCAAATGTGACCAAATGACAAGAGGCTATCGAAATAACTATAAACATCACTGCATGAGCCAACGTGAATCAAGTTGCCCTCCGTCCACTCGGACTGAAATAGTTTCATACAACCTACCACATCAAAACGCTGGTAGAATGCTGGTGCAGTTCCTCGCATCTTCTTCTGGAATAGCTGAAACATAGAACAAACACACACAAGTTGAGAATTGTACACATCTCCAAATGTCGCGTAAAACGCTCAGATATGGTTTAGCTAAATCATTACAGTACAATTCTCTGCTATATTTTTCTCCTGCTGAAATAGGCTACTCTCTCCTCACTTCCCATACTTTCCGCCACAGATATGCCTGCATATCTCTCTATGAATAATGTTAAATATATTTTATTTTTCCTCAGATTCACGTGAGGAATGGAAAAGTGGCTGGTGCTCCGGGAAGGACTCTTTGTCCGTCTCCAAGTTGCAGTCGGACAGCTGACAGCTCGAGCATCATTTTCTTTGCGTCGCCATTGGAGGAAACATCCACGTGACATAAAAGGTTTACTCATGTTCCTATACTATGAATTAGCTATAACTTGTTCTTTTCCTGGTCTTTTCCCCCTTGGCGATAAAGATAACATTTTATTTGCAGAAAATAAAAATTCAGAATTACACTTTTCACATTCTGCAACTGTTTTTCACACATTAGCAAAAATGTTCACAGCTGAATTGAATGCGCTTCAAAGTGATTTCCCTCAACTCAGTTCAGCAAATCACAAATCTTATCCTTGTCATCTGCAGGTTGGAGGCTGTGCGCAAGTGTCTGGTGGCGATGAGCTGAAACGCAACACCGGACCTGGCGCCGGCCAAATCCCGGAACTATCACAGCGCACGTACTACTCCGAAACACGTGCTAATGTTGGCGATGGCAGCCGCATCTCAAGTGAGATTTACACCCCATGGAGTTCCCGTGGCTCCTTGGACGGAACACCGAGCGTCGCTGGAGATGCTGCCGTGGGCTCCAGTCAGACTGAGCCAAGTGACTTCTCCCCTCCCTGGCTACCAGCGGAGCACATATACCCCTGGATGAGAGGGATGAGAGGGACGACCCAGAAACACAGGGTGGCCAGCTCTTCCACCAAGACAGGTCTGGATCTTTTTATTTTTATTTTTTTAATCTAATCTTTTTTTGACCAGCAATTAACAATTGCATTTATTAAGATCTGCTGCAGAGTTAAAGTAAAAATTAATACTGGCTTGGTGAGGGGGTTCATATAACTGAAGTTAGATGTTGAAACAGTTGCTGCAGCTAAAAAGTAAAATTCATTAAAAAATAAATGTGTGCTTTTCAGATGTAGCTTTATTTACTCACATTGTGAAAATAGACCAAAGCCCACTTAAATAGGTATCTCAAATGATCACAAGCTCATTCTTTTGACCTTTTTTAAGATATTACACTCTACATTCAGGAATATGTTATACATGTGTAATAAGGTCAGGACTTACATAACAGGGTCAATATGCCAAAGACACAGGTCAAGAGATGTATCTGTATAGGAGAAGTTGGTAGGCAAAGTGTGAACTCATTCAAGTTTTCGCTGTTCTATATCACATAAAACACATCAGGACAGATTACTTTTTGGAGCTTTTGTGGGTGATATTGTAATTCAGGCTCACCAGTGACACCCTGGTTGGTGTCAGAACCCATTAGCTTGTGGAATAAGTTCTAGCATTATCAAAGATCCAAAAGGTTAACATGATTACAAGTCATGACCTTATCACTGCTACAGCATGATAGGTGACTTCAGAGTGCTCTAAATATTACAGTAAGAGGAAATACAGGCCTCTCAGCACTTAAGTTCAAACATCAATATGATAACGGATACTTTTTCCCTCATTTTCAGAATATGATACATTGCTACATTAAGCAGGAATGCCTGGGATTGTATCTCCTGTGAAGAGCATGTAAATGTTCATATATATGTTCAAACTCTTCTAATAATGTTCAAACTCTTCTGCTTTTATTGAGGAAGCCAATAGCTCTCTCTATATGTAATAGTTTGCTGAAGTCCCTTAACATTACACATCACTTATCTTCAAAAATGAATATGAAGTCCTTTTTGACAAGGAAAGGAACTTGTTTCTGTACATTGTGAATGTAGCTTGACCTCACAGATGCACACATTATGGTATTACTGTACATTAATATATAAATAATAGGCTATATTACAGATGATACATCTGATACATTATGATTTCACGTTGAACATTTTCTAACGTTGAAAGAGCCTGAGGAGGAATGAATGTATAAATTGTATAGGAGAAGTCAGGGGCGCAAAGTGAAAAGCCTACATTTGACTACAGTTCCACCTCGGTTTGGAAGCGAAATGATCAAATGATAAACTGCTCGCATTTGCTGTGCGGGCAAGGGCAGCTCCAGTAAGACGAATGGCACAGGGCTCTATGGCAGTCTCTTAGTTTAAACCATTTAAAATTAGGTGCACTCAGACACCAAGTCGATTCTTCATAGCCCATTTAGAAGCGCAGAGGCAAAGGCAAATGGGTTGCAGGCCAGTTAATCTGCACAGTTACGCCCAGAACAGGGGTCCCTGTAAGGACAAGGCGGAGAGGAGAAGAAAGAAAATGCCTTCAAACTCTGAAAAGAGATCTTGCCTCTCTGATTTCGTAGAATCCAGTGAAGCTGAGCAAACGCTGGAAAAATGAGCTCCATTTATTACCTCAGTATTGACTCTGAAGACTGTTGATCTCCCCCCCCACCCCTCCCTCCAGCCTTTTTCATGTTTTTTTGTGTCATCGTTGTTTGTGAGAAAACTAGACATCTTCAGGTCATATTGCATACAGTGCACAGACTGGCTATCTGGCAAAGCCACTGATGTGTGGTCATGTGTGATTGTTGTGTGTCTCCGCAGGCGAGGCAGGTGTCAGCATCAGGACCATCCGTGGCATCAGCAGCAGCAGCAGCAGCAGGTGTGATGGAGGGGCCAGGTGTGACGGGCTCCGGGTGATGGACAGGTGCCGTCTGAGGGGCATCGGTGGCGGCGGAGTGGGAGGCGGAGGCGGAAGCGGTGGAGGGAAGCGGGCGCGCACCGCCTTCTCCAGTTCCCAGCTGCTGGAGCTGGAGAAAGAGTTCCACTTCAGCGCCTACCTGTGTCGCCCGCGGCGACTGGAGATGGCCTCTCTGCTCAAGCTGAGCGACCGGCAGATTAAAATCTGGTTCCAGAACCGCCGCATGAAGTGCAAGAAGGACCACCGGGAGAGAGTGATGGCCACCGCTGCCGTCGCCGCCATGGGCCGGGTCAGCGCCGCTGCCTCCTCCTCTTCCTCCTCCTCCTCATCATCCTCAGTAGACGTGTGTCTGGCCGGCCTGTCGTCCAGTCCACCTGCGCACAGACTCATCAGTGCCTGTCAGAGAGGCGACATCGCGCTGCCGTCACACACGTACCTGCTGTGTGAGATACCTCATCACCACGCCGCGCCCAAGCTAAGTGCTGCCTATTACTTGCCGGTGACAGCCAATTCCGATAAGGCCAGGAGCGTCAGTGCCAGACACGGTGGCAACGGCGGCGGTGGCAGCGGCGGCAGAGGGACATCCCGGGACGTGGCTGTCTCCCTGAACGTTCTGGAACACGGACTCGACGCTCCTGGGCTGTTTGGGCCTGACAGCTCTCTCTCGGCTTCAGAGACCACCAGCAACGCACATCACACACACTTTCACCATCATTACCATCAACAACAACAACAACAACAACAACAACAGCAGGGGCAAGGTTTCTCTTTGCCTTCCCACACTCTCACATACCTGTAAAAAAAAACAATAACCTGCATAGTCCTCTGTGCCATGCACCGAAGCGCTCCACACGCGTGCCGTGCCATGCTGTGCTGTGCTGTGAAGTACAGTATGCCTATGGTGCTATGCTATGTCATGCCATATGTCTGTCTTGAGGTGCTCTGCCACTGGCCCTAACTCTCGCTGACACACACTCCACTCTGAATCTTCACACTCACTCCCTACGAGGACCTCACACTCTCAAAGTGTCAGGCACGTCACCAAGAAGCAGGATTTGTGGCTCTAGAAATGTGTGTGTGTGTGTGTGTGTGTGTGTGTGTGTGTGTGTGTGTGTGTGTGTGTGTGTGTGTGTGTGTGTGTGTGTGTGTGTGTGTGTGTGTGTGTGTGTGTGTGTGTGTGTGTGTGCGTCCGTCCGTGTGTGCAATGATTTAAGGGAGAATTGCTAACTTTAATGAACTCCATACCTGTGCGAGTGTTTCTCATGCCGAGGGTGAGAGGAGTAGAAAAGAGGGAAGGAGGATAGGAGAGGGGTGGGGAGGGTTTCTAGGCTGAGGATGGGAGAGAAGAGGAGAGAACCCTTGGCTTGCTGTTATCAGTGTGTGAATGGGAGGGTCTGCCTTTTGGACACTTGGCTCAGTGTGTGATGTATTGCTCCAGGCTTGCAAGAGTGTGGAGCCCAGCCAGGCCGACTCCCGTTATTATTATTTTATTATTTGATATCTGTGCAGCCAATGCGTTATGAGAGAGAAGCCTTAATAGCATAGTCTTGTCCTCAGCCTTGGTTTACCATGAATCTTACCTGGTTTTTCTCACGTTGAAGCACTGTGTGTGTGTGTGTGTGTGTGTGTGTGTGTGTGTGTGTGTGTGTGTGTGTGTGTGTGTGTGTGTGTGTGTGTGTGTGTAAATACGAAGATGTACATGCTTCTGTGGTTGGATAAATCCTGTCATCCATCTGCCTGCATTAAGGATGATTGCAAAGGGGGAGAAGAGTAAAGCGATATTTGCTTTCTTTTACCTTTCTTTTTCTTTTCTTTTATGGAGGATGTTGATTATGCAGATCTCAGATATTTGTGTACACATTACTAGTAACCTAGTATGACAATTGCAATGGTTATAATTTAAATGATGCCAAAATCACACCACATTTCTAATTGCAAGTTGAATCAACTATTTTTTTCTCTGTGTGCTTCATGTGAAACACGACAAGATGTGAGGAAAAGTTTTATTAATGGTCTCTGAACGTTTTGCTTTATCGACTTCTGACAAATGTGATGTGATGTGATACTACGTATTGTTTCACTGATATTGACGCAAATGCATGTGCTATTTATGCATTTTCTAGGGATTGTAGGAAGGTTATTTTATGGTTTACTGAATGGAAATTGGAATTTCTTCAACAATGTTATTACTGGAATGGGGGAAAGGTTCTGCTTGTACAATTCTTTTCTTGTTTAGGGGAGTGTTGGCGGAATGCACTGAGATGGAACGTGATTGGATAATACTGTTGACACTGAATATGGCTGATGTGTTTATGGCTTAGTTTGTCCATTTTGTCTAATAAAATGTTGCTGCGGCTCGAAACAATAATAAAATGTGTGTTTTGTGTTTTCTATAAGGTCATATTTTTCCCAGCATGGAATCTATCACTTTCACCACTGGAAAGAGGCGAATGTAATCGCAATGATGATAGCTTAAGCTAGCATTTCAATAAACCCACAAAAACCAAAACAAATAATTATCTGGATAAATAGCACAGGCTGATGGGAGGGCAAAATGAAAGCAAGGCAAAGTAAAGTAAAAGTGATTTTCTTCCCAAAGCTATGTAGCACCATTGTACTTTGTATTCTTACAACATAATCTGTGCATACGTGCCTCCCCACCTCCCCCGCCTGCGACTCTTCCTCCATTAATCATCGAGACAAGGCAGTCTCTCCAGCGCTCCAACCACGGGCTCCCAACCCGCTGGGCCAGATGACAAGAGCGCTGCCAAGACACTCCTCTCCCTTTCTCGCTCTCTCTCGCTCTCTCTCTCCACCAAAACACTCCCTTCCCTTTCTTTCTCTTAATCTCTCTCTCTCTCTCTCTCTCTCTCTGCCAAGATGTTCCTCTTTCTCTCACTCACTCTGTCTGTTTCTCTCTCTCTCTCTCTTTCACACACACACACACACACACACACACACACACACACACACACACACACACACACACACACACACACACACACACACACACACACACACACTGTCTGTCTCTCTCTTGCTCTCGCTCTCTCTCTCTCTCTCTCTCTCTCTCTCTCTCTCCCTCTCTCTGCCTCAGCTCAACTCTGATCTGTCTTTTCAAAGGCACTAGGTCTTTCCCCGCCTCAGCCTCCCCTCAGATCTGTTCAGATCAGGCTCTGCCCCTTCTCAGATATGCTCTGCCTTTTCACAAACCCAGGCAGAGCAAATACAGTACAAGTCAGGGCGAGCAAACTGGAGGTGCACATCTCAGCTCTCTCTCTCTCTCTCCTTCTCTCTGTCTCGCTCTGTCTCTGTCTCTGTCTCTGTCTCTCTGTCTCTCTCTCTCTCTCTCTCTCTACCCGTACCACCTATTGTCTCCCCACCACAAACATGCAGAGCGTTCTCTGTTATCACACCGTTCACAGTGGCTGGCCAAGGAGGCCCGTTGCAGGCGAGGGGCTTGCTGCTATCAAAGCGTATTAATTCAATTTAATTAGTATGTCATCTTGTGTCACTTTATATACTAGCTAGCGGATAGACATTTTCCTCATTAAAAAGTTGCAAATTTATTTTCATTTTCAAATTATCTGATTAATTAGCGTCATTTCAAAGAGCTTAATAATGACGGCAGGAGTCATTGGACAAAGGGATGATTGATAGTGTTAAGTAGGTAAAAAACAAATTGCTATGGATTATTTACTATAAATGATCATGCAGTGAAGAACACCAGGAGCATCAATTAAGCAAAGTCAGTGCCATGGCCTTTTCAATAAAACCAATTAATTGGTGAACGGATGGTGTAGTCCTTTAACCAATAAAAGGTTGCTAGAGACAAGTCGGCAAGGTCTGCTATGCTCTGCTCTAGCCGAACGATTAACCACCTTCTCAAACTAGATGTGGGGGGAGAGAAAAAAAGAGCAAGGTTTTTTATCTTTTCGGCTTGAATGCCTTTTGTATAAATGGGTCTGTCAAACGATCATTTTCTACATCCTAGGGAAATCATAATAACTAAGCACATGGTAAAGACTCATCAGCATAAAAAGATGATTTGATTGGGAAAAAACCCCTAAAAAACAGAATATAGCTTTTGGGTATGGCTTCGGAATGGTATGGGTCTTTAGCATGGGGCATAGCTTGTCAGTCCTGCCCCCAGCAGAGTTAAGGGCCATACAGTATACTGTGTGTGGGTGGGTGGGTGCGTATCGTCAGGGAAGCTGACAGGCAGGGGACAAACGGGTCTGCTGTCCCCGGCCCAGGGAGAGAGGGGCCCCAGAATTGCCTCCCCATTACATTGTATGTATTGAGAGGGGGGCCCTTTCACATGATTTTGTCCCGGGCCCAGTCAAACCTGTCAGCGGACCTGCGTATCGTACAGCACGCTGTTCTCGGGGTGTAATTAAACCTCCTGCCACCTCAGTTCTGCTGCACGGCTCTTGCATGTTGCACAAGTGAGAAAAGCGAGAAAAAGCACACACATGCACTACTCACTATCCTCGCCCACTCTGCTTTGCTCAACTGGCTATGGCTGTGTGCTATAGGCTGTGTGCTGTGGGGCTATGGAAGTGGCTGTGTGCTGTGTAGTGCAAACAGCTCATCATCCATCACGGCGTGGCTGTGTTCTTTATGCAAAGCAGTCGCTGGCCTCCCAGTGGCCTCTACGCGCCACCATTAGAAATGCATCTCCTCTTCCTTCACTTGCTGCTGCAGGATATTAAACAGCATATTTTCATTAAGCCGCCACTTTCCACGCCGCTACAGCGCTTTTTATACTGCAACGCTCACACGCTCGCTCGCTCGCTCGCTCTGCTTACACTTGCTCTGATCCACCAAAACCCAAAAATGAGAATGTGTTCCTTAAATGTTGTTTGCAAAAATCAATTGCTTGCAAAAAAAGAGTCATTTGAATAATCTGTGCTGCATGCATACAGTATGTAAGTGTGTATATAGAGGATCTGTACTAGTTTCATTTTCTATATCATGTATGCATATGTAAATGTATACAGTGGGTCTCCATAACTATTGGTTCCTTAGTCTCATTCTATTTCTTGATATGTTTGATCAGATAGTAAGAATGCAGATTATATATTGTGCTTGCAGTGTTTCTAAATAGACTTGGTTCTACATTCTCTTTATTTATTTTTTATTTTAAATTTTTTAATCTTGTTTATTCATCTCCAACGTTTAATCAAGGAGGCAGAATGCAGATGGTTTTGCAGATCCACTGAGCTCCATGGGCCCTTTTCAAACGTAATGACCTGCACAGTAATTATATGCAAATATCATGTGAATAAAAAGGGGCTCATTAGTGCATGCATATGGACGTCTGTATTGGCCGCCTCAATGTAATTTGCAGCCTCCATAATGGAGACAGTGGAGTGGCACCCCTTACACCCACACATTCCTTTGCTTAAGATATGGATTAGGTTGCTGTTTACATTGTTGTATAATTATTAGCATTGTTGTGATTAAATTGTGACGTTTATAAGATCTTTAATGCACACTATGGGCCTATTGAGCAGGACAATTTCAAACGCTCGACACAACCCGTGTATAAGCCATATCTGGTTTGACAATACAGTTTTTAACATTTGACTAATGACAGATGGGAAATGTAATTTTAGAGAATGTACTCAGCAACAAGATTCATTTAAAAGTAGGCTAGATTTTCTACAGACTGACACCATGTGTGTGGTTTGGTTGCTAAAAAAAAAGTAAGAAGAACTAACTGGACTTAGGAAGGAAGGGGGAAGACAAAAGGGAAAGCAGATGCAGTTTGAATTGAATTCTTTACATTCTTGTGTGCGTTTGGCTGCGCGGCCTGCCATGATTTATGAGGACATTAAGGAGCATTACAGAAACTCTGGCAAAAGATCAGCAGACGAGAGAAGAGCGGAAAAGAGGAGAGGAGAGGAGAGGAGAGGAGAGGAGAGGAGAGGAGAGGAGAGCAGAGGAGAGCAGAGGAGAGCAGAGGATAGGAGAACAGAGCAGAGGAGAAGTGTGGAGAAGAGTGGAAAACAGAGGAGAGGAAAGGATATGAGGAGGAGAGCAGAGGGGAGAGGAGAGGAGAGGAGAGGAGTAGAGAGCATAGAATAGAGGAGAGGAAAAAAGCTTTCTCTGGTCATTCGCACAAATAAAGCTCCCTATTTTTAGCTGCTAACAAAACCACAGAGGGTAAACAGCGCTATCTCTCCGCTGCTCCACATACGTAGGCCTGCACCACCACACAGATCTCCAAATGTGTACAGGTGTAGGTGTACTGTAGGTGCATCATCTGAGTATCTGGATGTGTTTTTATTTTATTTTTGTTTAATTTTGAATGTGACTCCAACCACATCCAAACAACGCAAACCAAACCAATGCAAACATGCAAACCTTTGAATGACAAAAGGACGAATTTATGATATATTTATGTTTTGCGTGAATAAAAAAAAGTATGCAGTGATACGTTTGTTGTCATGTTATACTGTTTGCTGTACTGAAGAGTGTTCTTCAGAGCCTCTTCTGTCCATTATAGCGCCATTCGGCTAACTGCTATTTGTCCTAATTAAGTGGACAAAGACCTATTCTCTTCATGCGCACAAGGTCAAGGGTGTGATTAAGGAATCCTCAGAGCTTCTAAGGATGTGTTCTAGTTCCACTGATCACATGACATGATGCACTTGAGCACTGCTACTCAACAGCAGCATATTGAGAAGGCGATATCAATGTCACATCATTTGATTGAAATACTGCATTGTGTCTGATGTCGATGCTGCATAATAGTTGAACTTAAATAAAAAATGGCATTTCATTGCCTGGACTGGGCAGAATTACACAACAGCAAATGAGGATGTGGACTTCTGATGAACAACATATGAACACAAGGTGCAATACTCAACTATGAAGAGAAGAAGGCCCATCAGCGTCTCTACTTCTTGCGCAAACTAAAGAAGGCAAGTGCTACACCCTCCATCATGACAACATTCTACAGAGGAACCATAGAGAGCGTCGTGTCCAGCTGCATCACAGTGTGGGGAGGAAGCTGCACGGAGAAAAACAGGAAGACACTCCAGCGTGTTGTGAACACAGCGAAGAAGATCATTGGAGTACCACTCCCCTCCCTGCAGGACATTTACACCGCACGCCTCACCCGAAAAGCACTGATGATCATCAAAGACACAAGCCACCCTGCACACAAACTGTTCAGCCTCCTGCCCTCTGGAAAGAGGTACAGGCGCCTCCGTTCCCGTACCACCAGGCTTGCAAGCAGCACGATGCATCAAGCAATCAAGATACTGAACACTCAACCCACTCTCCCTTCACTGTCAGCCTCTAGCCAGCCAGGCCACTGACAACGCTCCCCCCCCTCATCCCCACCACCATATCTGCGACTGAACATTCCACCTGCACTACTACATCTGTGACTGAACTTTCAACCTGCACTAACTCAAAACATACACATGCACACACACACACACACACACACACACACACACACACACACACACACACACACACACACACACACACACACACAAGCACACTGCACTTTCTGCACTAAACCCAAACATACACACACTGACACACAACTCATACTCACACACATACACACACACACACACACACACACACACACACACATACACAGGTACACACACACAGACGCACACCGCACTTTCTACCTGCACTAAACACACACACACACACACACACACACACACACACACACACACACACACACACACACACACACACACACACGCACACACGCACACAAAACACATACAAACACACACACACACATACTGCTGCTGGTGTATTTAATAAAAACCTTTTTTTAATTATTTATTTCTTCAAATGCTACTATTACTATGTCAGAACGCTATAAAGGACTTTTAGAAAAAAGAACAACAAAATACCTCCTCTTAATGTATGTTCTCTACAAGTCTTCTGTTGTCCAGTCTTGCACTTTAAATGTCTGTATGAGCAATGTCTACGTCCATACTGTCTATGTCCATGTATGAGTACTGTCTATGTCTATACTGTCTATGTCCTTACCTAGATTAGTCTATGTCTGCATGGGAGAGCAAGAAACGCAATTTCAAATTCTTTGTATGACCAGTGCATGTAAAGAAATTGACAATAAACTTGACTTGACTTGACTTGACTTGACTTGAAGTTTGCAAAATAAACACTAATAACAGTCATAATATCAGCTTCATCTCTGTCGATTAATGATTACGATTGTCAGTTCGCCATTTTCTATTAATTGCTTAGCCCTATTCAAAGCGGACCTCCTCAGAAGAGACCGTTGGTGTTCTGAGTTGAAGCGGCGTTTGACATCAAATGCCCTCACAGCGTTGTCAACACAACAACTGTCAACAGAGCATCAAGTCAAGTCGTCATTCAGTATTCATTGTTTCCAGTGCAGTCCAGGACAGAAAGAAAGCACACATCCACATCATATGATCTGTATCGGACACGTCTCATACAGCGACTGGGAAATTAGGTTAGCCCTTCTGAGATCCGGTTAGGGAGCTGGAAATTAGATTCAATCAATTTGAGTACAAATAAATTACACAAGCAGATGTTCCGCAAGGATGGGCAATGGGCGTCTCTTTTTGTTTTTCCCAGAAATATCTTCTTCTATATGACAGGTTTTAATAAAAAATAGGGGCTTTATGTCTTTATTTGATAGGACAGCGCTAGATGGTGACAGGAAGTGAGTGGGAGAGAGAGATGGCAGAGGATTGGTAGGATTGGGAAGCCAAGCTTAGGCTGACAGGTTTTCATTTTTAAGCATTGGTGACCTAGTTTAGAATGTACAAGTAATACATTGCATCATATAGCGTTGCCAGATGTGATATGACATCGAGCCCAAAAAAATGCTCAAAAAAAGCCTGGAGGCACAAAATGTAAGTTTCAAACTCAAATTCTATTGATTTCCATGGCCATAAATCTACAGAAAAAACCCACAATACCTATTTATACCAACAGACGGCCATTTAAACAGCCCAATTGGGTGTGAAACCAACCAATCTGGCAACACTGCTTATGGAAGGGCTTCCACCAACTCGACCATCCTTACATTGCCATCCATGCCATCACATCCTCATGCTGGCCTGTTACACAGGCCGTTCTCTCTGTGAAAGTGCTCCTTTGCCAACTCTTAATAGTCAATTTAAGCTTTTTATTGGAGTGTTACCACAGGGATGTTGTTGGCCCCTGAAGAAACATTTAAGCGCATATGGCACTTTGTTTTGACCTTCTCAGACATGTCTACCATCAACATTTATCTCAACACGATTTGTGCACGGACACACACACACACACACACACACACACACACACACACACACACACACACACACACACACACACACACACACACACACACACACACACACACACACACACACACAAAGATCCAACATACTGTAGCTCCTGTTCTTTCCCTCCTGTCCAGACCACGGCTTTGTTCCCGTCCCTCCTCCGATTGTTAAGAGTCATTTCCCTGTGTCACCTTTATGACTTTTATTTATTTGTCAGCACGACGTGGTGAGGCGCAGCGTAGCACAGCCGTGCACCAGAAGCCAAAGTGAGCATCAGTCAGGTGGATGAATCATACGTCACCTGCGCTGAGCCATCCGTCTGCCGTATTTGACTTCCTACATCATGTGCTACTGTTACTGTCCCGCTCAAGCACTGCATTATCAAGATCAATGGCGTCTCAATGCTCCCACGCTGAGCACGAGCGGAGCGCGAGCGATGGTTGGCACTTAGCGGGATAAATAGGGAAAAAAATACAAACTCACCGGGGCTTACACACACTACATGCACGAGGATGGATGACTGCACAGGCCTACCGGGCCCGGGCCCAGGGGCCCCAAGAGTCAAGAGGGGCCCAAAGGCCAAGCATCAATATTTCCTTTTTCATATTGCTTTAAAATCACAAATGTATTTTCAGATTTTCTCAGGGGACATACTCCCGAACCCCCAACAACACAGAGTCTCTAACACCTGGCCTATAACACTGAATCTTTTTGTAAACTCGCAACACCAATGGAGGGTGTCCTTTCTTGTTTTCTGGCCCAGGCGCCCACAGAGTCATAATCTGTCCCTGTACAAGCAGACGAGCCAGCCGAGACGCTTAACGTCTGGAGCTGAAATTGATTGGATTTGAATATGGGCTGAATGAACTGTCTTTCTATTCAAATAAATATCTATGACATAGAGTAATAATGATGATGGAGTCTGAGGAGTCTGAGGCATCTAAAGCAGGAGTCCTCTGGTTGTTTCATAATAGTTGTGTAATGTTGCATTAGTAATGAGGCGCTGGTTACATGTATCCATTTGTGGATATTTTTTAATGCAGATTTTTTTTTCAGTTTTCGTGTAAACATGACATGGATAAAAATAAAAACTCCATAAATGGGTCATTTTTTTTACCCGTTAAGACACACCATTATAAAGTTCTCTTACCAGAATGGCAACGACCAAGTCATAGTCCATTACTAAAGTCCCTGTGTTATGTCATAGTAGTGTTGTTCTATGGTAGTTAACTTTTCAATGACTATTACAGCGTGCCACAGGAGGTACGGCGTGCATTAAGGGGCTACACCAGAGTTTTGAAATGCGCATTCTAAAACTATACACGTACAGTATATAGATCCTCCCAAGGCCTTCTAAGCCAGAGATCACTATCACCACATCATGCAAACTGACTACGTAGTCAGTTCACCCACAGTCATGCTACATGTTACAATAATACACAGAAAACATCAAGAATTATCTAATACCAGTTTCCCAGTGCTTCTCCCTGCAAGAGGCTGCAGACAAGAGGCAAAAAAAGACCAAGCAAAAACAGAAACAGAAAAAAGGCATTGTGATGACTCAAGCAGTCCTTCCTGCAGCCATCTTTAACCCCGCTAATTTACCCCACAGCTCGTCGGAAGGCTCCAGAAGCCATCGCTTGAGTACAGTACGTACGCAACCAGTCGTGGCGGCAGTACTGCTCTAACAATAGCAGCAGCAGCAGCAGCAGCAGCAGCAGCAAGCGATATGACTGATAGCTCCCTGTCACTCTGTTTGGGCAAGAGCCCACCGGGTTGGGATGGGCCCTCCTTCCCCTTCCCTTCCCATACCTTCCCCAAGACTCTCCTCTCCTCTCCTCTCCTCTCCTCTCCTCTCCTCTCCTCTCCTCTCCTCTCTCTCCCCTCCCCTCTCGTCTCCTATCCCCTCAACTTCTCTTGTCTCCTCTCCTCTCCTCTCCTCTCCTCTCAGACATCACCACCACCAGTGCTGGCATCCATGGGGCTCTGATAAGTAACCTGCGTGCGTGCCCAGTGCACATAGTGCCAACGGATAGTAAGCTGGTGTAAACAGATATTGTACAGACACTGCCTAGTGCCTACTGACTGTGGGCTTGCCTTGCCTTGCCTTGCCACCCGCCCGCCCGCGTGCCAACGAGTGGTAGACTGGCGAGAACAGATATACAGCACAGACAGGGCCCCGTGCCTGCTGACTGCGGTGGCGTGCTGAGAATGTATTAATTACACACTATTTGCCTCTGCTTGCCGCGTCACACCACATCAAGTTAACCAGCTCTCATCGGCTCCAAGTCATTACTCTTACTAGGCACAAGAGGCCAGGTGGAAAAAAAAGAAAGGTTGAAGCAATTTTCTTTGAACTGTTGAAAGCACTTGTCTTTCCAGATACTACAGTATATAAAATCTTCAGGAAAAACACACATGTATTTGTGTTATTATCAGTTAATATTATACTGTTAATCAGGGGTCCATGCTCAAAAGTGTTGCTAGTTGTTAGCCAGTTAGCAACTTTCGGTTGCTAATGGGAAATTACATTGGAAACAACAAAGTAGCTAATGAAGTTAGCAACTATCTATGGTTTCGAGAAATGCAGTCCAGTAGGCTACTGAAGTGGTAAATAGATGCATAAAAGAAAAGGTAGGTGAATGATCAAAGAGTTTAACAATAGCCCTTGATACAAGGTGAGCAAATATGGCTTCGTAATTCAAAGACTGGATTCACTCGCCTGGGCATCTCTGAGTCCACTCAACCCATTATGCTACATTGAATTTTGCGTCCGAGTGAGTCTAGGAAAACCTGCCTATTCTCAGTTGTTCTTTTCCCCTGAAGCATTGGGCACGAACGACAATCACAATCATTCGTCACCTGAATTAGTGTTCTGATTGGTTGTAGTTTTGTCCAGTAAAACACTGAGGCATTGCAGCTGCACCCGTTGATACCACCTGACAACTTCTTGACTATGTATCAGTTAAGTAGAAAAGATGCTTTATTGCTCCCATAGGAAATTAAGGAAATTAAGAAATGAGTGGGTGCCGTCAATGAATTTGATATGACAGCCAGACTATGGAAAAACAGCATTAAGGGGTCGCAGCCAGGAGTCTTGGGCCCCATGGACGAGACTTCACACATTCAGGGGCCCATTATCATTTATTACTATGATATTAATAGGGTTCTCAAAGGACCGCCGTCCAATGGCAAAACACTCTGCCCCCTCCCGCACACACATGCGCACACACACGCGCACACACACGCGCACACACACACACACACACACACACACACACACACACACACACACACACACACACACACACACACACACACACACACACACACACACACACACACACACACACACATACTTGCACACACACAGACACACACATACTGACACACACTAAGGTATGCCCCTGACAGCACGAACGGTCATTAACCCCCACAACATAATATCTTCAAGGCACTGCAGTCAAGGCCAACTTTGTATAGTAGCTGCAGGCCAAAGAGCAGTACATAATTCTATGCCCAAATTGCCAAACATCTCCCAGCTGTATAGGGCCAGATGGGTTAACGATGCATCAACCACTATGAAGAGTAAGGGGTCTTACACACCAGGGTGGTAAAGCGTTGCGGAACGGCCACGATTTTTACCGGCGTCGGTGAAAATACATGGAAACATATCTGTCCTTACACATCAACCGGCGGTAGTCGGGCATCAGCGGCGCGGGAGTCGGCTCCGCACCGCGCTGCATTTGGAAAATAGAACTCGAGGGTATTTTTCACGCCGGCGACCAGCGGTGTCTCATTCAAATGAATGGCAAAGTAGCACACTAGCTTTGGCTGTGAGGGGGTTTTGAACAGGACTGGCCGCGCACGCTGACGCTGTCAGTGTGCAAGGCAGAGAAAAACACACCGGCCGAAACTAAGCAGAAAGACCACGTTCGTCCCGCAACCGTTCCGTTCGGCTTTGGTATGTTTTGCCCCTAAGGGTGGCCAAGGTACTGCATGCAGGGCCACTGACAGCTTTGGTTGGGCCCGGGACAAAAACATCTGAAAGGGCCCCAAATTCAACTAAAGCAATTTAAGGCTGATCCAATTCTGGGCCCCCTCTCTCCATGGACCCGGGGGAAGTGACCCCTTTGTCCACCCCCCGTGTCGGCTTCCCTGACTGTATTCATATCATGCACAACCAAGATGCATATGACACCCTTCAAAGGCAAATTAACTCTATTCCTACACAGTTTTTTGCAGTGTTAATTCAAAACCTACATGGATAAATTCATCTTGTGTCAAATGTCCTTTGAGGACTCTGATGAAGATATTTGTCGTCGAAATGTTAAGTCTCATGCTCTGGTTGAAATAAATAAGAAATAACAGAAGACAGACTACAGCACATGTGCCATGCACATCCTTTTTATTTTCTGCTCTTGCACCGGATTGCCAACATCATGTTTTTTCTTTGTTCGACAGCTGGCACTCTTCAAGTGTTCACTCTAAGTGTTAAATTAAGTGTTAAACATGGCGAAGTTGATGGTGTTTGCATTCTGTTAACAAAGAGGCCCCCATTACATTAGAGGACACAGGGCAAGAGGGACACACAGTTTGCGCTGCTGTGTGTGTGTGCGTGTGTGTGTGTGTGTGTGTGTGTGTGTGTGTGTGTGTGTGTGTGTGTGTGTGTGTATGTGTGTGTCAGAATCAATAGGTACGTACCTGGTGTGTGTGTGTGTGTGTGTGTGTGTGTGTGTGTGTGTGTGTGTGTGTGTGTGTGTGTGTGTGTGTGTCAGTCTATATGTATACCATGTGTGACGGTGTGTATGTGTATGTTTTCGCATGTGTGCGGGCGCACACCACGGACGTTCTGACCTTTCTAGCGGCCAGTGACAGTCATCTGTCAATGCTCCGTCACTGCCATCGTGGCATCACTGTCAATATGGCCCCGAAGATGACGAGTCATTAGTCCTGACAACCTTGGAGGGTTAAACAAGGGCCAGGTGTCACCGCCCAAGTCATCATTTCACATCCCTGTCACTAAAAGGGCAACGAGGTCAACACACACTTGTCATCGATATGATGCTACCACCATTTGTAATCTACTCTATTCTCATGTATTATATGATCCCATTTCAATTTATTACTTTCTATTTTTCATTCTGCATCTGTTATTCCAAACAACATATCACTAGACTTCAATAGTGACAGTAAAGACTTTTACAACTGCATCAGACACCTTGACTGAACTGCAAGGGCCAGGAGGGATTAATACAGCGTATGTGCTATTTTCATCCTTGTGAACACAATTTGTATCCATTTGAGAATTAGTATGTACATAATAATAATAATAATAATAATAATAATAATAATAATAATAATAATAATATTAAAGAGGCACTAGGTAGGATGACGTCATTTGAGCGGTGCCCGTGGCATGCCTGTCTCAAAATCTACACCGTAATGAAAAAATGCTGTTCAATCGATGTGAGACTGTTTTTCATCCCAGAATGCCAGCAGTTGATACAAATCTGAATATGGTATGTGTTGTGATGTTTTCAAATCATAAATGATTCCCACGACACTCCCACGGACCGCGCTGGCAAAAGTTGCATGTAGGGTTTTCTGACAGCGGACCGTGGAAGTGATCACTCACGAGAACCATCGTTCATTTATGAAAGACTCGCATAAGCGTCAGCTGACTCGGGACCGTGATTAATTAAACTTTTAATCCTACCTGGAGCCCCTTTAACTAATAATAAATATATTTAAAAAAAAATTTTTTTTTTGGTCCCCTAAGGCAAGCCATTGTTTCCCAACCAGGGGTACGTGTACCACTAGGGGTACGCGAGCACACCTCAGGGGGTACGTGGAAAATGTAATAATAACAAATATATGGAGTGTAGTCACATTGGGATAGAGGAACAGATATAGAGCATGAGTGAGGGGGGTACTCATCATACGATCAATTTGCTTAGGGGGTACGCTGGACAAAAAAGGTTGGGAAACACTGCCATAAGCCATTGTTTCCCAACCAGGGGTACGCATACCACTAGGGGTACGCGAGCACACCTCAGGGGGTACTTGAAAAAATGTAATTATAAGAAATATATAGAATGTAGTCACATTGGGATATAGAAACAAATATAGATCATGGGTGAAGGGGTACTCATCATATGACAAAATTGCCTAGGCGGTACGCAGGACAAAAAAGATTGGGAGACATTGCCCTAAGCCTACTCTGCCTATCTCTAGCGGTGGCCCTGCACACTGCTAACACTTCACACTGACTAATCCACAGAATTAACCCCTAAGCGCTACCCCACAGCAATCACCACTACACGCTAACCAGTATTATCGTGATGTTTATGAACAAACTGATTCTTTTGAACAACTCCTAGATGTGAAAAATGGCAACCTAGTCACAGCTGGGGAGCAGTTCTTTTCTGTTTTTTTTTAATTCATTTTGAGCAGGTGACATTAACATGAGTACATAATCCGACATGAGGCAAAGGTCTTTAAACAGAGGAGGAATGCTACCTTGAATGTTACCTTCCTAACACTGAATACATTTTTTTTAAAGAGCCAAATGAGCCAGTCTTCTGTTCTTTGGAATAAACTTAGATCTGGATCCCATTCCAAGTGCCATAAATCCCATCTCTACTAGCCAGTGGGCAGCCTGCTGAGGCAACACCTGGGAACCAGAGGGGGGGCATAGTGGGGGACGGGAGGGGAAGAGGGAGCAGAGGGGTAGTCTTCTAGCTCAAGGGCATGTGTACGTACGTATATGGGCATGGCCATGGCTGTGGAGATGCAGTAGGAGATAACAGCTGGAGATGACCACCTAGGGGTCTAGCAGGTTAGTCCCCTGTCTGGAGACAACTGTTGAAACAGCTGGAGGTGGATACATAGGTGACACTAGGGCTCCAGGTACCACTGTTGCCAGATGTGTTTGATCAAATCTGCCCAAAAGCTGCTCAAAAACCGCCAAGAGACGCTAAATTCCGCCCAATTTCAACAAATTGCATTGATTTCTATGGGCATAAAACTGCAGAAAAAAAAAACGCAGAATGGCCGATTTTTCCCATTTTTACCCACAGACGGCCATACCAAGCACCCCAATTGGGCGGGTAACAGCCCAATCTGGCAACACTGCCAGGTACTGCCTACATACAACTGTTAAAAATTAACATCTGCACTAATACCATCTGCAACATCTGCACTGCACTAACACTGTGAGACAACCATGTAAAAGGCTGTTCAGTTATGTCTATCACTTGTCTATGTGCACACTGTTTTATCATGTATCAGTCCCCGCATGTTTTAACAGGCAGGAGAGGAAAGCGCCCACAAGGCAAGCATGTAATAGGCAGTTCCAGAGGTGGACTTTCCCTTATATAGGCAAACCTAGGCAATTGACTAGGGCCCCGACCAAATCTGTCCTCCATCGAGGCCCCAACTGTCACACCAGCTGCAGTAAAATCACAAAAAGTGGGCTTTCTCACTTATGCAAAGAAATTGACGATAGACAGTATGACTCAAAACACTTAGAGTAAATAGCACCAGAACACAGAATTATATGCCTATATAATGACTTTTTAGGGCCCAATGTTGATATATCGCCTAGGGCCCCAAAATGGCTAGATCTGCCACTGGGCTGTTCAGATACAGCATGTGTAGTGTATCACTGGTCTGAGACAGAAAAGCAGGAGGACCATAAAACCTTCCTCTGTGCAGAGCTTATAGGCCCAATTCATGACTGAAATATCCAATACCAACATCCTAATCTGTAGCAAGCCACAGCTGACTGATATGTTTATAACTGATTTATATACTACATGTCATGATAATAATTGTGTTTGTATAGCACAATTCATGATATTATTCAATTAAAGTTATTATTGTTGTTGTTGTTGTTGTTGTTCTTATTGTTATTATTTTAGAATCAGACTTCTGCGACTGTCCAACCAACACTCAAAAGCTCTGCCTGATTTGTAGTCATCATGTCTAGTATCATGACGGTGTGATTTCAGAGAGGGAGAGCACGTTCAAGACCCTGATCCTGTGTAGGGTGAAATTATAGTGCTGCTGGGCAGGTGGCCGAGTACACTAGAGGAGTGGTGTTCTTATCTGAAATAGTCTTGGAACCCACAATTTTCCAGAGTCATTACATAGTGACCCAATATTTTGTTGTGCTGTCTGAATCTTCAAATAAGTATCAAAAATATATCCATGCCCTTGGTAACATGCATCAGCATTTGCATTGTATGACATACAACATGTCTATCAAGTGCATAGGAGTATAAACCATGTTTCACATCATCATAGTCATGTATTCAATATCACATTTTATTTTGATTTTGTAACTGACAGTAAAAAGGGTGAATTAATATATTTTTAAACCACAGCTCCACGACCCACCCAGGACCCCTCCGTAGCCTACTTTTGAGTCCCGACAAACTGCACTAGGCGAACCCAACTGGCCATCAAAAATGTTGTTGCCTCGCAAGTTGGTCTAGCACTGGTCCATGTAAGATCCCCACAACAGACCCCATCCCAAGCCCCAGGCCCCATCCCAACCCCATTTGATTGGTCATCACATTGAATGGGCAAGGCAGAGCAGTACAGAGGCAATTTGAACCATAGTGACCCACAGTCCTCAGCTATCTGCACTGTGCGATTCCAGATTAAACTATTCATGTTTCAGTGGAGCTGGCGCTGGCCAGGCTGGTGGGCAGGGCAGGGTGTTGATGCGTATCCCCACCGCTGCTGCCAGTGTGTTAACAGCGTCTGGCACCATCTACATTGGACAACGGTCAAAATGGAGCCGCTGGTGGTGAGGTATTGGCTGGCCAGCACCCTCCCTGCTGAAAGATGGGGAGAGGTGGAGAGACACAGAGAGAGAGAGAGAGAGAGAGAGAGAGAGAGAGAGAGAGAGAGAGAGAGAGAGAGAGAGAGAGAGAGAGAGAGAGAGGAGGAGGAAAGGACATAAAGAGAGAGGTGGAGAAGACCCAAATTATAGAGAGATGGTGAAGGAGAAGGCCAGAGAGAGAGAGAGAGAGAGAGAGAGAGCAGTGTTTCCCATACATTGAGGAAACTATGGCGGCCCGCCATAGTTTAAATTTGGCCGCCATAGTTTCCGAAAATGTAAAAAAAAAAAAAAAAAAATAATAATATATATTTTTTTATTTTACTTTTTTTTTTTTTTCGATTTCCGTTTTTGTTAATGAATTACGATTTCCTTCGCCCATTGGATGCTTCTTCTTATGCACATTGGGCTAGTCCAATGAAACACTTCGGTTCTCTAAGGCCCGCCCCTCCCTATAGACCCCCACTTGACAAAGCTAATCATCACCTCAATAGTAGTTGACGACCACCTGGCTTAAAACTCTGGTGGACGATAGGACGCAAAATTGAGAAAGAAGAGTGGCTACATGACAAGCGCAAAAGATAATGCATACCCTAAATTGGACGCGGCAAATGTGCTAAAATCACTGACAAGTTGTTTAAAACTAAAAACATAAGGTCGTTGCTAAATGTGGTTCGGCCCGTCGGAGGTGGGGATTGAGGAACCACTGCTGGAAGGCTCGATAGGTTGGGACACTGGGGCCGCGAGCGGACAGGTGGTGCTGGATAATGAAGAGGAGGAGGAGGTGGTGTAGGTGTAGGAGAGGGTTCGAGCAGGGGAAGAAAAGATGAGGAGACGGGAGACGAGACGTGACTCAGGGATATTGAGGTTAGTCTTCACCCCAGCACACCTCTAGCTAATGCAGTGTAGCCAAGTTTGGTTACCTCTATTACCCATAGGCCTATCGTTGGTGATAACTATGCACTGCTTGTTTCGTTTCTCTTGCCTGGGACCAAGTTGTCATCCTGACTTCATCAAATCACTCGCAAACATGTACTCATTTTGATGCCTTTCCCTGCCCTTCTCTTGTAATGGTGTAATGCCAGCATAGAAATCTTTCATTTGTCTTGTCACAAGGCCGTGATGTGTGCTGTGTAGTTATGCGTCGTGCCCTGTCCTCTAGATCTAGCTGGCTTCGGCGTTTTTCCGCATGAAAACTTAAGTTGTCGTCCCTCTTCACTCGCTCAAATCATAACAAATATTTAGATTTATTTTCATGAACTTCTTGTAGCCATTTCTTTTAATGTGTCGGCTGTCACACGGACGACATGTGTACTGTGTCTTGTAATAGCATGTTAATTACGTCGCAATGGCGCATCCCCGCCCTTTCCCAAACCCTACAATATCTTTTTTTTTTTTTTTTTTTACTATTCTGCTTGTCGCAGTTTTGTGCAACTACGATTTTATACAAAATGCATTTTTGTATTTTTCCCCTAATGTCATCATGATCAAGACATCTGAGTATTATCTGCCTCTTAGATGGATAAGTAAGACGCCGACCAGCCGTTCCCATTGTTAGGGAATCGCTACACGCGCTCACATGACCTGTTGTGAACACTTTAGCTATTTGTGTTGTTGTTGGCATTGCAGTGTGTAAGCTATGTTGGAAGTCTAAGCGATACGACTTGGTTTTGCTGTGGTGAAAAAATGGCGAGTTTCCGAAAACCCCCCACTTGTCAGACGTTGACAATCCGAGCCTCTTTTGATGAGTCTCAAGCGGCATTACAGTCCATGCCTAGATAACAACTTTTGGTTTTGGGGCGCGTTGGTAAAGGGGGGCGTGTTGTTAACATGCCATTTAGTAAGCAGGCTCACTGACTGTATGAACTGGAGCAATTTGACATTCAACCAAGGCAATTATTATTTTTACGAGATTTTATCATTATTAGATTTGGTGTATTATATTGCTTATATATTGCTTTGAAAGCCCACCTGGGACCCTTTTTGTCTGTGCGTTAACAATTTCACAGTGCTCTTAAATTCTTACCTTTGCTCCTATTTTGTTTTATTATTTTTTTCATTACATAGACCCCTGCATGAGGGACGAATGAAACTGTGTTGTAAACACAAATGATTCACTGTACTGCATTTTTATTTTTTTATGTACTACTATTATACATGTCATGGGTAAAATCTTATGTAGCCTTATTTCTCAAAATATAAATGGCTGAAATGTAGGCCTATAGTTTCTCCATGCGCCAATGTCATACTGTACTACTCATTGTTTTGCCGTTTTGCATTTACGCTGCGTGAAAAGACCCCCCCCCGGGAAAAAAAATCCCGGCTGCCCCCATAGTTTCCGAAATTTCTGTGGGAAACACTGGAGAGAGAGAGAGAGAGAGAGAGAGAGAGAGAGAGAGAGAGATTAAGTAGAAGAGAGAGAATTGGGGTGGAATGACCGACCATCTGATCTGTTCAGTCTAAACGTTGGCCCAGTCCATTTCCCATCTCATCTGTCCTGGCAAATATGCATATTACTGCGAGACAAGCTGTTGGGCTGGATGCTGCCAGTTACACCCGCCTCCCTCCTCCTTTACCCAGGGAGCTGGGCACCACCTCCCACTCTGTGCACTCCTCTCCTCCTCCCCATCCACCCCTCCCTCTTCACCCAGGAATCGCTGCACTATCACTCCCATTCCCGCTGTTGTCAGTGATGTCATCATGACATATTACTTCCTGGTACGAGGAGACAAGCACAAGTGGAGGAGGCAAGGTTGCATATTGTAACACACTCCCCTCCTTTAGCCCAGGGATGTTGGGCACTACCTTCCACTCCAGTCGTCCACTCTTACTCCCCTCCGTCCCTCCTTTCCCTAGGGACTACCTAGGTAAGCAACAAGTGGACACATCTTTGTCTACTTGTCGGACTTGTTACTGAGGGACCAGGGACCAGTGCACTCTCACCATTGAGTTCTATGTACTCTCAATGACTATCTATCTTCCTTCCCATACCGTACATCACTCCGTCTTTAACCAAGGGCCCTGGGCACTACCACTCCCAACCTCCTCTCCTCCGCCCCTCCCTCCCTCCCTCCCTCCTTTAGACAGGGACCTGCACACCAGAGTACCTCCCACTTAACATCCTCTCTTCCTCCCCTAGCCTGCATCCCTACTTTCCCCAGGGACCTGGGCACTACCTGTCCTACTCACCCTCCTCCCCATCCCTCCATCTTTATCCCATGGACCTGGGCACTAGCCAGGCCACGCCCTCCTAGTGATGCAACACCTTCGGCGTTGCTTCTAATCAGGCCAAGAGCAATGCACATATCGTTTCTGATGTCCAGAAAAAAACGGGAACTCCACCTTCTTTGTGGAACCCCAGTCAACCAGTAGCAAACCTAGGGAGGTGGGTCAACCATGCCATTTGAAAAACGTTAATTGTTATGGTCTCGGTCAGACCAAGTCTCGAAGAGATTTGAAAGTCGGTGATAATCAGGCTACCTGGGCACTACCTCCATCTCCTTTTCCCCTTTACTTTTTACCCAGGGACCAGGGACCAGTGTATTCCCTCTCCCACCCTAAACCCCTTCATCCCTCCTTTACCCAGGGACCTGTACTAAACCCCCTCTTCACACTCCTCTCCCTCCTCCTTCAACTAGGAACCTCTGCACTACCTTTCCCCCTCCCATCCTCTCCCTCCTCTATATCCTCTCCTCTCCTTCATCCCTCATTCTGTACCCAGGGACCTCCCTTCCAACTCAACCCCATATCCCTCATTACTGCTCTACCTCTTCCAGTAGGCCTATGTCCTTTAGCAAGGGACCTGTCCACTGCCTCTAACTCTCTCCTCCTCTCTTACACAGCACCCCCCCGATCATGCTATCACCAGAGATTATTTAATTATATAGAGATATGCCAACATAATAGGTTGCTATGGGCACCTAACATGACCAGGTTCCGGTCTGCCTAAAGGGGCGTGTCATAATACTCCTAGCATTGAATAGAACAGTCCTTAGGTCTGTCTAGGTCTGCCTAAAGGGGGATCCCCCCCCACTCCCCCTTGCAATAATAGAACCCGGAAACAATGGGCCAATGGAACCTCTCTTTCTCTCTACTCTCTCATGCTATCACCGTCCCTTCCATCCCAGGGACGTCTGCTACTGTAGCACTAGCCTTTCTCCCTCTCCCGCTACATTCACTCCCACTCCCTCCTTAATCCTCCCTGCTCCTACACCTAGCCAAGCCGTGCCCTCCTAGTGACGCAACACCTTCAGCGTTGCTCCTAGTCAAGAGCAATACAAGTACTTTCTGAGCTTCCGAAAAATCGGGAGGCAAACAACCATTAGCAAACCAAGGGAGGCTTGTCAACTATGCCGTTTGGGAAATGTTAATTGTTATGCTCTTGGTCAGACGAAGTCTCAAAGAGATTTGAACGGCGATGATAATCAGGCTATATCCTACACCCACTTTCTCCTCCTCCCCTAACACAGCCGTGGCCAAACGGTTAAGGAGATGGGCTTCAGATCAGAGGGTTGCAGGTTCAAATCCCACCCTTTCATTCCCTACCGTACTCCACGGCTGATGTGCCCTTGAGCAAGGCACCTGACCTAACCCCACATTGCTCCAGGGAGTTGCCATGGATAAAAGCTTCAGCCAAGTGTAATGTAATCTCATGTAAACATAATCACCATCCCTTCACCCAGGGATGCCTGTTACGGTAGCGCTCTCTCTCTCTCCATCCCTCCCTCCCTCTCCACCACCTCTCTATCTCCCTCACTCCACAAACTCCCACTCCCTCTCTTATCCAGCTCCCTGTGTCTCAACATCCACACTCTTTTCCTCTGTCTCTCTCCCACCTAATGCCTATCTCTCTCTATCACCTTCTCATTCACCCCTGATACTGGAGCTCTGTCTATCTATCACCACCAAATGCTTATTACCCTACCCCCCCCCCCTCTCTCTCTCTCTCTCTCTCTCACACACACACACACACACACACACACACACACACACACACACACACACACACACACACACACACACACACACACCTTCACTACTTCCCAACAAAACGCCTGTTACCGTAGCCCTCTCTTACACACACACACACACACACACACACACACACACACACACACACACACACACACACACACACACACACACACACACACACACACACACACACACACACACACAGTGCATGCTCTCTCTCCCTTCCAAATGCCTGTTACCCCATCTCTCTCTCTCCCTCTCTCTCTCTCTCACACACACACACACACACACACACACACACACACACATACACGCACACACACACACACACGCACAGACACGCACACACACACACACCTTCACTCCCTGCACTCACCCTCCCTCCAAACGCCCGTTACCGTAGCGCTGACAAGCGGCAGTGCGTTTGTGCTGCACTAAAAACTTGAAAGCGCTCGACTGGGGAAACAGGAAGCATGTGACACCTCCAGGAGACCCATAAATACTGCAGCACACACTCACTCATATACACACACACACACACTCACTCATACACACACACACACACACACACACACACACCCTCTCTCATACACACGTGCCAACATATTCACTCTCTCTCCCTCACCTTGGCACATTTTACCTCTCTCTCTCTTATTCTCTCTCTCTCTTACTCTCTCTCTCTCTTTTGCCCTCACACCCACACAAGTATATCCCCCCGCCCCCCCGCCACCACCACCACCACCCCTGCATGGGATCAGCTATCTGTGAGTGGGAGTAAGGACGAGGAGGGCAAACATTCAAATTTAGTTTTAATTTACTTTAGCTCTGGCCGAGGGCTATTTCTGACTCCACATAATCAGGCTGTATTAGCATACCAGACACATAACAGGTGAGGAGAGGAGAGGAGAGGAGAGGAGAGGAGAGGAGAGGAGAGAAGAGAAGAGAAGATGCACCTGCTTTTGTATCACTCCTTCTCTCGCTTTGTAGCTCTCTCACTCGCTCTCCTCCTCTCTCCACACACACACACACACATACATGCACGTACGCACACGCGCGCGCACGCGCGCACGCACGCACGCACGCACGCACACACACACACACACACCACACACACATTCACTCACACTTCCAGCCCTACCTCACTTTCCCCCTCTCTTCTTCCTCTCTCTCTCTCTCTCTCTCTCTCTCTATCTCTCTCTCTTTATCTCTCTCTAACACACCTAATGCACCCCCCCCACCACACACACACAACCCCTGCCTCCATCTCTCTCTCCCTCCCTACTTCTCTCTCTCTCTCCCTCCCTCTCTCTAACACACCTAATGCACAAGATAGCTACCACCCCTTCTTTCCTTATCCTCTCTTTCTCTCTCTCTCACTCTCTCTTTCTTTCTTTCTCTGTCACACTTCCACCCCCCCACACACACACACATACATGCCTACCCCGCAAAACCACCACCACCAACCCCCCCTCTCCTCATCCCCACCCACCTCCCCTCTCCGCAGCCCCCCTTTTCCCCAGGATGAAAGCCATTACAGAAATACAATTTCTAATGCCTTCACACAGGTCTGCCATCGACTGCAAACAAATTTATATTCCGGTGGTAAACAGAGAGCGAGTGAGTGAGAGAGAGAGAGAGCGAGCGAGAGTGAGGGAGAGGGAGAGAGCTGCAGAGATTTATTTATTGAGCGGCGAGGAAGAGAGGCAAAGTGCGCGCGTGAACCCTGCCTCACCCCGCCGCTGACATGAAGATGGATGCCAGCGCCATGCAAATGCAGCGAGGGAAGGCACATATTGCTCTCAGTCACTCCGCACATCGCTAGCCTGTAGCATCCCATTAACGTCCACACAGCTGGGGCCATATTTCTGCGCGTGTACCAAACAGCCTGATATGTTGTTGATTATGTGCAATTGTTTTTTAATCACTTCAGAGAGGTATATAGTTAAAACACACACACACACACACACACACACACACACACACACACACACACACACACACACACACACACACACACACACACACACACAGGCCTTTATTGCAGAGTGTGTGCCAAAAGGGAATTCTGCAAAAAACTCCCAAACATTTAAGTCCTCCCTTCTGGTTGATACTGTTTGTTTGTATACTATTGGGGTGATAAAAAATAATTAATACGGTTGCTTCTGTTTGTCGGCACAAATACTCATAACCATAAACAGTGAATCAGGCCTGTAAAACGATTCAGATTCCATAGATGTGCAGCATACTTTATTTCTATGGTGTTTACAGGACAAATTTGAGTATGTTAAATGTTTATGGTTAACAATCTTTATGGCTTTACTTGTTTGATAAATTGCTTGTGTATGTTATATTGTAATAAAGCATGCACACATAATACATACATACATACATACATACATACATACATACATACATACATACATACATACATACATACATACATACATACATACATACATACATACATATATACATACATATGCATACACAGCATATCTTTACTACATAGGCCTATGTCAGGAAAGTAAAGATACTCATTGTCACATTCAGCCCTTTAGACTAAGCTATTTAAAATTCTATATATTTTTTATATTACATATACTAGAAAGTATACTGTATGTAAAACAGTGTTCAGGCAGAATTAATATGTTTATTGAACAATGTCTCACAGACCATTTATATACATTACATAGCAACAAGCTGTAATTACAAAAGCCTGTTATCATAGATATTTTATTATGAATAAAACAAAAATTATAGATGGTGATTTAATTACAAGTATTTGCAGCAATTTTCAGGTCTTTTAATAGCCTAGTGTAACCACGTATCAGTTTCTTGAAAACAATTCCAGACAAAAGTACAAATTATAAACGAATACAAAAGCTATTATTTCTGCCATTGTTGGTTTGGGTATTTCTTCGAGAAAAAGAGGCTATTATATGACTGAATGCATGGCTACAGAAACCACTGCTGCAGTCAGTAGACACTTGTCAATTTAACCTGACCTGCCGATGAACCCCGACACAACAGCTGTTCTGCGACCTTTAGTCAAAAGGCAGTCGACATCAGACGCTTAAAAGAAACACTAGACGTACATGGATGGAGGTTATTTGATTCTAAAGCTGATATTTCCAAACCCAAAATTAGATGAAATTAACTTCACTCTCTTGATTTTTTTCTTTGTGTTGTGTTTATGGGCCTATGGTACCGTAGCCTACACCCACAACCTCTTTTGTATGGGTTACTGCAGGCTAGGCCCTGTCTGATGAATAAACCATAAATGAGCCTTTGGTGAGCAACGCATGAACTGTGCCCGCAGTGACTGTGTGTGGCGGACACATGTTCCATATCTCCAAGCAAACGCATTGACAATCCCCCCTAGACTAGTTTAGTTTTTCCCCCTCCCTGCTACCATGCGCCAAGTGGTTGGTGCTGGTGGGGTTTTACAATAGCACACTGTTGATGTCAAGAGAGCAGTCTAGTCCTCGACTTGCAGGCTGCTGCCTCCAATGGCAATATCACGTATCGACCCGCACTCTCTCCCCGCTGCACACTCTCGGGCCTGTGCCAATGTTTTGCTGCCGACGGGGAAAACAAGCTAAATATTGCCCAGAATAATTTAGGACGTGAATGGATTCCTTTCTGAGGTGAAGAAATAGGGCTCTCCTTGGGCAAACAGAGCACGGGAAATGTTGTTTAAAAAAAGAAAAGAAAGTGAGTTCACAGTCCCAACGCCAAAATAATGCATCGGCTATATCCGGAATAATTACGCACGGGCTATCTGACATTCTGAGCCTGCAAGTGGGCAATCTCGCTATAGGTTGCTTACTTCCATAGTATGGACATTTGATACAGATAAATTATTAGATGATGTGGGTCAACCTGTTCTCTGTTGATTTTCTTGACGAACTCAAAGCAATACATCATTTGAATAGCCTCTAACAAGACTAAAAATGTGGTCAATTCAACGCACTCCTGGCAAAGTCTTATACCACCATTCCAGACTATGATCAGGGCTTCAGGTCATCATTTCACTGCAGGCCTCTCTTCCAACCTATCATGTTAATTGTTTGATTAAACGAGACCACATAATAGTAATGTTTTTTATATTAATGATCTAGGCTAGTATATTTGTATAACCTATCCGTGTGTAAGAGCATGGAAAGGACATAACCTGCCTGGGAGTGCGTATTCGGGCGCTTCATCTGGCAACAGCTGACTTGTCGTGTGCCCTGCTGTTTTGGGTGTGCGGGATGTCCACCTATTGGCCACGACCGAGAGGGCACGTCATCCCCATCAATCTCAAATCGAATCTGTCTGCGAGGCATGTCCTTATCCCAGGGTTAAGTCACGATCCATAATCGCTGGGTGTGCGGTGCCCGAGAGGCCAGGCTCTGGGTCTAACCGCAATTAGCGAGAATGTGGAGGAGAAACCGAGAATGAATTCTTTGGAAGAATTGATAAACAACGAGCCAAATGGCTCGGGCAGTACAGGCCACCGCCTGTTGGGAGTTATATTCGAAGACGTGAGTACAAGGACATGTCTACAAGTTAGCAAAAGCGCCGAGGGACTGGGCGAGGGTGAGGAGGGAGAAGGGCCAGTGCACTGTTACTCGGCTTTCTCTGGTGATGCCACTGGTGTGCTCAACCTTTCACATTCAGTCGGCACTGGGAGCGCCAAGCACGCCCTCCAGAGTGACGGCTTCACTGTCACGGCCGACCGTTCTCCTCAGCATCCGCTTCTCCCCTCCGTGTTCGGTGGTCGGACGCAGACGCGCGATGCTGCGTGCTCGCCCTCCACTGAGACTTCAAGGACTTTCCCCGAGGTATTTACCGCACCGGAGACTCTTAACGCTGGCATTGAAATGTGTACGAACAATGTACCAAGATTTCACCTTGCCGTTAAGGGCCACCAAACTCTTCAGAATATCGCCGAAAAGATGCAAGACTCCAGTTGTGGCGCTAAAACATTTGAGTGGATGAAGGTTAAGAGGAACCAGCCCCGGGTGGGTAAGTTGGGAACTTTTCAAAACTTTCTCCAAAAGATTTAATTTTAAAGATTGAAGCCTATTTTTACGCTTTGAATAACGGCTCCACTTTTGGTATTAGGTAGTTTTGTTTATTTCCATCAAACATGTGCTTTTTAATAATACTAAAAGTCTGACACAATTGCTCGGTGACCTAAACTCAGTTAATTTCCTCAGAATATGATCAATGAGTTTAATTCTTAGATAAACCCCACTAAATAAACTCCATACTTGGGATAACTTTGACGTAACGTTAATTTAAGTTATTATAAGATATACAGTGGCGCATATAAGTAGTCGCTTACAAATAGTTTTTACGCAGGGGTTTTTCGACTTCTATTGGACTCCTGGATTTACTATATATACATATAAAACATTTAAAAATCACACAATGCCTCATAGACAACACCAGAAACTGAAAAGTAGGAAAAGTTTGCAAACAATCAGAAAGCAACTTCTTTACTCACATTCAAGTGCATCGTCTCTGTGAAATGTGTATCCAGAGAAGTAGCTCCCCTACCGGCTGGGCGATGCACATCCACCTCACCTTTTGCCAACCTCAAATGCATGCCCGCAGCTGCTGCCTGAAGGAAACCATAAAGGAATTACTAATTTTCATTTTCAAACAGTCCTTCTGATACAATTAATTTTGTTTCAAGCCCCAGTCCATTGCAGCTGGCTGGTAACATTTTAAATTAAACAACACTTTAAGAAGTTTACTTAAGGCAAGTGTCCACATAAGCTATGTCAGTCTGCCAAGAGTAGGATGCATGGGTAGCTTCCAGACATGAAGAATAATTCATTGTGTTCAGCATTTAAAACAAAAGAAGGACATTTCTGAACAGTCCCAGGCTGTCCATGCTTAAGCAGTTTAAAAAACACTGCAAGATCACACTTCTAGCTACTGTGGGTACACATTGGCCTTATTTAGGTTTATCCAAATGTTATCGCAAACCATTTACTTATTTAATTAATTGGACAACAATACTTGTAATAACACGGTATCAAAGGATATCCAGACACCTTAAAAAATAATTAGACAACATTTGAAAAACGTCTAGAAATATATTAGAACTATTCTCCTTGCCACCCTTCCTCTCTCTTTTTGTTATTCTGCTCTGGTGTGTCCCTCTGATGCACAGGATAGTGGAAGGTGGCAGTGGGCCAGTCGGTGGGTCCACAGCCATTCACTGGCGCAGACATATGGTGTGGTGTGTGGCACCACTGGACACCAGCGAGAGCCTGAATATAGGTTAGAGAGTTAGGGACATAGTGCTGCTAATCTATTGTGCTGCCTATGATTAGGACACTGAGACCGTAGTGCCTCTGTGTTATTTATCAAAGCAAAGCATGCGTGCACACATGTTCAAAAACTGTGTGTGTGTGTGTCTGTGTGTCTGTGTGTGCATGTGTTACATTCAGGCATGCATAAAAGCTCTGCACGCATTGCCCCTGTAACTTGATCTTTTGGTACAGTGTATATATTGCCAGTGTGTCATTCTTCAATTAGGCCTTGACAGCACCTGAATTACAGTGGGCTGGATGCCCAGGCGGCTCAGCCAATGTGTATCGATCCCCGCTCTCCCCCCCAGTGGCGGAACAATTGCACACAGGGCCCCAGGGCAAAACACTGATAGGGCCCCCATATGGCCTGCCATGGTCACAATAGGGCCCCCAACACCAATACAGAAGGGCCCTGGGCCCAGGGGCAAATGCCCCACTTGCCCCGCCTATAGCTCCGCCCCTGCTCCCCCCACTCTACACTCACTACGCTCACTCCCTCTCTTTCGCTGCCTTGCTCCCTCTCTCTTTTCCACTCTCTTTCTCTCTCTCTCTCTCTCTCTCTCTCTCTCCATCGCTTACCCTCACTCTCTCTCTCTTTCTTTTTACCCCTTCCCCGCTCTCTCTTTTGCCTTCCCTCCCTCTTTTCTTCTCTCGTCCTCTCTCTTCCCTCCCCCCATTTCTGCTCTGCCCCTCTCTTTTTCTCTCTACCCCTTAATTCTCTCTCTCTCTCTCTCTCTCTCTCTCTCTCTCTCTCTCCTGGCCTCATCTGAAGAGCCCCCTCTCTGGTGCCCTTGCTGAGGCTGAGTCTGCGGCCGGCCCCATCCGAGCACTCGAATCATTCCTCAAATATTTAGTTTGATTCCTTTATGCCTTTGGCCAGCGCAGGGTCTATTATCTTAGAGCTCATTTATCAGCAAGTTTAAGTGTGCCCCCCCCCTCTCCATCCCCCTCTTCCACCCCTCCATTCTCATCTCCATTCCCCTCTTCCACCCTTTCCATTTCAGAGGCAAATTTGTTGATTAACTTGATGGAATTCTTTTTTTTCCCCTTGGTCACTTCTTTCTCCCCAAGTTTGTCCTCCGCTCTAAGTGGATATTGGGGGGTGGGGATTCACATTATCCCATAGAGATAGGCACTTTGTGTCTGCATACGCTTATGAAGCATTTTGCGTTCACTCTGTTAACACATTTATTCAACCTAGCACATATAGAATTTTTGTGGGGTTAAGGATATTTCACATATTTGTGTGGCTCTGCATAGGATAAATATTTCAGCATAACAGCCCCTTATGTGTGCAGCAACACAGCACACAGAGATTTCATAGCCCACAGTGGACCAGCAGGATATACTTTTGACATTCATTTGCAAACAGTCATAACTCTGTAGCCCTTTCCCTAATTTCAGGCGTGAATACCATTCTTGGTTCATGCCCTGGAAATGTACAGGATCACTTTATAGTGCTGCAGAGGAGGAGGAGGTGGGTACCTGATCAGCGTCAGGCTGCGGCAGCTCTGGGCCTGGGGCTCTCTTAATGAGGTCATCATTAATGGACGCATTAAAAAGGAAATGGCACATTACAGATACCGCATCAAATATTGAAATATTTATGCCACAGTAGCAACAACAGTTATACTGCCCGGAAGCCATGGGCGCTCTTATACAGATTCCACCAGCAGTTTAATGTCTACCATCCCTCTCTCTCTCTCTCTCTCTCTCTCTCTCTCTCTCTCTCTCTCTCTCTCTCTCTCTCTCTCTCTCTCTCTCTCTCTCGCTCTCTCTCCTTTTCTCAAGTCTCAGGTCTTTGTTTCATGGCAAAATCACCACCCACCAATAGTGACACAAAATACTTTGCTGAAATGTCCAAACATTTTTAATGTTCCATGAAATCATCCTAATCTGTATTCAGTGGATACTAGTTGTGCATAAACTTATCAATGAATATTATATTTTAATATTCAACGTGTCACTCAACATCCATAGCCTGCCTCGTGACATTCTGGTCCTGTAACTGCAGTGCAGAGGTATAGAATAGATTTGTGAATCTATTTGAATGGATATAGATTTGAAATAGATACAATTTTGTGAGCATCATTAAGCTCTGTGTGGTTCAGACAGCGATCTCCTCGGGTAGTATAGTACAGAAATCTGTATTGACATTTACTACAGTGTCCCTGCGTGAAAGACACATGTGCAGCTCTCTGCCTTCACAGTTTCATATAACCCCATGGCTGCAATACCAGCCTCACAGCACACAAGAGAATGCAGAGTAGAGAGGGGTAGAGAGAAGAGAGGCCTATACAGCGTAGGACCTGCGGTTTCATACCATCCTCTGGAGTTGTTTCAACAAAAAGAAAAAGACGAATCGCAACATAATGGAGCTTATACAGTGGTTTGTTGGCAGTCTGTGACCGCAGTGTCAAATATATTTTAGCTTAAAATACTCTCCAGACCATCTCATTAATCAGTGTAGTCCACAAACTGTTCACCATTGAATGCAACTGGAGTGGTTTTAAAGTGCATGTTAATCAGTTCAACTGGAGGGAAAGTACAGGCTATATTCATTATGCTAAAGGTATAGGCCGCCTACCAAGATTGTAGAAGTATTTTAATCAGGGATAATAATAAGAGAAATGGTCTTCAAGGCTATCAATTCACCTTTTTTAGTGACATGTAAAGGGTGAATAGCCTTTAGTAGGTAATATAGCCTAATAGCCTACAAGTCTAATACAAGTCTAACCTAGCCTACACATTTCTTTCTTTGTTGGTTATTGATTCAACAATGACGCTTTTTAACTTTCATTTGACTTTGCAACTTTCATATTTCCAAGTAGGCTGTTTGTTTTGCTAGACTAATAATAAATGTGTTTGTTGTTATTTCAGCCGCCATGCAAATGCCCTGTGGACCAAGTTATTTTACAACGGAGAACCCCGGACAGCCAGGCGGATGTGGCCACAGCGAGGATATCATACATGCTCACCCGGCTGCCAGCGCAAGGACTAACTTCAGCACCAAGCAGCTGACCGAGCTGGAGAAAGAGTTTCACTTCAACAAATACCTCACAAGGGCCCGGCGCGTGGAGATTGCCAATAGCCTCCATCTTAGCGAGGCTCAGGTGAAAATCTGGTTTCAGAACAGACGAATGAAGCAGAAAAAACAAGAGCGAGAGGGTATTGTGCAAGGACATGGACTCGGACTTTTATCGGCCACCGAAAGGACAGCTCTCCAAACGCGCTAACCAGTCGCTCCAGCCCGCAAACAAGTCCTAGCTTAACTGGCTACATCACCTGTCATTGGAGTCTGGGATTGGCGCTCGAGCCGGAGTACTAACTGTTCTTCACCATTCGAGTTTGGGGAGGGCCCTCTCGTGCCCGCGCAGTGCACTGAATTAAGAAGCTGTTTATTGCAAGTGCACATGCACTTCCATGAATCTTTGTCCTTGTGCCCACTTAATGTGTTGATATTTATTATTTTCAGATGTTTATTAACACCATGTTCCAGGGTATTTTATATCTTTATTTATCATAATTTATTAATTTATATTTTAAACAAAAACAAACAAAAAAGAACGGAATGGAATATGCAATCACTTGGTTTTAACATATTTACAAAAGTAAATTAGGCCTTGTAGAAAATAGGCCTATAGTACACACTCATAGAAGGACGTATTTTCTTTACCGAACATTTAGCATTTCAATAATTTTGTAGATTTGCATTTTGCCAGTATCTAAAAGAAAAAGCTTTAGGCCTTTACTACTCTGAATATATTCTGTTGCAAATGCCTGCAAACAGTTTTGATATCCAGGCCACTGCGTCGCGTAGCCTACTGTACAGTGGATCACCTTACAACAGTGTACGTTGTGCTGTGACGCTGAGACATTCCTAAATGATGCCCTATTTTATCCCAAAACTGCATAGAACTAGTTGGACACCAAACAATTTCACCTGATCAAGTACAACAAAGCACTGCGCTTCGGAAATGCGTTAGGAGTTGTTTCAACATGCCCATTATTACCATTAGCGTCTTAACGTTAAGTTAGTTGGCTATTCTATTCATATTGTGGGGAAATCTATTTCAATTGGCTTCTAATCATAAGAATATTCAGTTCGGTAATTTTAATCTTTTAATTCCACACTTCGACTTCGTCATTAGAGCAGTAATTGCTGGATTTATATTCTGACAACCCAGGGATTTATGTCATTTAGAATGCATGGATTTATCGACAGCTGGGTTTACAATATTGATTTCAATTGATTCAGTTGGCAGGAATAAATAATTAGGCCCTATTGTCTGAAAGTGTGAATAGGCCTAACATTATTATTATTATTTTTTTTAAATCTAGCACTTATTTTTAATCCAACCCATGTGGCAAGTTTCACAATTTAAGTAGGCCTAGCCTAGCCCATCAATGTAAGAAATGGGCCTATTTTTGCTGCTGTTAGATAACCTCATCAATGTGTCTTATTTTAAACCAGAATATTAATTTATTTTAATTCCATAATCGTGGAAATGACTTTTGAATCGACGACGCAGGCTGTCAGATGAGTAGGCTACACTTCCCACACGAAGGCAAATATTGCCAAAACTAAGTGAAAACTAATGAATCCCTGAATGAAAATAGACAAAATAGGCCTATGCATAGGCCTACAAGTTTTAATCTGCTGCATATTCACATCTTTATCCTTTATAGACCTATTGTGGAAATGGCTGAGGTGCCATAGTGGTAATCCTGTTGCCATTGGAGGAAGTGGGGTCGTGTCTAAGCTTGCTAATGTATGCCGCTACTCCGCAGTTCACCTCTCACCTCTTGACCTCTGTATTGCCCGAGGACAGCAATGACCGGGTCATTGGCTCAACACAAGAAAGATGCGTTTTTAAAAATATGCGGCTCTCACAAACTCTAGTCTTCGGTCGTGTTGGCTAGAAAAGGGTAAAGGAGTGCTTTCTGTCCTCCTATTTAACTTTCACTGAATCGAACGAAAGCGGAGTAAAGTAGTCTTGGTTCTCAGCCTTATCAAAATTTCCCCCAGAAATTGAATGTGGATAATTTTGTGTTTTTTCATTCAGTGCTAGTAGCCTGCGCTTAGGCCTACCATTTAATTAATTCAGTGCACCATCTTCCGTGCCGAATATCACCGATTCCTCTGCCCTATTTGCAACCGTATGTTTCTAATAACTGGGTAGGCACTATAAATTGCCTTTGACCTGAATCCAGAAAAAATGGCGCTGTTTAATGAGCGTGCGCAACGTGCAGCTCAGTTGCGCAGAGAGGCGCTGGCAGTGAATGAAAATTCTGCCCGTTAGCCAAAAGTTTCAAATTAATCTGTTTTTGTCGTGGTAATATAAAACAGACTCTACCTGACCAATGTGCAGGTGTTCCTGTTGTGCTGGAACAAAACGCAGATTTAAAGCTATCCAGAGGGGAAAAAAGAGTCGCAGTTTTAAAGAGGCAGGCCTATTTTGTTTTTTCTTTTTTTTAAAAGATTTTTTTTACCATGAATCCCTATTTGCATTTTTATTACTGGTATGCATCAGAATGGACATTGCTACATCACAATTTCTTCCACTATGTTATGCAATCTTTATATAAACATTTATATTCTTAAAATCTCAACTTGGACATGTAAGCCACAGCCTCTTTGTGCTATTAAAACCCTAAAAACATTTGAAACCGTCCTATATTAAAACCTACACTTGCTGCTGACTGCAAATGAGTGTTTGCTTATTGTGTTTTCATGCCCTTTTCAATTTGCAACATCGACAAAATGTTGACCTAATATGAGGTTGGAAAATAGCACTGCTGAAATCCTGGTATCAATCCCCCATTGCTGACTGCTCTGTCTCAATGCAACACACTTGTATTAAAAGCAGCATAAAGCTGCGGCTTCAAAACCTGGCCATTATTATGTTGTTGACATAGCCTACTGGTATTTTGGGAATTACTGGTATTCTCATTCGATCACTAGCTTATACCGTTTCAGGTTTTTAGTCATAGTTTTATTAATTCTATCCACAGGGAACAATATTACAACTTTGACAACTGATGTTCTTTGAACATGTGAAACATCTGTAAGTGGGAACCGGGAAGGACAGGCCTTTCTCTTAGCAAAGAGAAGGACAGAGGTAGCAATAAACTGTATACCTTAGGTAGTATCTTTAGCCTACAAGCATGACTTTGAGTAGCATGACTTTGGGTAGCGATCATGTTATCCTCACTATAGTAGGTTGAGGCATTGGCGCATCAGTGAGTGCTCAGTGTCTCAGGGTTCATTTGGCTACTCAGAGTCCCAGGAGTCACTTGGGTACTCTGTGTTTCAGCACTTTCAGTGTTGCAAGAGTGTTCCAGTGTTCCAGCAGTTTCTGGGTTCTGGGGGTCAGTTTGGCACTCAGTGTTCCGAGGGCCAGTTGGGACTCAAGGGTCAGTTCTGCACACCGTATTCCAGAGGTTAGTGTACATCAGGGTCCAGTTGGTTACACTGTGTTCCGGTGGGTGTGATGGAGTGACCATCCATAGGTGTTATATATGTGGCTCTTTAGTGTAGCGGTCAGAGACCCATGGTTGGTACTCCAGTTAGGCCCGGGTTCAACAACACTCCCCTTCTCTAAAGGGTGTCAGAGGCTGGCTGTCCATAAACACAGCTGAATGGGTGGTCAGGTACAGGGCTAACCCGGCCGATACAGTACAGCAGTTTACCAATAGCCTCTTTCCTGTAGCACATGCATACAATACCAGTGGACTCTTTCCAAGCACATACATTTAAAATAGTGGTACTACAGGCCCTGCCGTGGCCAAACGGTAGGACACTCATCTACCATGCGCCTGACCCGGGTTGGATTCCTGGCTCGGGTCCTTTGTCGGCCCTTCCCCCTCTCTCTCTCCCCACTCCCTTCCTGTCACCACCTTCACTGTCCTATCATAAATAAAGTCAAAAAGACCACACACAAAATAGTAGTACAGTAGTCCCTCTCCTGTTACACAAACTATAGGCCTACATAGGCTACGCATTTCCAGTGGTGTCAAAAGTAAAAGAGACTTAAGGTGTAAATACCATATAGCACATGGTATTGCATAGTCCAAGCTGTTACACCAGTTACTCCATTGTACTTAATGAAGTAGATAGACTTGTCACTGAAAAACACTGAAAACCTAACAAGAACACACCACTAATTGGATCAAATGCAGATTAAGCTGATCAAGACAAGTATACACAGGTTTACTGGTTACTCAGATAATTGACTTGTGTTGGAAGGAAACTTCTTTTTTAAACTTTTACTTTTGACTTCTCTGTGCATTTCATCTTATCTCATAGTGTTCCATTAGCCCGTCACATAGGCCTATACTACATGCAATAGTCCTGTGCATAGTAACTCTACTATTTGGAGTTTTCAAATACACTTGTACACACACACTAATACAATCTGCATACTCCCCAACACACACACACACACACACACACACACACACACACACACACACACACACACACACACACACACACACTCACACTATAGGCTCCTCAGTGATGGATGTGAGTTTTCGCTGTCTTCCTGAAGATGCACAGCAGCCATGTAAGAGTGACAGGCAGGCAACGTTTGCAGTTAGCACGCTCACACTGCTACCATTAGCACTGTGTGTGTGTGTGTGTGTGTGTGTGTGTGTGTGTGTGTGTGTGTGTGTGTGTGTGTGTGTGTGTGTGTGTGTGTGTGTGTGTGTGTGTGTGTGTGTGTGTGTGTGTGTGTGGTGTGTGTATGTGTGTCAGTGTTTGTGTGTGTGTGTGCGGTAGAGAGAGAGAGAGAGAGAGAGAGGGGGGGGGGGGGGGAGGGAGTGTGTGTGTTCAATGGGAGGTCCCAGTGGCTGTGTCAATACTGCTTGGGAGCTCTATGGATGTTGATTTAAAGCTGCGATATTACAATCTGTCAGTGTGACAAGGAACTAGATAATTATGATATTTAGAAGGAAATGGCTTTTAAATGTGTTTGTATACACTTGCCTGTGTATTGTATGCAGTGCGTTGTGGTGTGGCAGCATAGCTATGGGAGAGACCCTTATTTGACAGGTGTTTATACTGGGCCGCAACAACGATGATGTAATGGCAAAACAGGGAGCCTACATTTTTGAACAGTTGCCATAGAGACCAAAAGACTTCTTCAGTATTTTTTTTTCTGGACGGAGTCCAGAACTTTGAAATGTTATCAAGCAAACTTTTTAATCTAGTTTGGATGGAGGCAATATTAGGTTTTTGCCATTTTCTTCCAAACTGGTGATTGATTGAAAAGAGCCGCCTGACTAA
>NC_085866.1:15644814-15647314 GCF_034702125.1 Engraulis encrasicolus | reverse complement strand
GAGGAGAGGAGAGGAGAGGAGAGGAGAGGAGAGGAGAGGAGAGGAGAGGAGAGGAGAGGAGAGGGAGGTGGGACATCAGAGGAGAGGGAGGTGGAGAGGAGGGACCAGAGGGAGGACAGCAGAGCAGGAGGGAGGCAGGGACGGGAGGTGGGAGGGACAAGGAGGTGTGTGTGTGTGAGGGGTGTGTGTGTGTGGGGGGGTCTGTCTGTGTGGGTGTGGGTGTGGGTGTGTATGTGTGTGTGTGTGTGTGGGGGGGGTATCTGTGTGTGTGTATGTGTGGGTGTGTGTATGTGTGTGTAGGGGGGTATCTGTGTGTGTGTGTGTGTGTGTGTGTGTGTGTGTGTGTGTGTGTGTGTGTGTGTGTGTGTGTGTGTGTGTGTGTGTGTGTGTGTGTGTGTGTGTGTGTGTGTGTGTGTGTGTGTGTGTGTGTTATCTGTGTGGGGCTGCTGTCTGTCCGTCTTTCACTGGCAGCATTGTGTGCCATCATTCAATCACAGCCACAGGGCTGAAAGGATGACTAGTTCATGAACTCTACAGAGACAGCAGCTGCACATAGGAGCACAGCACACATACACACGCGCTCACACACACACACACACATGCGCGTGCACTCGCACACACACACACACACAAGTGCACAAACACACACACACATGCGCACATACACACACACATGCACGCACGCACGCATGCACGCACCCACACACATAAACATACATGTGCACATATACACACACACACACACACACAAACACACACACACACGCGCACATACACACACACATGCGCGCACGCACACACACACACACACACACACACACACACACACACACACACACACACACACACACACACACACACACACACACACACACACACACACACTTGCCACAGCACAGACTAGACAGGGGAAAGTGATATATTTCTCTTTTCCGTTAGTTCATATTATATCCTTCTTTTTTCGTTCATATCGTGCAGGCGCTCAAGATACAATGGTGGCATGAAGAGTATATATTAGTTCAAACACACATAGTTCAGATTAGTTCAGAAAATGGGCATAATAACATTTTTAATTATTTTTTAATTATTTCTTTTTTTGTTTTGACAAATTTAGGGTATTCTTCCATCTGAGGCTAGCAAAAAGGAAGAAGGGAGTCACACACAAGAGCTGAATGCAAAGTCAAAACTATATTTACAAATGACTTTATTACTAAACGAACTTTATTACTAACAAAGCCGAATCATCCGAGGCTGGAACACATTTTTTTTTGCTCATACGGTAGCGGTAGTAATCAACATAGATGATGGACAATTTCGTGACATTAATATACGAAAAAAATGAGAATAAAGGAGGATCTTCGCTCTTTTCCTGATTTGCAATTACTTGGGTAAGAATGCGTGTGTTTGCAGTGGGATCCACAATAGAATGTTTCTCCGCTCCGCTCCGCTCGGCCGGCTGCTTATTTCTGCTGTCTATTCAAGAACGCCGGTGCTCAATCACCCAGGCCGTGCCCGCTTTATTTTTTCATCTTGACCCCTCTCCATCTCACCTCTTTCTTTCCTATTTATCCATCTATTTGCCACTTTTTTTCTCTTTCACCCCCGCCCCCTCCTCCTCCTCCCTCCTCCTCTCTCTGCGTATCATTCATCTTGCCCCCTCCCTCATCCCCCTTTCCCTCTTGTTCCCCCCGTCTTTGCTCTCTCCCTCCCTCTCTATGCCCCCCCCTCTCTCTCTCTCTCTCTCTCTCTCTCTCTAGCTGTCTCCCTCTGCCTCTCTCTCACACTCTCTTGCTCTCTCTCTCTCTCTCTCTCTCTCCCTCTCTCTCTCCCTCTCTCTCTCTCCTCAGCCAGGCTCTCCCAGTGCTATCAGCCAGTGCCCTCCAGCACACAGACACTCAACACACACACACACACACACACACACACACACACACACACACACACACACACACACACACACACACACACACACACACACACACACACACACACACACACACACACACACACACACAGAATCAAGGCGGTGCCCTCCAGGCTCTCTAGGGTCAAGTGATACAAGGTCATTGGCAGGTCAGGGCCCCTCACTGGTCGACCTAAGCAAGGACTTCTCCTCTCAGCCAATCACATGCAAGGACTTGTTCGCTCAGCCAATCAGCTTTGAGAACTTCTCCTCTCACTCTATGGGATCGATGGTACTCTAACCTCCTCCCTCATCCAGCAACCAGCCCCCTGCCTGCCGTGTTGCCCCCCCCTGCAGAACACACAGGCACACACACAGAGAAACACATGCATGCACATGCACACAGTCATACACGTACATGGTATATGCATGTAAACCACAAAAACATTCAACAAACACAAACACACTCACTCATCATGCGCACACACTCATCCACCTCCACCTCCACCTCCACCTCCACCTCCACATCCACATCCACCTCCAACGCCACCTCATCTCCTCTCCTCTCCTCTCCTCTCCTCTACTTCTCCTCTCCTC
>NC_085866.1:15629814-15634814 GCF_034702125.1 Engraulis encrasicolus | reverse complement strand
AAGAAGGAAACAGAGGACAGTAGAGGAAACAAGAAGAAGGGAAGGGAAAAGAGAGTAGAGGAAAAGAGAAGAGGGCGTGAGTGGAGAGGAGGAGAGGGTAACGGAGAGCAGGGAGGCAAGTGAGAAGGTGATTTTCAGAGGACAGGACAGTAACAAAGAGGGGAAGAGAGAGAACAGATGAGGAGGAGGTGGGTGGTGGTGGGTAGAGAGGAGAAGAGGTGGATGGAGGAGAGAAGTGGAGAGGAGAGGAGAGGAGAGATGAGGAGGAGAGGAGAGAAGAGCAGGAGGTGGGTGGTTGTGGGTGGAGAGAGTTATATGGTGCAGGAGGGAAGAGGAGAGGAGGACGTCATGGAGAGGAAGACATGGATTGAGGTATGTGGAGAGGGGGATGTAGGCAGAGGAGAGGAGAGGAGATGAGAGGCCATCATGGAGAGGAGGACGTGGATGGGTGGAGGAGTGCGGAGAGGAGAGGAGAGGAGAGGAGAGGAGAGGAGAGGAGAGGAGAGGAGAGGAGAGGAGAGGAGGAGGAGGTGGGTGGCAATGTGTGCTGTGCTGTGCGCTGGTCGTCTCGCAGGTGTTTTGAGGAGATACGGGGCCGAGCAGAGGGGATGAGCGCTCGTCCTTCGGCACTGACGGATCACCTGGGCTCCAGACCCATTAGAGCCATAATGACTTAACCCCTTGCTGCCCGCGCCACAGCCGGTACTGTCTGTGCCGTATCACCGGTGCTCGCTGTGGCCCATTTGGGATAAGAGATTTGATTCTCTGCTTCTCTACGCCTGTTAACCCCTTGCTGCCATGTCGTCAGAGCCCATTTTTGGGTCCATTTTGGGACATTATAGGAGATGAACCTCTCTCATTTTAATTATTTCCGCCTGTTAACTCGTTGGTGCCGTTGGGCGCTGTCTGTTCCAAATCACTGGGGCTTGTTATGGGGTAACAGATTCACCTCTCTCCCTGCCTGTTAACCCCTTGGTGCCAGTGGCGATATTGCACTGTTTATGCTATATCATCAGGATATACCGTGTTTTGGCCCATTTAGAATAAGAGATTTGGTTCCATCAATACCCCACTGTTAAGTTGTGGCGACCATGCTGCCTGTGCACAGGAGTACTTGTTAGCGAGTTAGCAACTTCGGTAGTTGTCAATGGGAAATTGCATTGTAAAGAACAAAGTTGCTAACATAGTTAGCAGCTATGGTTTTGAGAAATGCACCCCAGCTGAGGCCTGTTTCGGCCCATTTGGAATTCTCCCTCTCTTTTCTCTCTTCTCTCTTCTCTCTCTCTCTCTCTCTCTCTCTCTCTCTGTCCTGTGATTGTCATGCAACTTGCCATGTCCCTCCTCCTCATATTCTCACTCACCTGATTCTTGCTTGTGCCATATTTCTCTGTCTCTGTGTCTCTGTCTTGATTTCTCTGTGTCACTGTCTGTCTGTCTGTTGGTTTGTCAGACAGTCAGTCAGTCAGTCTGTGTCTGTCTGTCTGTCTGTCTGTCTGTCTGTCTGTCTGTCTGTCTGTCTGTCTGTCTGTCTGTCTGTCTGTCTCTATCTCTCTCTCTCTCTCTCTCTCTCTCTCTCTCTCTCTCTCTCTCTCTCTCTCTCTCTCTCTCTCTCTCTCTCTCTCTCTCTCTCTCTTTAGACAAGTAAAACACATTATTTGTCTCTGTCAATTAGCTAAGCTTTTATTAAAAGCAAAGGCTCTACCGGAGCGTACACTACAGATTGATGTTACTTCTAAAACTAAAAATCGTGAATGTGTTACAAATTGCTCTGCACCATTACGTGCACAGGTAGCAGACTGTGTTTTTGAGACTGAGGTCGTCATCATATATAGTTTGGCAGGTCTGTAAATGTATGGTGTAAACAAAGATTATTTTAATTCATAATGGAGCATCTCTGGTGTAAGTACAATATAAGTACACAATATCACATAGTGCACAGTAAGAAATGGGGTGTTAATATTCCAGCGTAAACTTATATAACTCAGATTGAGAATGTACCATACCATAGGAGAATCAAACGATTCTAGCAGTGGAGTCAAAAGTCTTTTCAGGTGGCCAGTATAATCTCAACTCTATACAGCAAGATGATAACCTGCCCACTCTGCTCCAGGTGCCACCAGTGTTAAACATGTTGTCACATTCCAGAATCAATATCAACTAAATATCGAGTAGATGTCACCTAACTTTGCAAATGTTCTGAAAACTGACCAAAGAGTATAATTCGCACTAATTTTGAGTGCGACCAAATGTTATCTTATTGTTACTGAAAATAAAAGCTAAAAAACTAAACGAACAAAAAAACTAAAACATCGGCTTCACAATCATATCTGGTAAAAAAAATTGCTTGTGTGACCAAAAAGTTCACAAAGTTGCCTGTGTGCCGCCGTCTAACCATCAACAGAACATAAGCAAAGACAAGGATGCACACCTGCAATGAGGTGCTTTGGACGAGACTTGAAAGACTGCTGCAGTGTGCAATAAAGTACAGATATATGCAATAGCGAAATTACGATGTGCCGTAAAAGAAAACAACCACATGCAGCACTTCTCTTTTAAGGCTACCATCAAGAGGCCAATCATAAGTACCCAAGTTAGTACATCACTGATATAAATAATTACGATGCCAGTTCAAGGTGTGCACCCAAGCACACAAAAACATTTACAGTAAATCTTTCTTTGAAGTCTGCCTTCACAACACTAACACATCCATAAAGAGGATACAGTGCCTTCATAAAGCTTAGTAATGATTCACACTAGTATTCATAATTAATTATATAGGCCTATGCTCATGAGGAAAACTTTATAATAAAGTGCATTCTACTTGAAATTAGAATAGGGCACACATTATTATATCATTATGATCACATTAGGTCTTAGCACAGTCATGAGAATGGATAAACATGGACACTTAGCATTATATAGCATTACATAGTCTTAATAACTAGATAGAACTAGAATAGAACTAAGTTCATAGAACCTTGTGGATTCAAACTTCACAGAAAGTCTCATACTATACGTGCCACATGCCATGTGATGTCACCATGACCTGCCTGATAATCAAATGCATTAGATTGCAGGGCTTGAAGTGATGCTATCAGTGTGTCTGAAATGGGAAGTTAGCTACCTGCTGCCTCACCGCTTCACTGTTTGACAGGTCATGCGTCTTAGCCGGCATCCAGGTAGGCTACCACAGACTAACAGCTTTGCTCTGGACATCCCAGTCAGGGCTGGACTGGTCATCTGACATACAGGGCGTTTTCCTGGTGGGCCGCTAGTCCTCAGGGCATTTTTTTTCTTACGGTAGGGACACATAGGAGGCGAAGCGAGCGAAGCGAAGACAGACGAAATGCAACCGTCATCAGGTCGTCGCGGCGAATCAAATGGAATGGAACAGTTATGTTGTTGATTTGATTGGGCCGCGGCAGGCGAATTCGCTCCTCATTTGCATAACATTAAACTTTCTTTAATAATTTCGCTCCTGTTCGCTTGCTTTCGCTTGCCTTCGCCTGCCTTCGCCTCTCTCATAGGAATGAATGGCAAAGTTCGCAAATTCGCGTGTATGTGTCCCTACCGTTAGGGAGCAGCCTACAATTTAGAGGTGGTGGCCCATCGATACATCCTGATTGGGCTGAGCCGATTAGGATATAGTAGTACAACAGGGGCCTGTCTATGTGTGAGGGGTCGAACTAAGCTGACTATGCCGGCGCCATATTTTGGTCCCAGGTCAGCTCTGATCCCAGGTAGACAGCAACACAGAACGCTGTTGCCAAGATACAGATGGATAGCTGGCTTCATAATGTCAAAGAATTTATGTTCTATCTAGGCAGCATGCAAGCAAGCATCATACTGTAGTACGTCAATGCTGCTGTCTTAACTAGACAAAATGACATCCCAGGTAGACAACACAGAACTCAGAACACAGAACTCTGTTGCCAAGATACGGACAGTTGGCTACATAATTTTATAGAATTTATGTTCAAGGCGGCATACAAGAAAGCATGACCCGTCAATGCTGCTGTCTTAACCGGACAAAATGACAGTCCCTCAGAAGACAGAAATTTATGCATTTGTTCAGTTCTGAGGTGCTATGATGCCGTGCTGCCAGCAAATATTTCCAAAGAAGACATCCTTTTCTCAGCAAAGCTCCTGAAAGCCTGTGTGGGATGTTCCGTGTAGTCTTGTGAGCATAAGCAATCCCTGGCAATGGTTTTGTCACACATTCATCAAGGAGTTGGACAACAGGCAAGAGTTCATAGCTTGGACTATCAAGAATAAAACCCTACTAAATCACAATATGGTCATAAACAAGTTATATTGCCACATAAACTCTTATTTGGGATCCCCAAAAATGGACCGCGGAGGATAGATTGTGACGACTGATGCCATTTCAATTGGTTACTCAAAAGACTGCCATATCGATGCCAGAAAGAATCAGTACAGTTTATTATTTAAGACCTCCAAACAGATTTTCTTCTCCTCCATTTTCTTTTTCCTCTTTTTCAGCATATGTTTGGGCTTTTTGCCACCATAGGACAGTAGAGAAAGACAGGAAAGTAATGTGACAGAGATGAGGTGGGGTTGGGAAATGACCCAGGCCGGATTCGAACCCGAGTCCCCCATGGGCAATGTTGCCCGTATATGGTATTGGCACGTTTCACCACAGCACCCCAAAACAATCGTACGTTTATTTTGATTCATCATACGAAATTGAACAAAGAATAAATTGAACAACTTTTTCTGTCAAATGTTCTGTCAGAACATTTCTTGTCTTTATCATAATCCATGATCAAAGTTTGAACCTAGAGATGAGCCTGACTTTGTATATCATAATGACATTTGATACATCTAATTAATTAGCTGGGCTACTTAGTTTTATCAGCTGCGGTACAGTGAGACTGTTAACTGATATTGGCTCATCAATGCAGCTGACTGACTGATTACAGGGGCCACCCCGGTGCAGGCGTAAAGGTGCGAGGGGTGGGGAACCCTGTACCGTTAAA
>NC_085866.1:15604814-15612314 GCF_034702125.1 Engraulis encrasicolus | reverse complement strand
CTCCTCTTGCTGCCAATTAGTCGTCCTTGCCCATCGACAGAGCTGCCAGTCACCACCTCCTTCTCCTCCTCTTCTTCCTTTTCCTTCTCTTCCACCTCTCCACCTTATCTTCCTCTTCATCCTCCTCTTCTTTCACACACACACACACACACGCACACACGCACACACACACACACACGCACACACACACACGCACACACGCACACACGCACAGACGCACACACGCACACACACACACGCACACACACACACACACACTCGCACACACACACACACGCACACACACACGCACACACACACACACACTCCACTTCTCCACCTCATCTTCCTCTTCATCCTCCTCTTCTTTCTCTTCATCATCCTCCTCCTCTTGCTGCCAATTAGTCTCCCTTGCCCATCGACAGAGCTGCCAGTCACCTCCTCCTCCTCCTCTTCTTCCTCCTTTTCCTCCTCTTCTACCTCTCCACCTCATCTTCCTCTTCATCCTCCTCTTCTTTCTCTTTGTCCTCCTCTAGCTGCCCATTAGCTACCCTTGCCCATCGACACTGCCAGTCACCTCCTCCTCCTCATCTTCTTCCTCCTCCTCATCCACCTCTCCTCTCCTCCACCTCTTCCACCTCTCCTCCTCTCCTTCTTCGTCATCCTCTTCATCCTCCTCCTCTCCTTCCTCATCATCCTCTTCATCCTCCTCCTCTAGCCTAGCTGCCCATTACTCGTCCTTGCCCATCGACAGAGCTGCCAGTCAGCGCCAAGATGGATGCCCCCTCTGGGACGACTCCAGAGCCCTTCCCATTGACTCATTTGTTTTGCTGATGTAACAACCTTTGAACTTCGTACAGGGATGAGAGCGAAAGGGAGGGAGGGAGAAAGTGTGTGTGTGTGTGTGTGTGTGGGGGGGGGGGTATTTGCGTATGTGTGTATATTTGCATTTGTGTGTAGGCCCTACATTTGCCTGTGTGTGTGTGTGTGTGTGTGTGTGTGTGTGTGTGTGTGTGTGTGTGTGTGTGTGTGTGTGTGTGTGTGTGTGTGTGTGTGTGTGTGTGTGTGTGTGCATGTGGTGTGTGCAGGTGGTGTGTGCATGCACTGTGTGTGCATAGTGTGCGTGCCTGTGTGCAGTGTGTGCACAGTGTCTCAGGCCTAATGACTATGTCCTTGAGAGGGCTGTGAGAATCTTAACAGGGAGTGTAATAACCTGTGTCGCATACACTCACCCACACATACACATACAAGCATGCCCCCCCCCTTCCACACACACACACACACACACACACACACACACACACACACACACACACACACACACACACACACACACACACACACACACACACACCTCATTATGTTATTATCATGTGTGTGTGTCTGTGTGTGTGTGTGTGTGTGTGTGTGTGTGTGTGTGTGTGTGTGTGTGTGTGTGTGTGTGTGTGTGTGTGTGTGTGTGTGTGTGTGTGTGTGTGTGTGTGTGTGTGTGCACCCTTTGCACACCAGCAAGCTCTGTGGCACAATTAGAAACGTGCTTGTGAACATTAAGCAAATAGATGTCAAAAAAGAAGAACATCTACAGTATGTCAAAATCCAGAGGCCGCTCCGCAGTATATCTGTAAACTTAGAGCAGAGATGGCAGAGAAGGTAAAAGTAGAAGTAGATTCATGGACTTAAGGGCCGTACGTCGCTGCTAGTTACTCGCTCAGCGAATGAACTCAATAGAATGTCAATGTGTTCCAGCGAGAGTACTGTACAAGCGATGCGATGTGGGCGGATCCCGAGTTGAAAATATTTTATCTTCGAGCGAGGCGAGTAAGCGAGTAACCAATTGGAAGGCAGAGTTCGATACTTCTCGCCTGTTCATTGGCAGTTAAAGCCGCGGGAACTTTCAGCGAACGTTCCATGAAAGAGAGGCGAGTAGGCGAGCAAGCGAGAAGCTAGTAAATAGCAGCGATGTGTGTATACGGCCCTTAAGTACAACACTAGCACATTATATTACATAGCAGTAACCAGTGTTGCCAGATGTGTCTGACCGAATCCCGCCCAAAAGCTTCTTAAAAACCGCCAAAATGTGCTAAATTCCTACCAAATTCAACAAATTACATTGGCTTCTATGGGCCCAAAACGGCTGAAAAAAAGCCAAATGGCCAATTTGTCCGTATTTTCCCCTCAGACGCTCATCCCAAGTAGCCCAAATTGGGCGGGCACCCGCCCAATCTGGCAACACTGACAGTAACACCAGGTATTCCATTGTGCCTAATGAGGTGGCTAAACATAATTGTTACTGAAAAAAAAACTAAAAAACAATTCTCCAAACTGATTTTCATCTTACCAGATGAGGTTTATTAAGGTGGTAAAGTGTCTTATTTTTCATGTTAAGCCGTTGTCTTGCTTTAAGACAAGTTAAAAGAGGGAATATGTATAGCTAAGCTAGTGAAAATCAATGGATCCATGTAGCATTGTAGCATGCTACACAGATCCATTGACTTCCACTAGCTTAGCGACATGCTCCCTCTTTTAACTTGTCTCAAAGCAAGACAACGGCTTAACATGAAAAATAAGACACTTTACCACCTTTATAAACCCTGGCCAACGATTTTAACTGTATTAAGCCCCAAAATAGTGGCATACCCCTTTAACTGTAGACCAGTTACTCAGTGAAGCTACTTGTGTTGAAGGGAAACTATGGCAGGTTTTGTTTCTTTACCTCTACTTTTATTTCGGCCACCTCTGACTTGGAGTGAATTTGTATAGCAGTCAAAAGAGTAGAATTGTAGGCAACCGGACTTCTTTGTGTGCCTTCAAGCTCACAAAAGAAATCAAGTTACAACTTAACTGTTTTCACTGTGATGAAGGATCTGTGATGACTACTGTGACGAAACTCTTCAAGGACAAATTTAGAAATCACAAGATGCAGCTCGACATGTTGCCATAGTTTGGGAATGAGAAATAAGCGTTGCAAAATATACGTTGTGAAATGTTTCGGCACGTTTGAAATCTGACAGCTGTGTTCTTATTTTAGCAGTGCACCGTATCCGTATGGCTCAGGGCCTCGGCGCATTTCCCACCCTGCCCTGTGGTGACTGGCTGTTTTAATTGCACAATGTACACACACACACTCACACATACACACAAATACACACACACACACACACACACACACACACACACACACACACACACACACACACACACACACACACACACACACACACACACACACACACACATGACACATGCACACACACACTATAGCCTGCAACCTACAGTGAAGGGCCCCGGGGCCAAAGTACCAAGGCCTGTGACTCAGCCACCTGCTAGACAGGCCCCCTATCCAGGCTTAATTACCCTGCTTTGATCTGTAAATCTGTCCCATGGTAACCTTTGCCTCTCGCAGCCGTCATCTGGCCACACGCCCTGAGAATGATTTTTACTCCGAGCACATAGACTGCCATATACCATAGACTGTACAGTAGGCTATATTGATGTTATATTGATGATGGACTTTTTACATGGAAAAGGGTTTTTAATATTATCTAAAGAAGTGGTTCCCAAACTCTGGGTCACGGGGGCGCGGAGGTAAGGGACTGTTTGCATAACACCTTGAATTGCACATACAGTGTTAAAGACATTCCAGATATTGGAAAGGGATTCTATTCACTTACATGGCTAATGAATGTATTTACCTTTTCTGCAAATTTATAATTAAATTGTTAAAATGTTTTTGGAACCACTGACCAAGAGACTGATTATCAGGAACGTTTATTTTTTTTTAACTAGGGTGGAAAGAGTTTACTGCTTGGTACTGTATGTCTGTAGTAGCAGTGGTGTAGTCTACGTAAAACGCAGGTATACGGAGTATACCCACTTCTAAATTTTAGGGGCTTCAGTATACCCACTTAAAATTGATTGATCCATTGCTTTGAATAGCACAAATATATACAGTATAACCACTTCAAAAAATACTCGAATAGACAGTATACCCACTTCAAAAAAGTAGACTACACCGCTGTGTAGTAGCATAGTGTTGCACAGTACAGTATACAAACTACATAGTAACACTTAGTACGCTTGGTATAGCCAAATGCTGGATGCACACACGCACACACACACACACACTCATGCATGCGCACGCACCCGCGCCTACACACACACACACAAACACACCCCTCACATTTTTGCAGATTTGTAAGTATATCTTTTCATATTCATTCATAATTTCACTCCATCCTTACCTTACATTGAAATCCTATAGAGAGTACCATGATCTGCTTCAGTAGTCACAGTGCATGTTGACATACATGTTTCCATATGTGCACCATCTGTAAAGTCAAGCATGGTAGTGGAACTGACATGAATGTTTGGGGATGCATGAATGCCGTCCACGTTGGAAAGCTGAAGTTCACCTAAGGAAACATGCATGTCAACATGTACTGCGACTACTGAAGCAGATGATGATACTCTTAATAGGGTTTCACTCAAGTCTCACACTCACCTATTTTAGCCAGGTGCAGGTTGAAAATGTAGAAGTTCAATGTAAGGCAAAGATGAAACACACACCGATGACCTCCCTTTTAATTTTGAGACGTTTTGGGCCAACAAGGTCCCTTCTCAGACACTTTCTACAGGATTTTAACATGGGGTGTACTCACTTTTGTGAAAAAGTGAAAGAAAGCCCATTGGGAAACTCCAACTCCCATTGTCATTGTGACACAGCACTCCACAGCACACAAGTGAACACTGCACACTGCACACAACGAAATTGCATTTATGCCTCACCCGTGCAAGGGGGCAGCCCTCAGTGGCGCCCCATGGGGAGCAGTGCGGTGGGACGGTACCATGCTCAGGGTACCTCAGTCATGGAGGAGGATGGGGGAGAGCACTGGTTGATTACTCCCCCCACCAACCTGGTGGGTCGGGAGTCGAACCGGCAACCTCTGGGATGCAAGTCTGACGCCCTAACCGCTCTTGTGGGTACATGTTCAAACCTTAATGGCTGTATTTTGACTTTTTGTGAGTGAACACCGAATTTAAGTGGGTATATACTGTATATTGTTAACAGGTTACTAATCATTGTGTCGAAGTGAAATTTCTTTAATGTTGCCCTATGAAAAGATAAACTAACAAATCTGCAAAAATGTGAGGGGTGTATTCACTTCTGTGACATACTGTAGCTTGTGGTTGATACAAAGTAGAACCATTACGAGAGGAAAACTAGACTGCCTGTGCAGTCGCCTTCGACTGCTTAAGGTATATCCCCGAAACGCGACGCGTCCAGTCCCCAATCATTCCTACCACTCCCGTCCACCTTTTCATAAACGTTTATGATAAATACAAAATATAAAATAAATATATTTAATATCTATACATAGATCAATGACGTGCATAGGCTTAAAACCAAATGACTATTGTGAAAATGAAGGAAAAAATGGGGCAAATGGTAACACTGTTTTAATGGTTCACTATTACAGTGGATATACCACATTAGGTACAGTGTAATAACCAGTGGTACAATATTTAATACCACGTAATACCAGTGTGACACCATGTACCAATTTTGTACTTATATCATGTAGGCTATTTGTGTGTAAGTGGTATTACATGGTATTGCATATTTTTACACTGGTATTACAGTAGTATTACATGGCATTACATATTGTTACACTGGTTATTACACTGTACCTGGTATTGCCTATTTGTACACTGGTATTACACTAGTATTACATGGTATTAAATATTGTTACACTGGTTATTACACTGTAGGCCTACCTGATATGGTAGAGTCACTGAAATGGTGAACCATTAAATTAAGGAGTTACCGGGCAAATCAATCCACCCAGTCAGAAGTTATGGGCCAAATAAAAATTCCACCATTTTGAAAGTGTTGACCTCCAAACTCGAATCAGTTCATGAACCTACCCTGCAGCATTAACACACCAAATCTGGGACAAATTCATCCAACTGGTCAGAAGTTATGGGCCAAACAAAAGTTCGGCCATCTTGAATTCAGCCATCTTGAAAGTGTTGGCCTCCAAACTCGAATCAGTTCATGAACCTACCCTAGAACATTCACACACCAAATCTGGGACAAATCCATCCATCCGGTCAGAAGTTATGGACCAAACAAAAATTCGGCCATCTTGAATTCAGCCATCTTGAAAGTGTTGACCTCCAAACTCGAATCAGTTCATGAACCTACCCTAGAACATTCACACACCAAATCTGGGACAAATCCATCCACCCGGTCAGAAGTAATGGGCCAAAAAAAAAAATCGGCCATCTTGAATTCGGCCATCTTGAAACTGTTGACCTCCAAACTCGAATCAGTTCATAAACCTACCCTAGAGCATTCACACACCAAATCTGGGACAAATCCAAACATCCGTTCAAAAGTTATCGCGTTAACACGAAAGACCTTACGCGGCGGCGGCGGCGGAGGCGGACGCAGCGGCGGCGGACGCAGCGGCGGCGCACGCAAAACCATTACATCCCCGACGCTCCGCGTTTCGGGGATATAACTATGAGATTCACTGGCAATGGCACCCTTTAAAACTGTGGAAACCGAATTTGACTCGAATGTGAATCACCTTCAATAACTTGCTTTTGCCAATAGGACATGCATTCACCAATAAACTAGACTGCCTGTGCAGTCGCCTTCGACTGCTTAAGGTATATCCCCGAAACGCGACGCTTCCAGTCCCCCATCATTCTTACCACTCCCGTCCACCATTTCGTAAACGTATATGATACATACAGACGTGACATGACGTGCATAGGCTTAAAACCAAACGACTATTGTGAAAATGAAGCAAAAAATGGGGCAAATGGTAATACTGTTTTAATGGTTCAGTGGATATACCACATTAGGTACAGTGTAATAACCAGTGTAACAACATTTAATACAATGTAATTTTTTTACTTAGCCTACATCATGTGTTTGTGCTCAAGTGGTATTACATGGTATTGCATATTGTTACACTGGTATTACACTATATTACATGGTATTGCATACTGTTACACTCGTTATTACACTGTACCTGATATTGCTTATTGTTACACTGGTATTACACTAGTATTACATGGTATTAAATATTGTTACATTGGTTATTACACTGTACCTAATATGGTAGATTCACTGAAATGGTGAACCATTAAAATAAGGTGTTACCGGGCAAATCAATCCACCCAGTCAGAAGTTATGGGCCAAATGAAAATTCCGCCATTTTGAAAGTGTTCCAAACTCGAATCAGTCCATGAACCTACCCTAGAGCATTCACACACCAAATCTGGGACAAATCCATCCACCCGGTCAGAAGTTATGGACCAAACAAAAATTCGGCCATCTTGAATTCAGCCATCTTGAAAGTGTTGACCTCCCAACTCGAAGCAGTTCATGAACCTACCCTAGAGCATTCACACACCAAATCTGGGACAAATCCATCCACCCGGTCAGAAGTTATGGACCAAACAAAAATTCGGCCATCTTGAATTCAGCCATCTTGAAAGTGTTGACCT
>NC_085866.1:15597314-15599814 GCF_034702125.1 Engraulis encrasicolus | reverse complement strand
TTAACTTAAATTGAGCTGGTTAAATATACAATACACTACTAATTATTCCCAATATTACTACAGTACTTTGATGATGCTTTGATGGTTGTAAGAATCAGATAGTTCTGAATTCTGCACACATGTAAAAACATCTGGTCACACTAGCCGTTCCATTTCTGTTGCTTTCATTTGTTTACTTGAAAAGCCCACAAATCTGCAATATTATGAACCCCAAAAATCTGATCCAAAACAGTAGCGCCCGTCTGTCAGAGCTCCCACTACCCATCTCTGATCGGTAGTGATGGGCAACCTGGATTTAGAGGCTAAAATTCAGAGCAACATTTTCCAAAACACCTTGTTTCACCTCAAATATCTGAAGCTCCTATGCACAGCCAGTTTCCAGGTGCTGGTGAAAAACAGTCATCAGTAATTCAAGGGAAAAAAGGAAGAATCTCCGCACACTGGTGGTTTGTGAACACAAATAAAAAAGCAGCAAAATTAAGTCCACCAGTGTGCGGTGATTCTTCCTTTTTTTCCTTGGATTACCTTGTTTCACCTGTCCATATGGGGGCATTTGGTCAGATAACAACAAGTCCTTGGGAATAAATGGGACAGTATTGTAGCTTCTGAATACAGGCTGCCCATCACTGCCAACCAGCATTACAGTGGCTCAGATCAGTCAGTGAGCCACTCGTCTCTCTCTGCACATTACAATAGCTCCAGAGCAGCTCTACAGCAGCGGGCCCCATGAGTTGTGTACACAGCACCACCTATTGGTAGAAATGAGAAATGCACTAGGAGCTCGTGTACAACTCCACCATGGTCTGTCTCTGCCATGGTCTCTGCCTGAGCATGCTAGAGAGATGTTTTAAATGAGAACACATGACATGACCATACATATTTTCTATTTATATCAAATGTATATTAATAAAAATGGAGTGTTTGATTACAAGGGGAATTTAAAAAGGGGGGGACTTTACTTCTACATACTTATACAGTCACATGTACTGTCTGATTGTCTGCCATGCCTTACGGTGAGTGTCTGTGAATGACAGATTAGGGGCGAAACAAAGTTGACTCCATACCACTCCCCCCCTCCCCCCCACCCCCGCCTCTTCCCCTTCTTATCAAAGGCAGTGGCGTCCCCGCGCTGCTTAATGGTGCGATTGTGCTGTGTGAACTTACAGTATACCTCAGATTCATCTGGAGTTGCCGGAGAGGCATCAAAGACGCCGGCTCAGGCACTTTAAGGCACGAGTAAGTGAGTGAGCGTCAGGTTGTTGCACTTCAAAGGCAAGGGGGAGGCCCCTCTCACCCCTCTCACCCCTCTTACCCGTCGCCCCTGTACCCCTGACGGCACTGCTCGCCTTTTGAGACACTGATAACCCCATCGATCATATTTGTTTGCAGAGAACTGGGACAGCAGAGAGACAGCCAGGAGGGGTGTGTGGAGGGGTGTATAAGTGGAGAGGAGTGGAGGAACAAGAGGGGTAGAGAAGTATGCAAGACATGGAGCACAACACAGCAGTGGCGGTCTGTGGGAATGTTGGTTGTGTAAAGTGGGTTCTGGGCATGTAGAGAGATTCCGGAGGCCGATTGTGTATGAGACTTCCAAAGGGTTTATTAACCGTTTATCAGCACACAACATTAAAGGCTGCTCACCATCTGACTAATCCACTCCCCGTCTGTTCCCCTCCAGATAGTGATTCGGTTCTGCCCACAGAGTGTTCCAAAACATTCAACACAAAAGTCCCAACACTCTGCTCTATCCTTTCAACATAAAAGTATTCACGTTTAAGTGTTACAGTTGTATGGATGGAGAGGAGAAGGCTGATTCACTAGGTTGTTAAGGTTGCTAGGTTGTAGTGATCAGAGTGGAGGCTGGAGGGTGTGAGGATATGAGAGTAGTGGGTGGCTGGTTGAGTTGGTGGAGGGTACAGAGTGTTTGGAGGGATGGGGAGGGCTGAGGGGTTTAAGAGTGGAAACAAGGAACAGTCAAAAGTAAAATTAACAAAAACAAACACTTTCCAGCACAAGTAACTTCTCAGAGTAATCAGTAGATCTGTGTACTTGTCTTACGATCAGCTAACTCTGCACTGGTTGGAACAAATTTGTGGTGGATCCTTGTTAGGTATTTAGTGCTTTTTCAATAACAACATAGTCTATCTCATTAGGTACAATGGAGTCGTGTAACAGTAATGTAATATAATGTGCTAGCGCTGTACTTACACCATGAATTTACTTTAACGTTTGGCACCTGTGGTTATGGGTGTTGGTGGTACAGGCGGAGGGAAAAGGGTGGAGGGTTATGGGGCTACTCAGGGTTATGGCCAGTGGAGTAGTCTATGTAGGCTTCTAGGAAGGCTTGATAGCCGAAACGCGTTTGCTTTTTGGACATGGTGTTAATATAAATAAATAATGAGACGCAGTTTGTGAGTGCGGATTTTTCTTCCTTAAGTTGATACATTTTATCGCGCACCCAAAGACTTTTTTCCAAGAAGTTGAGCGCGTCCTTTGCCAA
>NC_085866.1:15577314-15587314 GCF_034702125.1 Engraulis encrasicolus | reverse complement strand
CACACACACACACTCATGCTCCAGGTGGACTGTGGAGGGGTGGAGAGAGAAGAGGGGAGGAGGGAGAGGAGGAGGAGGAGGAGGAGGAGGAGGAGGAGGAGGCCCCTAACCACATCAGGGGCTACAGCAGATTGGAAATACAGGAGCCATCTATCCATCAATGAGGAGAGAGAGAGAGAGAGAGAGAGAGAGAGAGAGAGAGAGAGAGAGAGAGAGAGAGAGAGAGAGAGAGAGAGAGAGAGAGAGAGAGAGAGAGAGAGAGAGAGAGAGAGGATGGAAGGAAGGAGGGGGAGGGAGCAAAAAAGATGGGCACTGTGGAGATAGAGTGAGGGGAGAGAGAGAGAGAGAGAGAGAGAGAGAGAGAGAGAGAGAGAGACAGACAGAGAGAGAGAGAGACAGAGAGAGAGGGGAGGGAAGGAGGGGGAGGGAGCAAAAAAGATGGGTACTGTATAGATAGAGTGAGGGGAGAGAGAGAGAGAGAGAGAGAGAGAGAGAGAGAGAGAGAGAGAGAGAGAGAGAGAGAGAGAGAGAGAGAGAGAGAGAGAGAGAGAGAGAGAGAGAGAGAGAGAGGGAGAGAGGGGAGGGGAGGGAAGGAGGGGGAGGGAGCAAAAAAGATGGGTACCGTGGAGATAGAGTGAGGGGAGAGAGAGAGAGACAGGAGGGAGGGATAGAGGGAGAAAAGATAGAACAGGAGAGAGAAAGATAGATTCCGAAAGAGATGGTGATGGAGAGAGATAGAGAAGGGGAGGGAGAGGGAGGGATAGGTTCTGAGAGACCGATGGAAGAAAGGGAGCTAGTGATGGGCAGAGAGACAGAGGGGGAAAAGAGAGCGAGGGGGGAATGACATTGGTGAAGAGAGGAGGCTGGAGAGGAAGGAGGAGTATTAAGCAGAGGGAAACAGGAAAGACACACACACACACACACACACACACACACACACACACACACACACACACACACACACACACACACACACACACACACACACACACACACACACACACACACACACACACACACACACACACACACACACACACACAGACACACAGAAGTGCATGCATGTGTGCACGTCTGCATACTTTTACTACTACGGTATACTACTACTGCCACTTGTGTGTTTACAAAATGTATACAGTTACACATGCAGTACATTACGCAAAACCAAATGGTTGCACATGCATATACACATACTACTGCTAGTGTTCAAAAAACACTTCACAGCCATGCGAACACACACACACACACGCACGCGAACACACACACACACACACACACACACACACACACACACACACACACACACACACACACACACACACACACACACACACACACACACACACACACACACACATACACATGAACAAACTTCTGTACAGTGACTCAAAAACTCTCCAGCTTGTTATGGCCTGTGTGTCAGTGTGCTTGTGTGCTCATGAAATAAGATTTGGGAATAAAAATCACTCACCTCGAGACTGGGACCGGCACACACTGGGGATCAACAGGTGCAGCCACACACACACACACACACACACACACACACACCATCATAACCATTTCACACATCTCTGTGCTGAGCATCCAGCCTGGCCCCAAACATGCTCTCCAGGGGTCATCCGGCCGTCCCGCCAACGCAACAACCCAAAACAATAAAGTTTTGCAGCCTTCGGAGTCGCTAAGTGCCATTAAATTACGTGGCTAAAACTGTTTAGCTAAGGCTCGCGCGTCCGCAGCCCACAGCTACGACTGTGTGGCGCGCGTAATTACAGTCAGCCGTAAATATGGCACAATAGATGTCGTCGTAACTCAGCGCGAGCGAGCCAAAAGGATCTAAACTTGTCATCACGTCGTCAATTAGTGTGGCACACACACGCACTCTCTGTAAATGGCTGCGGCGTAACTCTCAACGTGTATAACTCTGAGGCTATTTGTTGAGTTGTAACGTTTAAAAAGAAACAGATCTGAATTGATTGTTGCAGTTTCTCTTTTGAAGTGGTTGTAATATTTACAACTGTTTTTTTTTGTTCCTGCTAGGCCTTTGGTGTTGGCCTGTTTATTCCATCACAAGCTGTTTACAACCAAAGGTGGGGATCCCTAACGGCTGTGGAAAGTAAAACCTCTGCCTAGTTCTATTTACCTACTTCAGGGCCTTTGAATTAACGGTACTCGACCTCCACCATTAGGAGTTGTCCAGGAGTGCATTCTAATATGCGGACTCCCATCCTCCCTTGCTCCCTTGCATGCTTGAGGCCTCGCGATGACGTCACTGACGACAGAAGTGTTTTTCAATACCTCTCAAAAGTGCAATTCTAATGTCATTTTCTCATTTGCCATCGGTATGGTGAATGAAGAATAGTCCCTCAAAAGTTGTTGTGGCTATAGGCTGACAGTGGGGAAACTTAATTGTTTTCTCCACGGAGGCGGGCGTCAGCTAATCATGACGCCACAAGCACAGGTCGAGGACAGGAGTCAGAATAGTAAACTGCAGATTTTAAGTTTTTAATGCAGCATCTCTACATACAGCTGTATCAGTGGGTTGGCCCATTGGTCTGTATGTACGGCACATTGGTATGTTGGTATGGTCGAAGTCTTGATGTTTGGGAGTGTTTTGCACACGACACACATTGTTTTGACAGGGCCTATAAAGCATTATGTGACTGGGCCTTCTGTAAAAAAGTGTTAGGTCGATGGTTTTCTGCGACTTGAGCAAACAAATCACAAGTCACGGGGTGACAACAAAATTCCTGCTCCATCCCCACACTCACCTCTGCGCAGACAGATACACACCCAGGGGCAAGACACACACCAAAGGATAACACACACACCGAGGGATGACATAGATAGACAGAGAAAAGATACACACACCTACACCTACCATATACATATTATCCACACACACACACACACACACACACACACACACACACACACACACACACACACACACACACACACACACACACACACACACACACACACACACACATGCACACACACACACACACACACACACAAACACACACAAACACACACATCCAAAAGAAATGATACACACACTCACACCCAGAGACGCCATCGCTGTGCTGGCCTTGTGCCTTGTAAATAACAGTCAGAGAGAGAGAGAGAGAATCCCGTTTCACGTACGGCGGGGACATGCAGTGCGGTGCGATGGGCAAACCTGCGGAAGTGTTTATAGAGCGCGGTGGCGATGGAGGACTGCTGAGCGCCCGGTGGTGGCACAGTGCTGATGGATTGGCCATGGTGACAGCAGGTGCAGCACGGAAGATTTGTACAGCCGCGTCTGACTACCCAGCCAGCCCCTGGCTATGATGGCTGCCCCCGACTATGAAGTCTACTCTACTCCATGCTGCCGTGTTTATTTGGCTACCCCCTCGCCTGGTGACGCCATCCTATTTACTCCACCCAGCTAGCTACCCCCTGCAGCAGTGTTAATTCCCCAATCACAAAATGTTCAGAGTTAATTCAGCACTTAGAGTAATGTTTCTCAAAGGGGGCGTTTGGGGGCCCTAGGGGGGTGGTTGAGAGGGGGCGGTGCTTAGCTGTCATTGGGGGCATTAGTCCATTTACATGTTTTAATAGTTATCGGGAGTTGGCAGGCCTGTGATGAGGTCAAGGGGGCGTTGGGAGGCTTAAGGGCGGGTTATGCTTCCTACTTGTGCCACAGAGTGAGCTTGTCGCAGCCATGATGCAGTTAATTTTGGTTTATGCCCTGTTTTGAAGCACGGTCTGCGCGATGTCATTCCAGGCTCAAACTGCCTTCAATACAAAGAGTAACCTAAACGTGTCGGTTGTTTTTTTTCGCTTCACAGACTCGACGACAATGAAAATGAAACATTACATCTTTATATCACGTGCATGTTTGATCGCACTGGCAGCCACCGTGGTAGTTTGGAACAAAGAAGTGGCTCATTTGTCGAGGACGAAGCGGAATGTTTCCTCGACCTAGGAACCACTGTTCAACTGTCCAAATAACTTCAGCGTGGTAACTTGCAAGCGCACGTGTTGTCTTTGGTTCGTGTAAATAAATCAAACGACAAAGCACGGGCAACTTATTTAATGAAGAGCTCACAGTCCGTAGACCGACGAAGGTTAGAACAAGGAAGTAGCTTGTTCTCGACTCGAGGACAGAGCAGGCTGGTCGAGAAGACCAATCAGAGACCTATTTTCGCCCTTTCACGCCGTCGCTCCCTGCGTCGAGACACAATTTTGGGGAGGTGCCCCAGAGTACCTGCGTGATGGGGGGGGCTTCACTCCGTTAACTGCGCGGCTCACTGCATCACGACGCAGGGACGCTGATCTCGAGGCATAAACCACCCTTTATGATGAGGTCAAGGGGGCGTTAGGAGGCTTAGGATGAGGTCCAGGGGGTGTTAGTTCAAAATAGGTTGAGAACCACTGACTAAGAGAGTCAAAAGTAATACTCATAGTGTCTCAAAGTTTTAAATCAACACTTACGTATGCTGACAGCAGGTGCAGCGGGGAAGATGTGTGCTCTCCGTCTGACTACCCGAGCTATGACTATGACCATGACGGCTACTGTAGATTTCCTGCACAGGAGCATTTGATTTGCAGTGCTTATTTATCACTTACAGAGTCAAATATTACACCCATAGTGTTGGTGCTACTCCCAAATTGTTGGATTAACACCCCTAGATTTACTGTCTACTGTCTCATCACTCACTGTGGTGTCCCGTCTATATGGCCCACCCATCGAGCTGAGCTACAACCTGCTCCTAGGTCAAGTGTTAGGGGTTTTAGCTAGGGTTTGGGTTATGACCATGACGACTGGCCAGTGGTAGTTCATTTTGACGAAGCAGCCCATTTCGAAAACACCACCCAACCTGACAACACCTGACCTTTTTTTCTGTCTTTTAGACTCCACTACCGACAGGACAGCATGAGAGAGTGACGTTTGGGAGAGAGAGGTGGGGAAGGGTCGGCAAAGGACCCGGGTCGGAACCAAACCCCGGTCGGCCACACAGCAGGCGAGCGCCCCACCATTAAGCCACGGCAGGGCCTAATTCACTATTCAGAGAACATATGGTCTCACTGAGTTTTAGAGTTAAATTTGAACTAAGTGTTGATTGAACACTGCAAAGCCATATGTGCTCAAAAGAGTGTTAAATTCAACTAAGTGTTAATTCAACGCTCAAAGAGTTCAATTTAACACCATATCGAGTAGGACCACATATATGCTCAGAACAGTGTTGAATTGACACTGCACATTTTTACTCTACAGCAGACTCAGTGACCAGGGCCCAATTTAAAGGTAAATGACACTATTTTGGGGCTTAATACAGTGAAAACCGTTGGCTGGGGTTTATAAAGGTAGTAAAGTGTCTTATTTTTCATGTTAAGCGTTGTCTTGCTTTAAGACAAGTTAAAAGAGGGAGCATGTAGCTAAGATAGTGAAAGTCAATGCATCACTGTAGCAAGTAGCATGCTACACGGATCCATTGACTTTCACTAGCTTAGCGACATGCTCCCTCTTTTAACTTGTCTTAAAGCAAGACAACGGCTTGCATGAAAAATAAGACACTTTACTATCTTTATAAACCCCAGCCTACGGTTTTAACTGTATTAAGCCCCAAAATAATGGCATTACCCTTTAAACTCTGAACACAAGGTGATTTCCCTCCCTAACTCGCCTACCTGGCTGAAGAGCTGAAGAGCATTCACCTGATTAATGAACAGCTGGCTCAGATACAGGACGTTTTGTTGAAATATGGTAGAGAGGCTGTTAACCCATCCCTAGGCCAGTAATAATCTACACTCTAGTATACCGTGACAAACAGAGGGGACACACAGTACACACACACGGACACACATATACAGTACAATATCCACTGGCTGGCTGCCACGTTTATAGGATGCATATATTTACCCGGGCAGGCGGCGGGTACTACTATAGGGGATCCTGTGTGGGGGGGACAGGACAGGGAGGTGATGTGTGTTTGCCGGGTCACCTCAAGGTTATTCCAGCGCTGTATTGATTCCAGCAGTGTTGTTGTTGTTGTTGTTGTTGTTGTTGTTATTGTCCTCTCTAGTCTCCGCCTATAGTGGACTGTACATCCTCTACAACAGCCTCAGCCTCCCTCCCTCGCCTGCTGCTGGCATATCTATGGATCTGGCTAACCCTCCACACACACACACACACACACACACACACACACACACACACACACACACACACACACACACACACACACACACACACACACACACACACACACACACACACACACACACACACGCACGCACACACACACACACACTTCACCTCCTCTCTCTTTCCAATCTTATTGCCTGTATATGTTTAGGGTTGAATCTACAGCTCACACTTCCTCCCTCCCTGCATCTCCAAATCTCTCCATCTCTCTCTACCTCTATCTGCATCTGCCTCTCTCTCCATCTCTCTCTGCATCTCCCTCTCTCTCCATCGCTCTCTACCTTTCTCTGCATCTCCGTCTCTCCATCTCTCTCTCCGTGTCTAACCCACTCTGCATCTCCTTCTCACTCTCTCTTTTTCTCACCTTTCCCTCTCTCCCATCTCTCTCTCTTCGTCCCTCTCTCTCTTCATTACTATCTCTCTCCATCTCGCATCTATCTCTCTCCCTCCTCTTTCTCCACCTCCATCTCTCTCCCCATCTCTCTCTCAACCTCTCTCTCTCTCTCCATCTCTCTCTTTCTCTCTCTCCCTCCATCTCTCTCCCCCATCTCTCTCTCTCTCTCTCTCTCTTTCTCTCTCTCCCCCATCTCTCTCTCTTTCTCTCTCCATCTCCCTCTCTCCGTCTTCATGGCTGTGCTGATGAATCACCTTCCCCTCCCGTTGAACTCTGCTGATAATCCGGGGGAAGCTGTAAGGGGCCATCGATCAGAAGAGCCCGACAGCCCCACAAGCCACAACGCAGAGACAACATGACAACAACAACGCCACGCACCGAGCCCAGCCGCTACGCTACGCTCCGTAACGCAACGCTCTGCAGCGCCAGGGACGCTTACAGCTTTGGCCAGGCCCGGGACAAAATCATCTGAAAGGACCCCATCTACCATACATATAATGTACAGGGGATCCAATTGAAGAACTCTTTTCCAAAACGCTATATATCCACCAATTTTGACTTTTTGCATTTTAATATTGGAATTGACTGTTAAGAAGTCCTACAATCTATGTGTGAATTCTTGCCATTCAAATGTTTTCCGAACATACTTTTAAACCTCTATAAAATGCATTTTGCAATGCAATTCAATGAAATGCCCAATAATAAAAATGTAAATTTCCCAACATTCTATAAATGGATATATCTCATTTTGGAAAAGAGCTCTCCAATTGTGCCTACCCCTCTCTCCCTGGGCCCAGGACAACTGACAACTTTGTCCTCCACTGTCGGCTTCCCTGTGTACCGCTATACTCCATACCGCTCATAGCTACTCACGGGTGCATGGGAACGAAGAGAGCAGCTTCCCCCGCCCATGCGCTGGTGTAATGCACATCTGTGTGTTTTTGTATGTATATGCTTCTGTGGTTACCTGTCTCTGTGTCTCTGTGTGTATACATGTGTGTGTAGGTGTGTGACTGTGATAAATATTTTATTTATGCAAAATAAATTAAATGCTGTGCTCTGCTGTGCTGTGCTGTGTGTGTGTGTGTGTGTGTGTGTGTGTGTGTGTGTGTGTGTGTGTGTGTGTGTGTGTGTGTGTGTGTGTGTGTGTGTGTGTGTGTGTGTGTGTGTGTGTGTGTGTGTGTGTATGTGTGTGCGTGCGTGCTTGCGCGCGCGTGCCTGTATATGTCTGCACACATGTATGCGTATTTCTGCATACATGTGCATATATGCCCAACAAACTGATCGCTCGTGTGAGCACATATGCAAACTACTGCCGGCTTCTATTGTAATGTGGCTGGGCAATCTCAGACGTGCGTGTGTGCGTGCTTGCTTGCTATTTATAAATGACGGCATACGTATCTCATGCATGCTCTCATCCCGAAGCACTCGTCTCCTGCGGTGAAGACGACATGTGTGTGTGTGTGTGTGTGTGTGTGTGTGTGTGTGTGTGTGTGTGTGTGTGTGTGTGTGTGTGTGTGTGTGTGTGTGTGTGTGTGTGTGTGTGTGTGTGTGTGTGTGTGTGTGTGTGTGTGTGTGTGTGTGTGTGTGTCTGTATGTGCGTGTGAATGTGTGTATTTTGCAGCATATGGAGGGCATACAGTACATCACATGATATGAGATGAGAGGGAGAGAGAGAGAGAGAGAGAGAGAGAGAGAGAGAGAGATGGAGAGAGAGAGAGAGAGAGATGGAGAGAGAGAGAGAGAGAGAGAGAGAGAGAGATGGAGAGAGAGAGGGGAAGAGAGATGGAGAGTGGGTGTAGAGAGAAATGGTGTGGAGACTGAGGGGAAAACGCACAGATGGAGGAAAGTATGGAGAGAGAAAGAGAGAGAGAGAGAGAGAGAGAGAGAGAGAGAGAGGAAGAGAGAGAAAGAGAGAGAGAGAGAGAGAGAGAGAGAGATGGAGGGACAGGGAGGGATGGAGAAAGAGAGAGGGGGGAGAGAGGGACAGCGAGAGAGAGAGAGAGAGAGATGGAATGATAGAGAGGGGATCCGGAAAGAGATGTTTGGTGAGATCGAGGAATAGGACATGGAGGGATGAGGGGCAGAGGGCCATGACACACCACTGGAGACGGGGAGCGGGAGAGAGAGAGAGAGAGAGAGAGAGAGAGAGAGAGAGAGAGAGAGAGAGAGAGAGAGAGAGAGAGAGAGAGAGAGAGAGAGGAACCCATGTTCTTTTGAACCAGTGAGGTGCCATGGTTACTGCATTCCTCTCGCCCTCTGCATCCCTCACCTCTCTCGTTCTCTCTCTACCTCCTCTCCCTCACCTCTCTGCATCTCTATTCTTCATTCTCTCTCTCTCTCTCTGCTCCCTCACCTCTCTCTCTCCCACTCTCTCTCTCTCTCTCTCTGCCCCCTCACCTCTCCATCTCTCTCTCTCTCTCTCTCTCTCTCTCTCTCTCTCTCTCTCTCTCTCTCTCTCTCTCTCTCTCTCTCTCTCTCTCTCTCTCTCTCTCTCTCTCCACACACTCTCTCACACACTCTCACACACACACACACACACACACACACACACACACACACACACACACACGCACACACACACACAGAGCACTAAGTGAGGAAATGCAGCCTCGTATATTACCAGCATCACAGTGCATAAATCCCCCTCCTGACAATTAGAGTGGAGACTTCACACCGACCACTGCAATTTCGGCCGCAGCATTTTTTCCATCGCTTCAAGTTTTCTCTCTTTTCTTTTCTTTTCTTTTTTCCTTCTTTTCCTGAGAAGCCTGACTGACGCCTGTGTTCGTTCTGCTTCTGTTGCCTCTGCTAGTGTTCTGGCAGTCATTATTTGGGTCCTGGCCGCATGCAGATAGCCAACACACACACACCTCAGCTTTCCTCTCGTTCTCATTTCCTCCACTCTGCCCCTCTCTTTCGCCCCAAAACACACCATGCAGCTAGCGACGAACACACACACCTCTCAGCTCTAGAACTCTCATCTTCTCCACTTTGCCCCTTCTCTCTCGCCCCCAAAACACACAACGCATGCCGCACAATGCAATTCAGAAACAACAACAAGAGCTGATTCTGTAGACTTGTGAATGAGGGAGCTCCACCTTGTGGTCAAAAGTGGAATCGACCAGCTGACATGACTCATACACTGCATGTGTCAGCCGTAGGTGCTGGAAAGAGGGATGCAGTGGTGCACCTTTTGGGCTCCCTAAATTAGGCTTTCTCTCAACTTTTACTGCAGACAAACGAGTGGAAGGTAGCAGCAATAACACTGTTAACAAATAAAGAATGAAGGGGAAAAAACGCACCACCACTTTAAAAACTCGTTCAGGCGCCCTTGGTGTCATGTATATTATTATTAATGACTGGAATGGTATGAGAGAGGCGTCCAGTGTCGTAATCCACACTCGTGTTGG
>NC_085866.1:15552314-15557314 GCF_034702125.1 Engraulis encrasicolus | reverse complement strand
AGACTTAGTAACGTGATTACAATGATTTATTTGTTCTTCAAATGTGGTCTGTTTTGCACTATCCTCACACTGACTATCAAATATTGACCAAATATGCACTTCTAAACTGCATGGTTTTACTTTCTTTTCATACATGTGTAATAACAATGCATTCGAATCGACAGAAAATATAATTGCACAGTAAAAAAAGGGGTTGTCAATATTTCAGAGTAATCTTATATGAATCCAGATCCAGTATTTACAACACAGGCAGTCGAATTACCCTGAATTTACTTAACAATGTAGTCACAAGTAAGTGCACAATTCCAGTGACCAATAAGATTTCACCTCTACTACTTTGAATATCTACACACAACATCAGTGGTGTAGTCTATGTAGAACGCAGGTATACGGAGTATACCCACTTCAAAATTTCAGGGATTTCAGTATACCCACTTAAAATTGATTTATCCATTATGTAGAATAACACAAATATAGTATACCCACTTCAAAAATGCTCAAATATACAGTATACCCACCATACAAAAGTAGACTACACCACTGCACAACATTGAGTAGAACTCTGAAAATGTTCTATTGACCAATGTGTAAAATTCACACCATTTTTGAGTGGGACCAAATGCTGAAACAGGATTCATTTAAACTTTTTTAGGGTTCACCACTGGTATTTTAATACTGTGTATCCAGTTCCATAAGGTCCATCAGTCAATAGCTCCTCCTAGTCTCTGTATAGCGCTGTGGAGTAAATGTGGTCCGCAGATTAACACTCTGTGGGAGTAGGAATCCAACGCCATGCTGAGATGCGGCTTAGTGCTGGCTCCGCTCCACTCTGTGTGTGGAATTAAAACGTTGTGAGTCAAAGACTGTCTCATCCAGCGGCATGCTGGGATAGGCTGATGCCTGGCACTGTTTATGGAACTATAACGGAGAGAGAGAGAGAGAGAGAGAGAGAGAGAGAGAGAGAGAGAGAGAGAGAGAGAGAGAGAGAGAGAGAGAGAGTATGCCTATGTCTATGTACGTGTGTGTAAGAGAGAGAGAGACAGAGAGAGACAGAGAGAGAGAGAGAGAGAGAGAGATGAGGTATCCACAAGTGTACTGTGACAGGCTTGGCTCAGGTCCTGTGTGTGGAATTATGGTGCTGGTGAGTGAGCAAGAGAGAGGAGTGAGTTCTGCTCCAGCTCCATGCTGTGACTGATGCACCAGGACGCCTTCTACAGGTGTGTGTGTGTGTGTGCGTGTGTGCGTACGTGCGTGCGTGCGTGTGTGTGCACGTGTGTGTGTGTGTGTGTGTGTGTGTGTGTGTGTGTGTGTGTGTGTGTGTGTGTGTGTGTGTGTGTGTGTGTGTGTGTGTGTGTGTCTGACAGAGGCACCAGGACGTCTTCTGTGGTTCACCTGGATTTATGTGTCTGTGTGCACGGGCGTGCGAGCAGGCGCTAGTGTGTGCGTGCATGAGTGTATGTGTGTGCATCTTGACGGAGGAAGCAGGACGTCTTCTGTGGCTCACATGAATTTATGTGGAGGCGGAGAGCAGCGCAGCAGGTGCTGGAGGTAGAGCAGAGAGCTGAGCAGGGAGCTGAGCAGAGAGCTGAGCAGAGCTGGCAATGACCCTGGAAGAAGCTACGACTGGAGTCCATACATCCATAGACATCATACAACCCCGATTCTGCTTTAGTCATGACCTTACACAACGTGCATTTCCCCCATCTTGTCTGTTTAATGGAGAGCAGAACGAGTTGACAGTGGCCCTGTATTGGGCAATGACTGGGGAGAGCCAGCGCTAGCCAACGCTTATGCCACTGTGACCTTATACCAGGGGTGGGGAACCTATGTTTTGAGGGCCGTATGTGGCCCTTGAGGCCGTTTTATCAGGCCCCCGATATAGTTTTAATGTAATCCAGCTTCACGTGAAATATGACATATTTTGTAAAGGAAACTTACAAAATACATTTGCAATACAAAATATATCCAATGCAACTTTGACATAAACACACCGATGTAAACAACTTTATGGCGGCCTCTAGTGGTTCTGCCGAAAATGTGCATTGAACTAAATTAGACAGACATTGGCTTCGAGATTATGTGCGAATTCAATTTCTTCGTCTTCTGTAATTAGCCAGATTCTCTTCCTTGCATTCAGCTCTCTCCACTTGGGGCTTTATCAGCGATTCTCCCCCTTGCTTATGAGTTCGCTGCTTCGTCTATTCACTTCACACAACTGCAATCACGTTTGCACTTCCTTCAGATGGATACTATTTGATCCACTTGTTCCCGGCAGATATCCCCGTCTTTATTTCACATTTCCAGTAATTATATAGTACCTGTACATTAGGAGAACGAGGGGACAAAAGGCTATTGCTTATTTTGTTGTAATAATAAAGATTTGATTTCCAAGTCGAGGTGACAAGACGTTTTTATCTTGTGTGGTGTTGAAAGTGAAAGTGAAGCCGGCTAGAGATCACGTTTTGTTTCCTCTTGATCGACAACATTTTTTGCCTCGCTCGACTGATTGTGTCCTTTGACATCAAGTAAAATGTGCGCCATCAGATTTCAACTCGTACATTTGTGTAGCTTTGTAAACTAAAACGAGGTGGCGTGGACTTTGAGAATGCTAATGCATGTAGTGAATGAGTGATAAAACCCACATATTTGCTCTTTTGGCGTCCCTTGAAATACGGAATCGTCCTGTATTTAGAGATAAAAGTACGGGTTCCGTATTGAACTGAAACGGGACACAGGACGTTAAAATGCATGAAATTACATCTAAGAAATGCTAATTTTTCTGGGGGACAACCCCCAGACCCCCGGCACGATGAAATGTCCCGTATTTTTTTCATTGACAGTTGGCAACCCTAGCTCTCTCTGTTTTGAAGCCCTTTTCCAATGTTCACATAAGCGATTTATTTGCCTGTCCAAACCTTTCATTTCAATTAGCTCGTGATTTATTTGCAGTCCCATTCGTTGTTTTCGCTGCATGCCAGCGTGATATTTTACAATCAGCTAGCCAGTAGTCAGCTTTCAGCGAGCTGCTGCTGCTTAGTTAGCAAACGAAGGGGATGAATGGGTCTCTCATTCTTTCCACTCATACACCATAGAAATCTAGACGCCCCTAGCGGCCACAAATTCCACAACAACAAAGGGCGCGGTGCCTCAAGGCAAAACTGCAAGTGCTGTTTCGGAGCAGAACCACCAGATGGTGATGGAAATATTCCCATTTTCGCCATAACGGGTCAGTCAAGCAAAACCTTGAGTTCCAAGCCATTTCATGACTATGAAAAAGTTGCATAGTGTTTCTTTAAGTGACATTCAGGGGACCTAGAGAAGGTGGGTTCTGTTTTAAAGCTAGCAGCCTTCAATATAGGCCTAAAGTGCAGGAACACGTATTTGTGTTCATAATACGGCCCTTGGAGGACTTTTACGGTCCTCGGATGAATTTGAAGTGACCCCTCGAATGAAAAAGTTTCCCCACCACTTCCTTATACCCATAGGCCCCCCTGGTTGTTCCACAGAGCGCAAGAGAGCTAGCAGTGACCCTGAACGGGGAAACAACTTATCAACTAACTTAGCCCGGTCTTACTATACCCTCGAGAAACAAATGCCAATTATTTTGGCGGTAGAACGTTAATAAACCACATACACACACACACATACACACACAAGAGTTAAAAAAACTGGAAAAGTGTCCAAAGTGTCCAGGTGTTACAAAAAACGTCACTATGAATAGTCCACGGAAGAAATCAATTGAAGAGCTGGGAATCCACAATTAAACCTCACTCTCTCTCTCTCTCTCTCTCTCTCTCTCTCTCTCTCTCTCTCTCTCTCTCTCTCTCTCTCTCTCTCTCTCTCTCTCTCTCTCTCTCTCTCTCACACACACACACACACACACACACACACACACACGCACACACGTATAACGTATAGAATAGCATAGAATACAATAGAATAGAATATCATCCAAGCATGGCATTTGTCTTCGGTCTCACTGCATGGATGCCAAGACGACTCTAGGGACAGGACAGAAGCAGACTATCACCACCTCTCTCATACTCATGCACACACACACACACACACTCATACTCATGCACACACACACACACACACACACACACACACTCATACTCATGCACACACACACACACACACACACACACACACACACACACACACACTCATACTCATGCACACACCAGTGACGTGCAGTGAGGGGTATGGTAGGGTAGGCAGTAAATATAGAAAATAAATATTTTTTGTGTATTTTTTAGCGCGGGGTCTGGGGGTCCTCCCCCAGAAAAAAATGTATTTCTTAGATGCAATTTCCTGCATTTTAACCAAATCTGGAGAGTCACTATCAGCTAAAAACCTTTATAAAAGACTAAAAACTTTGAACAAATAGTATGGCTTGGATCGGCAACTAGGCCTATTCACCTAGTATGCTGATAAGGTCTTTAATGTGCAACAAATTAGTAGGCCTATGTTTCTCTAAATACTGTAAATATAAAGTAGGCTATAAGATAAAATGCCATCAGTGCTTAGCCACCACAGCTCTAATAACTAAATAAGTAAATAGGCTAAACTATTAGACATTTGGACATTGTCTGTAGACCTTACATCTGAAACAATAAGTGAAAATGCATAATTTCAATTTGTTGAAAAGGCCAGCTAGACTGTTTTGTTTGTTTTTTTGTCAAATTGCCAAATTGGTAGCTCAAGGACCCATAGCCTACTCTGTACACATTTAAGGACCTGTAGGCCTACATTTTACAATAATTTAGAAAGCTACAACATCACAGCATTTTGGGGGGAAAGCTTTAACTTTTGGCTTTAGCAGTTGACTTTGCTCCTCTTCTGTTTATTCTGTTGCAAATGCCAGGGTGTTTCAAATGGAGGATGCAGGGTGGCAGTGTAGCCTACTTTGTTTAGAAGATAAAATGTCTAGTTCACCAACTGTGAATCACACCATAGCATGTGAGGGGAAACGAACATTTAGCAATAAACCAACCTAG
>NC_085866.1:15487314-15547314 GCF_034702125.1 Engraulis encrasicolus | reverse complement strand
GCCCATTGGGAAACTCCAACTCCCATTGTCATTGTGACACAGCACACAAGTGAACACTGCACACAACGAAATTGCATTTATGCCTCACCCGTACAAGGGGGCAGCCCTCAGTGGCGCCCCATGGGGAGCAGTGCGGTGGGACGGTACCATGCTCAGGGTACCTCAGTCATGGAGGAGGATGGGGGAGAGCACTGGTTGATTACTCCCCACACCAACCTGGCGGGTCGGGAGTCGAACCGGCAACCTCTGGGATGCAAGTCTGACGCCCTAACCGCGCACCCAAGACATACAATACATACACACCATGAATCCCTGACATGAATTTCAGTCAGACAGACAGACAGACAGACAGACAGACAGACAGACAGACAGACAGACAGACAGACAGACAGACAGACAGACAGACAGATAGACGGACGGACGGATGGACGGACAGACAGACAGGCAGGCAGAAAGACAGCTGAGGATGGGAGATGTTCTGTAATGGAGCATCCCTTGCATCCCTTACACAAATGGAAGACACTAAAAGTAACAATGAGGCCATGACTAGGTCCAAAATGTCTGTTACTCCAGTTTTAAAGATTTTTGTGGGTATTTTTTATTTTATTTATAATAGTGAAGAAGATGGTGACAGGAAGCGAGTGAGGAGAGAGAGACGGGGAAGGGTTGGCAAAGGACCCAGGCCGGGAATCGAACCCAGGTCGGCCGCATAGTAGACGAGAGTCCTACTGTCAGGCCACGGTAGGGCCTATTACTCCAGTTTTACCCACCAAATTCTTTTGTCACTTTTTGGCTACAATATACAGTTTTTGAAACGACACAATGCGATACGATAGCACTTCTTTTTCAGTTTTCACTGAAACTCATTTTGCATCCCTGAGCAAGACCCATTTAAGACAGGGTATACACACACCATAACTTCCAAGACTATTGGACATGTGCCATGCGTGTTGAGCATAAGCACCACTGACAAAAACAGAGCCTGGGTCGTGGGACTAGTTGCCCAGTCACAGATAAAGGCAGACAAAGGACACAGGCCTTTACAAGTCAAGGCAAGAGTTTACAGACATGTAGACATACTGTATATGCATACATATTACATACATATAAGTTAACCCATATAACTTTGCCATCATGGAGTGATAGCACTATACATACAGTCTTAAGTAACCTTAACTAACCCTCGATGTATGAAGGAATTCCTTGTGTGCACAGAATTTTTGTTACTTTTATTTCTAACTTTTTGTGAGCAGATGCACATCCACTGTTCAAAATCTAGAGGCAGCCGGTGACCTTCTTGTTTTCCACTTTTGCACTCATACAGACATACAGACAAATGGGCAGGCAGAAAGACAGACAGACAGACATCTGAGTGTGATGGGAAAGCGAATGGAACATCCCATCTGCTGGAGATCCCATCTGCTCGCTCCGGCTCCGGTTCTGGCTCCGACCCCTCTCAGCCCTCAGATCCTCTCACGTTTCCCGGATTTTGGGCCGGATTCCTGCCATGTGCCGCCGTTTGGTTTCCATTCCATGGGAAGGAGTGAGGGAGTGGCAAGGCCGGCCGGTCTGCACTGCACGGCACGGCGCGGCACGGCACAGCGCACCACGGGGCTGCAAGGAGGCCTGTGTGGTTGTGCTGACGCTCAGGCCTTGAGCTCCACGTGTGCTGGCCAGGGCCCCGACACCCTGCCGCGCCCAGCCTCTTCTCACCTCACTTAAATTAGATATCAAAGGCACACCAGGGGGCAAGAGAGATGGAGAGCGATGGAGAGAAGGCAGAGAGATGGAGAGAGGGCGGGGAGAGAGAGAGAGAGAGAGAGAGAGAGAGAGAGAGGAACGGAGGGAGGAGACGGGAGAGATGAAGAGAGACAGAGAGAGAGAGACAGAGAGAGAGGGAAAGAGAGAGAGAGAGGGGGGGGCGGAGAGAGAGAGAGAGAGAGAGAGAGAGAGAGAGAGAGAGAGAGAGAGAGAGAGAGAAAGAAAGAGTGAGGGAGGGAGGAGACGGGAGAGATGAAGGAAGGGAAGGGCGGGAGGGAGGGAAGCATATATTCCTCCATATTCCCAAGCGTGATTTACATCTGTGAATGATGCCTGGGGAGACTTTTTTGTTTGATTCCGACCCTGTTTTGACACAGATGCTATCTGTGCTGCATACGGATAAAAGATAAACTCGTCCAGATTTGTTTACGATGCGGTTTTCCAGCGCTGTTAGCTTGTAACCAGCGTTGTACATGAAAGAGATGCCTGTGTGAGGAGCCACCCCCCACCCCCCCACCCACACTACCACAAAGTCATGTTCGGCCCAAACTCTGCATAACTCATCTCTTTTTTTTTGCAGGCTTCATAATTGAGCTGCATCCAATGAGGTTTGGTTTGATACATTGGACAGCTGTGTTCAACCGATTGGAGCCAATAAATCAGAGCATGCTCTATCGCTCGCTCTCTCTCCCAGCTTAACAAACACACACACACACACACACACACACACACAGACACACACACACACACACACACACACACACACACACACACACACACACACACACACACACACACACACACACACACACACACAAAATGTATTTTCCAGACGGATTAAAAAGTCTATTCCCTCTCTGAATTCAAAGCATGCAATGGATACTCCAAAACAGTATTACCCCACACCGTCAAAGGGCTTTTTGTGCACTCTGTGTTAACTGTTCTGTGCTAAGTCAAAGGTGTTGGAATGGTCACAGGGGCCGAACAAACGTGCCTGGCCTGCATGGGACTGGATTAGCGCTTTAGTGAAATTCAAGTCCACACATTTCTCATGAAAGGACGCCGATAAGCCTAAATCGTAAACGCTTGGAGAACTGTGCACTGAACACAAGAACATTGCAGTCACCACGAAAACATATAGTGGATCCCTGAGTTCTGAGTGTATGTGCGTGTGTGCATGCATGTGTGCATGTGAGAGAGAGAGAGAGAGAGAGAGAGAGAGAGAGAAAGAGAGAGAGATAGAGAGAGAAGGCTGTGGCCTGCAGTAGAAACCCAGTTACTGTCTACTTACTGTATGTAAATAAAAGGGAATATTTGTAGGCCTATTTTTTGAAAAATAAACTTTGCCACTGAATGTAATTGTATAACAGTATGGCTGGTTGCGGTTGGTGTCCTGATCAAAGTAGAGACCAAACCTGCAGTGATATGGACCGGGTACACCACAGACAGAGTAACCCACAACACATGCAAGAGATAGAATCTTAAAAATGTATCCTTTATAAAAATGTCACATTTTAATTCCCCTTCAAAATGTTTTTTATTCTGCAGTGAGTTTTCTTCATGAATAAATCACATATATTTTACCCCGTTTTATTATTCAAAAGAGCAGTGCATCACAGTGCCATTATAAGGACTCATATCAGTGGTAAACAACTGTAGGAACACCAAGCAAACCGCCCGACCGCCCGACCGCACTGTGCATATTAATGGAAGAGCATTGGCCACCAGCCTGCATAATGCTTTTAATCTTTTTTCCCTCATCCCCGACACGGCGCAAATTAATTTATGGTTTAATTACAGTACGGGACCAGAATTATGAAAGAGTACAAATCAGCCGTTATTAACAGATGGCAGACAAATGGCGGGGGGTAATTAAAATATAGATTGGGATCGATACAGATAGGTCCCAACAGATTATGCAAACTGTGTCATGGGAGTGCTATCCATTTTACAAATGCCCTAAGAATGGGATCACACGTAAACCCACGCTGTCACTTAAAGGTCGGCTCTTGGACAAGCTTTATTATATTTCCCCCATCAAACTCATGTGTTTCAGGCAGACAATCTGTATTCCAGAATAGAAAGCAGTAAAAAATAAATAAAAATAAAACGACGAAATTGGTACTGCAAAATACAGTACCAATTGCTTAAAAGCCACATATACTGTATAGTCTTGTTGTCCATTGTTGTTGATGTAAAAAAAAAAAAAAAAATTGGAAAAAAAAACCTAATTAATACATTGACGAGTTTCTATTAATTCCTTTAGGGGCGCTGGGAGTCAATGCTGTGCACTAATTCTAAGTGCCAGTGGCTGCAGTAAGAGTGACCGCCGGCTCAACAGACTCCATTGATTGCCTATAGGCCTCTGGAGTAATTACACAGCCTCCATTGGCATCCCCCAGTACCGCTGTCAGAGCCTGGCCATGGCCAAAGGTGTTGAGTATCATTCTCGCAAGAGTCATTGCCTCTCCCTCTCTTTCTCTCTCGCTCTCTCTATCTCTCTCTCTCTCTCTCTCTCTCTCTCTCTCTCTCTCTCTCTTTCTCTCATTCTCTCTCTCTCTCTCTCTCAGTCTTTTCTCCGTCTCACACTTTCATCATCTCTCTCTCATCTCATTCTTCCTTCTCTCTGCCTCCTTCTCTCCTCCCTCAGTCTCTCTCTGTCTCTTGCTCTCTCACTCTCTCTCTCTCATTCACTCATGTCAACAACCTGCCCCACTCCAGGTGTCTGTGCAGGTATCAGAAGAGGGGATGGTGGGGGGTTCTTCTGCGCCTTCCTCCTTCAGCGTGTACCACTTGCCTGGTTAAAAATTATATTGCCTCATAGAGGCCAAGCATTAGCATTTGCATTTTATTGGAGGCGGCGAGATTTAGAGCAGGGATATATCAGCTCTGAGCAGACAGAATTAGTTAACAATGCATTATCTGCCTTTTATGGCCTCCATAACTCTCGCGCTCGACCACGGGTGGAGATGAGAGCACAGTAGAGCGGAGCAGTGAGGTGAGATGGGGGTGGTGGGGAGGTGTGTGGACGCGTGTGTGTGTGTGTGTGTGTGTGTGTGTGTGTGTGTGTGTGTGTGTGTGTGTGTGTGTGTGTGTGTGTGTGTGTGTGTGTGTGTGTGTGTGTGTGTGTGTGTGTTGGGGGGGCATCAGAGGGAGGGGGAGAGCAGAGCAGAGCAGCAGTGGAGGGGAAGGGTGTGTATCGGGGAGGGGGGGGTCACAGCAGTGGCATGCAGAGGTGGAGGGGTGCAGAGATGTGTGGGTGAAGATGAGAGCATGGATCGAGGGGGGAGGTTTGGGGGGGGTGGAGGTGAAGGGCATGTGTGTCTGTATGTGGGGGGCAGATGGCGGCACCAAAGGTAAAAGAGAGTAAAGGGGTGGAGGGGTGGAGGGAAGTGGGGATCGTGGAGGTCTGTGTGTGTGTGTGTGTGTGTGTGTGTGTGTGTGTGTGTGTGTGTGTGTGTGTGTGTGTGTGTGTGTGTGTGTGTGGTGGGGGCACACCAGAGATAGGCGGGGAGGTGAATGGTGTGCGTATGTATGTGTGTGTGTGTGGTGGTGGTGGTGGTGGGGGGGGGGGGGTTGTCTGCTCTGCACCAGAGGTAGGTGGGTAGGTGGAAGTGGAGGAGGCGATGGCAGACAAGCCTTTGTTTCCGACATGCCACAACTAGTGCCAGTGTGTGGTGCGGTGAAGGAGACAGTGTGTGTGTGGTGTGTGTGTGTGGTGTGGTGTGGGGCAATAGTGAGGAGTGTTTGGTTTTGGTGTGTGTGTGTGTGTGTGTGTGTGTGTGTGTGTGTGTGTGTGTGTGTAGTGTGGTGTGGTGCAACAGTGAGGAGTGTTTGGTTTTGGTGTGTGTGTGTGTGTGTGTGTGCAACATGATCTCCAAAAATTCCGTGCTCCTGGACACGGATGTAAAGGGCACAAAATCCGTGTCCGGGAGCACGGATTTTGCCAAAATTCCGTGCTCCTGGACACGGAATTGTTTTCCGTGCTCCTGGACACGGAATTGTTTTCAGTGATGGACACAGAGAAGTGTTCTCTCTATAGGCTACTCCCATAGCTCTATGTTTCCACACTCTTGTGTTTTCTCAGGATTTTTCTAATTTCAAATATTTTTTCTAAAAAAAAAAACATTTCCTACTGACAGGTTAGGGTTAGAGATTGTTTTGGTCTGGGCACAGCTAGTTTTCTTTCATTCATTATATGAATTTTATAGCCTAGCAACCAACTGGAAAAGGTATTTCTAAAAAAAAAATGTCTTTAATGACAGGTTATGGTTAGGGAATGTTTTGGTCAGGGCACAACTTAAATTGCTATAGTATTATTTTGTTTAGGATTAGCATTTGGTATGTATTTTCTAATGATAGACTTACACAGTGCTGTGGTAATAGCTTATAGAAAGCACTTCCGTGTGCCCATCACGGAAAACAATTCCGTGTCCAGGAGCACGGAATTTTGGCAAAATCCGTACTCCTGGACACGGATATCGTGTCCTTAACATCCGTGTCCAGGAGCACGGAATTTTTGGAGATCAGGCTGGTGTGTGTGTGGTGTGGTGTGTGTGTGTGTGTGTGGTGTATGTGTAGTGTGGTGTGAGACACCAAGAGTGTTTGGTTTTGGTGTTGTGTGGGGTGTGTGTGTGTGTGGTGTGGGGCAAGAGTGAGGAGTGTTCAGTTTGTTGTGGTGACAGTGAGGGGTGCTTGGTGCGGTGCGGGAGACAGTGGGGAGTTTTAGTGTCGCAGCACCATCGGCTCGGCACTGATGAGGTACCCAGTGGGTGGAACCACCCACACAGATGATGATGATGGTGATGATGATGGTGATGATGATGACTGCAATGGTGGTGATGAAGATAATGATGAACCCACCAGAGCAGTAGAGTAGAGGAACGCTGCAATGCATACATCCTCTCTCTCAGGAATCTCCCGACTGGCGGCTTTTAAATAAGGCAATGGAGGAAGCCATTACAGTAAGATATGCACACCTATAAAGGCCATTAAGACCTTCCTATAGGCCCTAATGTCCCTGGCTAAATGATCTCAACCCATTATTCGAAATCGTTCCGTCACAATGTAGGCACCAAAGAGTTCATTTCGAATGAGGTTATGGCTAAAGTATAAACAAAATCAATGCCTTCGGACACTTACTGCACATAGGCTCGTGTTATTTCATTTTATTTGAAGTAAAATGGATCGCACTCAATTTCTTCTTTCTTGTTTTTTTCTTTTTATTCAAGCATTGCCGGGACAGACAAAACTGAGTGCGATCCATTTCCTAACTACTGTACTTGATTACTAGTAGCCTGCCTCTACTGCAGATGTGACACAAATCTAGTAGGCTACATTCAGTAGCCTACACAACCTATCATTTGGATGTCATAGTTTTGAACATACATACAGACAATACAGCATTAATCCAAATGAACTGGACTTGAACATGCCATAATTTAACTTCTGTGAAGATCTCATCCAGTATTCGTCCAGACCAGGACAAGTGAAGTCCAACAAGAGTTTCGGCTGTTTACAAACTAAACACTTACTTTGGCTTTATGTTTACATGAATTTAGTATGTTACATGCCATGGTGATAGTGCACTCCATCCTGGTTAGGTTGAAACTACAGCCCCTCTCCGTAGAGCGTGTCCCTGACTCACCAGTCTATGGGCATCAGACCAGTGTACTCTTAAGGCAGAATTACGTTTGTGTCCATTCGTGTTTGTTTATGGACTGAGGATGGGTCCAATCAATGCCCCATGGATCTAAATTGCCGAATGTTTTGGCTCTGAGCTCATTTGCAGTGTTGTGTTCGGCTCTTGGAGAGCGCATTCACCTATTGGTTTTCTTGCATTTAAGGTCCCCACGTTGCTCGTTGGGTAGGAATAATGTAGCAGGTTATGAGTGGTTGAACACACAGGGTGCACAAGGAAGCCAACAGGTGGGGACAAGGTGGTCAGTTGTCCCAGGCCCAGGGAGAGAGGGGCCCCAGAATTGGTTTCTCATTACATTGTATGCATTGGATGAGGGGCCCATTCAGATTAATTTGCCCTGGGCCTGCCAAATGCTGGCAGCGGCCCTGCACATGCAAATAAACTCGAGGCCCCCCCCCCCAGCGCTCCTTTCTGGAGTCCCGATGCTGAAAGCTCAACTCCTGGAACTGAGTGGCCCAGACGCATGCGTGTACCGCTGCGAGGACTGTCTGCAATAGTGGCCAAAGATCATAAAGCATGTGTCCTCGCGCTGCCGCTGCCAGGGCTTTAGCCGTCCCGAGGGCTGCAAATTTACTGGCGACCTTTGCATTCCATTTGCAGCGCTGTGTCTCCTCTTCTTTGTGTCGATGCTTCCTTGGGGAACATTCCACGGCAGCGGAGGTTGCCAGAGCTACTGAGTGAGCAGTGCATGTGTATGCATGCATGCCGTGGACCTGTGCTAGAAATAAGCCCAGACAAACTGTGCCACATAGAATGGCACACTACAGGGTTAGACCCAAAAAGGGGGAGTTTTTTGTACACGCTTAGAACATGCATAGAGCTAGGGTGAATGCATATAGTAAAAGAAAAGCTACCCATAATTCAAAAGCTGAGCTCAAGGCGACAGAACACTTTCCTACCAGCTGATAATATTGCACCAAATGATCGTGTAAGGCAAGCCATGTAGATAGCCAGAGACACATTTAGAAGCTGCCCAACAGGTCCTATTTGACGCCATCTGCTGGTACGGTAGTGGAATGGAAATGCTCTGATTATTTTTGAGCCAAAGCTAAAAGATGAGAATGTACACACAGCACAAATCAACACTGCAGCAATCACTCGTCACCCTGAGTGACATGTATTTTCATACACTTACAACAGGATAATGTTGAAAAGTATGTTTATTAGAATATGCTACAAGACATACAAAATGTGACTGTACCAAGCATCCCACATGATACAACATTGAAAATGAACACACAGGTCGGAACTCTGAAACTGATCAGGAGGGAGGATGCAATGCCCCTTTTGATTTGAATATGAAGAATACAAAGTAAAATGGGGGCAAAAAAGGCGGTACAAAGCTAACCGTAAAATTGAAATGATAATCCACGCTACGCACGCACCCACCCACCACAATAATACTGAAGCATTAGAGCATTCAGACTCCTGGAAAGAGTTTTCAGTGGATTGGTGGGAAAAACCGATCCTTTGCATACAGTCCCACCACTAGGTGGAGATGTAGCACCAGAGCTGCATCCTGGCAGGAGCGTTGAGGACCAAAGCAGACTGGTCATGGGGTAGCGTGGGCGGGATTGTCAAACGGTCCAACCAGGTGGTAGGGCAATGGAGTCCAAATTCAAAACAAAACAAAACAAAAACTGCTTTTCTGGTGATTATAACTACTGATTAAAATTTGGTAATACTGTGGGCAGTAATACACCATTCATGGCAGGACCGTAAACCAACAAAAATAAAAAATGATTAAAAAAATAGACGACATGATTAAAAAAATAAAAGCTACACAGGAGTACAAATCTAACTCATATTTGACTTCAACTACAAGACCAAGTTACAAATGGGTGGTGAAATAAACCAAAGTCATAATGTGGGGGATAAGGACAATAAAAACAAAAAAAGTAGCTGAACAAGACTTAGAATCTTGAACAGCTTGAAAAGCGCATTCAAAAAGCATCAAGAGTGACTATACATTGCTAATTTTCACTCGACAGTAAAGAGAGGAAAAAAAGATAAAAAATGCTGTCATGGCCCCTCCTCTCCACCTATACAAGACCATCAGACTGCTGGGCTCTTTGACATATGTTTCTATCCACATAGAAAATGTACAATCTTCTAGCATCCATGAAAGGGCCTTGGGGTCTCCGATCCCAGCACACTTACAGTGTCGAAGGTTTTTTCTCTCTCGTCTTTTTGCTTTTTGTCACATGAGTAAGAAGACTGAAACATAAATGACATGATAAAAGCATGAAAAAAAGAGTAATAACAACAAGGAAGAAGTCAATCACATTGTTCATCCCATTGACATGTGTGCCATCACTGTTCTGTTCTGAACCGTCTCTCAGCTGGTCATGTTGAGTTGAAGGAGATATATATTTATATAGATATAATATATTTGTGTATAGAAGGGGGTGGACGAGCCTTGTTGTTTTCCATTTCCCCCCGTCTGTTTTTTTCTTCTTCTTCTTCTTCTTCTTCTTCTTTTTTTTTGATTAAAAAAATAAAAATCTCAAAAAGGTGAGAGACCCAGTGATGCGTGGAGGGAACATGTGAAGGGTGTGTGTGTGTGAGACAGAGACCCGATCAGGGTGAGGTTGATGTGAGATCAGACTGGGTCACAGTTCAGGTCGGTCCGGTCCGGTCCGGGTCCGGGTCCCGGTCCCCGACCCAAACACCGCCAGACTGCTCCTGCTCCTCACGCCTCCACACTCTTGTCCTTTTTGTCGCTGTCCTCGTGCCAGGTGAGGCGCTCCTCATAGAAGGCGATGACGATCTGGGGACACTTGTGGTTGGCCTCCTTCGCCAGCACCAGATCTGCCTCGTCTGAGTCTTTCCTGTGATGACGGAGACATGCAGAACACATAAGGTCAACATGAGTTTCAAAGTCAACTCTTCAACTTCACTCTGAAATGCTTCCGATTGTAAGTGTGCTGGACTAAATGCTTCCAATTGTAAGTGTGCTGGACCAAATGCTCAACTCAACTCGCACAGGCCAAAGCCTGTTTGTGCATTTTAAAAAACACTATATGCAAGGTGCAGCTTCTGTCTTGAAAAATCAAAATGAATTTCAAACAAATAAAGACTTGATTTGCCTTCTTCTAATCAGTCTTTCCTGCACTGGCCAAACACAGACACAGAACACATATAGTCACACAGTTTCAAACAAAGCCTTCCAAACAAAGAAAAAAATGAGTTTAATTTTCAAAAAAGACCACAATGGAATCATGCATGGCATCACCACACACAAAAAAAGCACAGCAGCGTATGCCTGTTATTGCGCTGTTTAATGCTTTGCAATTTAAGTCACTGATTGCATTTCTAGTCTAGTTCAGGCCTGGGAATAGTATGGCACAAATATTCTGTAATGCAATGATGTGTCATCTTAAACTACAAACAAAACCTTCCTCTAAAGCAAAGTTAATTTTATGTACATTGAAATTCCCTGAAGCAACATTCCCCAGAATTGTGCTTTAGCTTTGAGAGCCACCCATGTCTTGAATCTTTACACCAGTGGTTCTCAACCTTTTTTGAACAAACGCCCCCTTAGCCTCATCACAAGCCTTGAAACCCCCCCCCCCCCATCATAAGCCTGACAACGCCCCCCTTAGTATTAAAAAAAATAAATGAACTAATGGCAAAGCACCACCCCCCTTTCAGCTGTATCCTTCTCAACGCCCGCTAGAGCTCCCCCACCGCCCCCTGGGGGGCTGTACTGCCCCCGTTGAGAAACACTACTTTACACAGACTCTGGGGGCATGTTCATACCATGGAAGTGTGAATGTACGGTCATTAGCCTGTGATTGCCCCGCCTGATTCAGGTGTGAATTGGTTTTAATAGGTATTCGAGGAGCAGGGTGTTCGTTTCCCTACTACAGGAGATGGACTTATTCAAAAGCACCAAAACTTACTCTGTTGTTCCCTTGAATGTGTCCAAACATTCAAATGTCTATTCCTACTCTGCCAGAGAATAATATAGGCTCACCTCCCAACACCCAGACAATACAGGAAAATATTGAGATGTGCCATTTTTAAATCCACTTGATCGAGCCCGAAAACCAGTCAGAGACATTTAGCCACAGCAATGGTTTTATCCCATTCAATGATTCATGCCAAGTACTACAGTTAAAATCAGGGATATTCTACAGACATAACTGCTTGATGGGTTCACAAAACGTAAACCTGTGAAAATCACAGCCATGGTATAAATGATTAGGGAGTTGAACTGTTGATCACAGGGTTGCAGTTTCAAGCCCCATCCTTACTAGTCCGTACCTCCATCCATGACCTCCATCCATGACTGAAGTTCCCTTGAGCAAGGCACATAAACCCATATTGCTCCCATACTGTGACCAATACCCTGTAAATAAACTAAGTCGCATTGGAGAAGTGTCAGCTAAGTGTAATGTAATGACAGTAAACAATCCCATCCTTCATGAGTCTTTAATGTGAATACAATTTAGAGAGTGTCTCCTTCATAAGGAAAGAAACCTCTATGGATCTGGACTAACCTTGCTTTGACTGTGCTCTCAGTTTCTGCCCTTGTCTAGGAGTCACTTTGGAGAAATGAGTGCTAGATGCAATGTAATGAAACGATCAGGTCTAAGGTGGCTGGAAAAAAGCCCATTCCATGAAATCTGAAGAGGGGGTTCATTGGCGGTGATGTAATCTCTTAATATTCTTACTTCATCAGATTACGATTCACAGACTTTCACGGCCACGCAAATTCGATTCCCGACCTGGGTCCTTTGCCAACCCCTCCCCGTCTCCCACAAAAAAATCTTTAAAAAGGGAGAAAAAGTTGCCCTCATCAAGCCAGCAACGCTCCTAAAATTCTTATTGTTTGAGCATCATGTTGATCATTGCCATTCTCAATTTACAAATCCATACCATGCTCTTTCCAGAACATTTGGATTATAATGTCAACAAGTTACCTGACATAATGCGCGTTTGTGTCTCGTTTTCCCCCCATCGCAAAAAAGGGCAACCATGACTTATGTGACTACATTCCTCTAATTAAATAACCATTCAAAACTCACAGGCGAAACACACAAAGAGAAGTTAGAGTGATACTTGGCTAGACCGTTTCAGCCATCGCCACCACTAGGGTGTATGGGTATTGCCAATCGGGGGGAGGGGGGGGTATGAGTATTGCCAATCTGATGGGGGTGTATGACGAGTGTTGCCCAGGCTGATGAGGCACTGTTGAGGCCGGGCGTGTGCTTTCACACCCTCTCCCTATGGCGCCTGCCCAGCTGATGAGCCAGACAATCTTATGCCTTTTAAATGCTAATGACTTTAGGGCTATGCATTATTGTGTGCCGAGTGAGTGAATGCTTCTCACCATTTCATGAGGAACATCAGGTCTCCGCAGGAGTCTGTGGCCCCAATGATCTTTTCTGGTTCCAGGCCGCGTTCAAAGCCCCTCGCCACCAGGATGGCCTCCTACACAACAGGGAAAAACAAGGGGAGAGGGAAATTAATATTCAAAGAATTCACTTCTCTCTCCCTCACAAACACACACTTTGAACTTCAGTGCATTCTTAAATTCTCAGTCATGTACATACGTGGTTGCACATAAAAGTTGTACCCCCCTCCAATCCAGTTATATTACAACAATTACTACATGAAATTTCTCCTCCAAGACAACAAATAATAATAATAATAATAATTTCAATTTGGAATTCACTGCCCTGGAGATGCAGCCATATATTTTCACAGGGCTCACAGGCTTCATAGAGAAATCATGGGGAGAAACAGTGACTCTTACTGACAGTTGTTTGGGGTTCCTAAGAACAGATAACTTAACTCAATGCCTTCTCACAGTTTAAGAAATCATGTGAGAATCACAAAAATAACCTGATGTGTCTAAAACTAAGGGGGGAGGGGAAACTAGATTACGCCCACAAACTTAAGACAATGTTGTAAATGCTCCGAGCACCCAGCGTGCAGCTGAGACATGATAACGGCGATAGCCTGTGAGCCAAGGACAACTTAAAAGAGTTGCCATTTTCAAATTGTGACTGCTTTACCATATTGTAAGTTGCTAAAACTTTGGAAGCTTTGCAACAACTCAGCACCTTTCAGTAGTCATGTCAGTGGGTACAAACAGGAAACCACTACGGAAACTAACAACACATATTACATTGACTCTCTGTTACCGGCATGTTTTTCTGGTCAAGGTTATGCCAAGGCAAAAACAACTCAACTGACCAGCAGTGAGTGGAAAACAAAATGTAACACAAAGACAGACAGTAAACACCTGACTTCTCATGCTCATGACATTGTTACAAAAAACGCTTAGCAAAATGACTCCAAATCAGTTCCTGCTCTGAAATTATTACAGTACTTCATACCTTCACCTCCCCAAAACTCTACTACTCTACTTGATGGTATTTGGGTAAACAATTCCCCATCATTGAACTCAAAAGTATTCTGCAAGTCAAATTACATTAATGGAATTATGTATAAAAATGTTGGCAATTGAACTAGAGTGAATTACTTGATAATGCCATTACAAATTGCCAACCAAGTTGCTAACTGGCTAACACAGGGTTCTTGCAGGATTCAGTAAGTCGAATTTTAGACCTTTTTTAGACCATTGTGAGCAAAGTTTTAGACCAACCCCAGGCATTAAAGGGCAATTCCGGACAGTTTGGATTCATATCCCATCTTGGGTGGACCCAGGGAAAAGGATGAAAGGGGAAACCGCGAGAAATGTTCATGCGTGCTGCGCAAAGTTGTTCAATTGCGCTGTTTTCGGTTAAACCCTGGCCCGTCGGGCAGGTATTTGACCTGTTTTAAAGCTCCTAGCGTGCATTAAAACCCTTTTGATCGATTTGGCCGTGGTGTGTGGGTCCATACAAGTCGATCTAGTGGTTCACAGTTCCATTAGGTAGCACAGGTACGATACAACAGGAGTTTTCAAAAGTGGCGCACCTACCTCTCTCAGCTTCCGCCTTCCAACTACGTCCGCAAAATGGTTCGCCAAAGTGATACTTCATAGTAATCCATTTTATTTTTGTCCACCAAAGACGAGCCACAAGAAACATATTCACACGTTTTCATGTCCTGTGTTGTTATTGTCTCGCAGATTCACTTCTCTGTCACTGAACGCAGTTTAGTGACGTCACGGTGTCACATGACTCCTGGAAGGAATAATTCTTTATCTGTAACAAATATTCTGGTTCAAAAAAGATAACCATGGCCACCAAACTCTTCAATTGAACCACCCCAACGGAGGATCCATCTCAAAATATTAAACAGTATATTACGACAGCGCCTCTCTCTCTAGCTTCTGTATAATAACTGGATGAGCGAATGTGCGTTCCTTCCAGGAGTCATGTGACACCGTGACGTCACTAAACTGCGTTCAGTGACAGAGAAGTGAATCTGCGAGACAATAACAACACAGGACATGGAGACGTGTGAATATGTTTCTTGTGGCTCGTCTTTGGTGGACAAAAATAAAATGGATTACTATGAAGTATCACTTTGGCGAACCATTTTGCGGACGTAGTTGGAAGGCGGAAGCTGAAAGAGGTAGGTGCGCCACTTTTGAAAACTCCTGTTGTATCGTATCTGTGCTACCTAATGGAACTGTGAACCACTAGATCGACTTGTATGGACCCACACGCCACGGCCAAAGTGTTCAAAAGGGTTTTAATGCACGCTAGGAGCTTTAAAACAGGTCAAATACCTGCCCGACGGGCCAGGGTTTAACCGAAAACAGCGCAATTGAACAACTTTGCGCAGCACGCATGAACATTTCTCGCGGTTTCCCCTTTCATCCTTTTCCCTGGGTCCACCCAAGATGGGATATGAATCCAAACTGGCCGGAATTGCCCTTTAACATAACTTGTTAACACCCCTGTCCATGCACAGTAATAAAAACTGTAGCATTGCTGTTGGATCAATAATGTTGATAGCCTACACTGAAATGGATTGGAGCACGTAGGCTACGACGAGTACGAGCTGCGCAGGGTAGCGTAATGGAATGTGGCAGAGAATCTTCGTTACGATGCGCTGTTCAATCTAGAACGGACGCTGTCCCTGAAATGCATACGGAAACAACAAAGTGCCACTTTGCATTAAAGCCATGCTCTACTTTCACAAGTTTAAGTCGCTAGATTTCAATCAGATTAAACAATTGGGTTATTCCAATTATTATACTGCCAATTTCCCGATAAACCAGATACATCTGCCTTAGCCAATTTTGTTTACCTATGGAAACAGTTGTCAAGAGAAGCGAGAAGGGAAGCGAGCGAAAATGCTTTGCCTAGATGCAGCTGACATGAGACAAGTATTTCACAGGAGAGGTCTTGCGTCGTGTGCAGGGATTCCAATTTCGTTGTCGTATTTTTGTGATAACTACGGCACAGTAAGAAGCGATCTCCGCTGAAACTGTCTTGTTTTTCGCTGGAAGTTAACCACATGGAGGGTGAAGTTGTTGGACAACGGCAATAAGCGGGATCTCGTCGCCCAACGAAACATTTTTGCCACTAGATGCATACAGTAGACGCTTTCCAGAAGCCAGCACATGCCCAAAGCCATTTCTTTTAGAAATATCCTGCGATCACGCAAATAATTTTTCCACATGGGCACGTAGCCGACAGCTGAGGCAAAGCAGGGATCTCTGCTCAGTGCTACTCAGGAGACCCGCCCCATTCTAGTTCTGATTGGCTAAAATGCTACGGTCAGTGTTCACCTTTCACTTCATTGACAGACAGACGCACATAGCCGAAAGCGAACATCTCTTTATTTATTTTTTGTATTAGGGTACTTTGCCTCGCAGTCAATCGCAATATTTAAAATTCTGCAGGAATTAATGGCAGCAACGTTTTTTAAACCTAGGTAAAATAAATTTTAGACCTAGGATGAAAATCTGGCTGTTTTTCAGATTTGTTAAGGCCTAAAATCACAGTTTCTGAATTTTAGACTTTTTAGAAACCGCGGGAACCCTGTAATAGCAACAGCATTTTGGAGAACCACAACCTTGCCTGCTTGGCAAGGTCTGCTCGATCTTCCTCTCTCTCTCTCCAGTGCTTTTCAAATGTCACTCAATCCCCAGGTCGCCAGAGACGATTGATACGGTAGAGACAGTTCGTAAACTGCAATCCTAAAGCCTGTTTTATCCCGAGAAGCCAAATTGACTGCGAAGTGTTGCAGGTGCGTCACAGAGATCTCACCCTATGGCTGTGTCTCAAATGCCGCACTTGTGCACTTCGGGCACTGTGTTTCAGTGCCCATGGCACTCACGCTGAAAATTTCAGTTGAGCCAGTGCACTGAAAGTGCCAGGATGATCCCCTAACAATGGCGGAAAAATGCAGTGCTTGAATGATGGACACTGCACGCACTAAACGGCGGCCATGTTGACAATGACACGGAAGAAATGTGGCATTCAGTTCAGTAGAAAAGTTTGGTCAACAGTCTCCTAATTCTGTAAGTAATGTTGATGGGACACCAATCTTTTCATGCCAACCAAAGTATTGTATGTGTGATTGTTGTCCTTTGGGGTGAAGGAAATGGAAATACAAACACCAGACGCTGTGCATTGTAAACAGTAGCCAACTGTTATTTTGGCCAGCTAATGCCATGCTCAGCCGTCACTTCCAGCGAGGGCACAGTGCATAGTGCTCAACCTTTTCCACAACACTATGCACTGAAGACCTCAGTGCACTGTGTGCATGTGCACTGACTGTCAGTGCACTTACACAAGTGCGTGATTTGAGACATAGCCAAAGCCTTTGATCCATCTCACCTCTTTTTTCCGCTTGGCCTTGCTGCCTTCATCCTCGTCCTCATCTGGCGAGCTCCTCTTGGTGCCGCTGGCGTCCTTGGCACGACCCGAGCCGCTTGAGCTGGAGGACTTGCCACTACTGCTGACCGGGGTGCCGCTGCCTGGCTTCTTGTACGTCTTCAAGAATTCCGAGATCAGGTCCGGACAGCCCAGGTTCTTCTCTGGCTCCCAGGTGTTGTGCTTCCTGATGGAATAAACAAGTTTTAGTTTAAATTACAATATAGATTCTTTACGTCAAAAACCTTCACACTGTTCCTCCTCTCACCGCACTCAGCTTCTGCCCAACTTAAGCATGCCAAAATGGCCGCCTTGCGCAAGTATGCATTTGCACAGCTTTATCATCCAATTGTACAAAATGCAGAGTGCTAGATCTGGTCGCTGCCTTATTTCTGAAATTACTGATTGTAATTTCTATAATCCTAACATGCATGCAGACCATTCAAATGACCAGGAATATTCATCAATTCTGTAATGCTTGGGACATGTGCAAATGGTACATTGTGTGACCTATCATTGTAATTTGTTAGAGATGACACATTAACAGGCAGAATAAGCATCAAACACCAAACTTACTCTGAGAAGCCTTTCCATTTCAGGTAGTACTGCACATGACCCTTGACAACCCTCCTGTCCAGCACCTTCTCCACGACGTACTCTTCCTCATCAGACGAGGATCCAGACCCAGATCCAGACCCATCACGCTCGTCCTTCTTCCCCATTACTGAACCTTGGCTTGCCTGATCACCGAATGAGGAAGGGTATCGTTTTCTACGCAGCGGAAAACAGAGATGCGTTATCAAATATTTGAGACACTGCAATTACTGATGGAATATTTGCAAAGGTGGTTGGATTAATTACTACATACCTGCTGCGAAATTTCGCCCTGTATGTGCAGGAAGACTGATGCAAGTGTTAAAAGGTCCAGGTAGCTGCAATTCCACTGGCCTCCTGTTAACAAACCACAAAGATGGATAAGTAAAAGCGCAGAGCAACCACTGAATGCAACTGTCCCAATGACCTGCTTAGAATAAATATGCAGTGTTGAGAGTTGATATCAGGGCATGCCTGGTTCAATAGTAGCATTTCAACCTTTGTGGGGGGGTAGCAAACTTGGCAGTGTGACTACTGATCAACACGATCAGACAGGTGTTTACTTAGTAAGGAATAAATGGCTCTTAAGTGTGTCTGGTCTGGCACATGCTAACAAGAAGTGGCGGATTTCCCCCCTCACCTTCTCTCCACGCCTCCTAAAGTCAACGGGGGCGAGGGGAAACTAGATTACGGTAACAAATGAAGCCGTAAAGCTAAGCCTACCAAGTTTTAGTGTAGTCTTATACTGACAATGTTCACATCCAAACCAAAAACCTCACTACAGAACTAGCCGTTAGATATCTCGACTACCTATTGAATACATCACAGGCAATACACCATTTAATGCTAGATGTTAGTGTATTATGAAGAACATATATTGATTGAATGGTGTTTGCACTATGGTTACATGTAGGCCTACTGTTGCTACAAAATTACATTCCAATGTAACAGTTTTTTTCTCCTTTGCGCTTGTACAGATTGATATTATGGGCAGTGACCAGGTGAGGTGGTAAGCTATAGCCATCTTTTAGCAGTAGAAACAAGAGGAATACAATTTCATTACAGCACCAAATGAACGCATGAATTATGGTGCCAACTAGTTTCTAGGACTGAAAGCCATGGCTTGCAGTAAGCATGGCTAATTTGAAGCAAGCGTCTACCCACCCTTGTAAACAGTTAGCTTGTTACCTAGCTAGCCTATTTTGTTTCCGCGAATGTGCGTGCGCTGAGTGGTTAGGTAGCTAACATTTGTTAGCTTGGTAGCCGTCGATAGCCGATTGAATTGATGAGAAGAATTATCAAACAAATGTATCCTTGCCATGTATGCATTCACATACCCACAGCACACAATGCGCATGGCATTATATACATATATTAAGAAATAGTGCAATTAAAACCCATTCCCGGTTAGGAGCCCAGGATGGCCAGTCAGGAAATTTGATTATCATTATTCCACAAGTTATCATTGACGCATGCCTATGTTCAGATAACTACTACCACGTCAGGATTAATTCAGAGGTTACAACTACATTTATACACGATATTAGCCAGAATTGCAAATGCGACCACGTTAAAATATGCTCCACTTACCACACAGTCTTGTAGAAGACAAGGCACTACAGCAACCGCGAGGCTAGTAAGACACACCACTAGCTTTACATCCGTGGTTCTGGTTCCTACTCTCCTCTCACTGCACGCAGCTTTCTGCTCAGCTCGAGCGCGCCAAAAGACACAATGGCCGCCATGCGCACGCATGCGTATGCACAGCTTTATCATCAAATTATATAAAATGCAAAATCGCTACATCTGGTTACTGTCTCTCAGTACTGAAATAAGTGATTCCAATTCGATTTGTATATTCCTTCCTAGCATTCAGTCGACTCAAATGATCAAGAATATTCATCAAGTGTATGTGATGCTTTGGACATATAAAAGGTGCATTGTGAGGTGTATTGTTTTATTGTAATTTGATATATCACTCGCAATGCTGATATTTGTTCTATCGCCATGCTGAATATGATACAATTAAACTTTATTACATAAGAAAGTAGGCTACATCATTCAAAGCATATTCTTCTTCTTAGGCCAGAATGGTACCTCCTCCTCCTTAGATGGCCATTTCCAATTGGTTTTCGTGTTTCCCGTAAGCCAGAGTATTATTGGATATCATGCTGTATTGGTCTATTTCTATCCAATCAGAAGCCATGGGAGACAACACTAGGACAGCAGCGGGAAATCTTGGCCAATCGCAGTCTTGAGTGGGTTGGTCTGTTATCAATTATTTAATCCAAACCCCCTATCGTCTTTCAGAGTCTGTCCTAGATTCTCCTCGTTCAAGTCTGCAGCTCGGGAGAAGACACCAGCGAACAGAATGTCAAAGGAGGTAAACTATCCGTGTTTTTGCAAATCTATGTTTACGCACTGGTGTTTATGTATTTGTTAAAATTCAAAACAACACATCTATTAGTTGAATCGTATATTTATTTTACCGATGCTTGAGCACGGGTGTTCCTACACCGCCATTTTGTTACCGGCCATTGTAGGCCTCATGGTTGTCGTAATCGGCAAATACAATCTGTTGGCTATATGGCCTATGGAACCATTAGTTTATTTGTAAAGATGTAGCATTTGGCCGTATGTATAGAGTTATTTTGAACACGCACTCTGGTGGCTCTTCTGTTGTAGGGAAAACGCTCACCGCTTTGTTCTAAACCACGCCAAACCACATGTCAACATGGCGGCGTCAGCGTCCTTTGAATGCACAATGTTAGCTGTTTGGTGGCTAGTTAGCATTGGTACCCAAAGAAACTGAATTTGTTTTGTTTTTTTATGCTATGGTATTACCGTGAATCATGCATATTACCCAAAACATATCCTGGTGGTACTATGGTCATTTTGTGTTCCATTAATCGATTAATTACGGAGCCATGTTTGCAGTGACCGGTTAGCTGTGCTTACATTCTATTGTTGGCAGCCGCACTGGCTAGCTATCATTAGCTTATGTGTCCATTGTGAACAGTTTTTCTTGTATAGTTTTGCGGCACGAATGTTTTGAGCTTGGAAATGATGTGCTTTTGTGTTCCTACCCCTGCTTTGCATTCTAGGTCCCACGCGAGCCGGAGCAGCTCAGAAAGCTCTTCATTGGGGGCCTGAGCTTTGAAACGACAGACGAAAGCCTGCGAGCTCACTTCGAGCAATGGGGAACGCTCACAGATTGTGTGGTGGGTACCACATTTGTTACTCATTCTAATGTTTAAGTTTCTTGACTCATTGTGTTCATACCCGATGACATCACTGGAGAGGACATGTTATGAATTTCTTTGTTGTCTTTCCAAAAGGTCATGAGGGATTCTCAGACCAAACGGTCGCGTGGTTTTGGGTTCGTAACCTACTCAAGCGTCAAGGAGGTCGATGAGGCCATGACGGCGAGGCCGCACAAAGTCGACGGAAGGCTAGTGGAGCCCAAGCGTGCAGTGTCAAGAGAAGTATGTTTGTGCTTCCATTTTGTTAAATTGTGTTGACTTGCAGACTGAGGTGGAATACCAGTTGTTTACTGTTTGTACTTATCCCTCTGCCGCTAGGATTCAAACAGACCTGGCGCTCACATCACAGTGAAGAAAATCTTTGTCGGTGGCATCAAGGAAGATACAGATGAGGGCCACCTGCGCGACTACTTTGAACAGTTCGGCAAAATCGACGCCATTGACATCATGGTAGATCACAAGACCGGCAACAAGAGGGGCTTTGCCTTTGTTACGTTTGACGACCATGATGCAGTCGACCGCATCGTTAGTAAGTATCCTGAGACAAGTGTCTGTTAAATGCATTGTTTGGTGCATGCATATTCACTGTGGTGACCCATGGCCTGCCCTAACCTGTCTCAACTTCCAACAGTCCAGAAATACCACACAGTTAACAGCCACAATTGCGAGGTGAGGAAGGCCCTCTCGAAACAGGAGATGCAGAGCTCTGGAAGGGGAGGTGGTGGCGGCAACTTTGGCAGAGGTGGCGGTTACGGCAACGACTTTGGAGGGGGCCGTGATGGTTACTTTGGAGGAGGAGGCCGTGGTGAGTATTCAACTGTCTGCCGAAATATAAATAAACCCTGTAGATGTTTACTGTCTGATGGATATATAAATATTTAATTGACTTTTTTTTCCCCTCCCCCTTAGGTGGACGCGGTGGCGGCGGTGGATATGGTGGTGGAGATGGCTATAACAACGGTTATGGAGGTGACGGTGAATACAGTTTTTAAGCACTCTGGCATCAGTTTGCAACCATAGTATTTATTGGCTGAAGCGCTAATGTGTTAACTACTGTCCTGTAGGTGGCTATGGCGGCGGCCCTGGTGGTGGTGGCGGAGGCTATGGAGGTGGTAACCGTGGATACGGAGGTGGCGGTGGAGGCGGCGGAGGCTATGGCAACCAGGGTGGCGGATACGGAGGAAACGGCTACAGTGATGGCTACAACGGCAATGGCGGCGGCAACTATGGTGGTGGTAAGGACTCAAGTTTGGTTCTGTTTTAGGGAGACGTGTGTATTCTGTATTAGAAGTGGGAAATCCAAATGTGTCTTGATTTTAGTGTTGCACCGATACCAATATTGGACGGGGCCCAGATACTGCACTAAAATGGTGGTATCGCCGAGTACCAACAAGTAGGGCACAGATGCCATTTACAGATACTCGTATGACACTTGCACGCAGCCTTGAATTTAGTCATTTTTATAGTGGGGTATTTTAAAAGTATAAAACATTGTACTGGATTCACTTTGTACAATATTAGTATTTTCCTGTTTCACAAAGGTAAGCAGCAGCCGGACAAAGCCATGATGCAATGATGTTGTGTCAACGTAGTAACTTATGCAGCTCTTATACTATATACTGTATATACATTTCAAATGGTAGTATCGATGTCGGACGATACTGCACAGTCGGGTATCGTAACGGGGCCAAAAAATGTTATCGGTGCAACACTAATTGATTTATTGTGTATTCAAAGACACCGATGTCTTTAAAAAAAATCTAGGCAACTTTGGAGGTGGTGGAGGTGGAAGTGGCGGTGGAAACTACAATGACTTCGGCAACTACAACAACCAGGCCTCCAACTATGGCCCAATGAAGGGCGGCAGCTTCGGAGGTGGTGGAGGTGGCGGCGGCGGCAGGAGTGGTGGCCCCTATGGTGGTAAGTCACATGTCCCTGAAGGGCTTTCCTCAAATCCTTGGTCACTTGATATCTGGCACCAACTAGTGGCCATGTTGCGTTTGTGCAATTGGTAACCTCCCCCTACCAGCATGGAAGGATGTCCTTTTCCCGGTCTAACAAGGCTGCTAGCATTGGACTATTGGAAAGTTCCATCTTGTTCAGTGTTCACTTGCCCAAATCTACTGTGGAAGTGGTGTGCCGTTTTGGTTTGTAGTGACTATAGTTTGGTGATTAATGTGTGGATGTGGTCCCTCAGGTGGCTACGGAGGCGGATCTGGAGGTGGCGGCGGCGGCTACGGTGGTGGCTCTGGAGGACGACGTTACTAGACATTTGGACAGGTTGGTACCCACCAAATCTGTCTTACTTTTGATATGATTATAGCTAACTTAACCTTTTTTCTAAAGTTGACTGTTGGGTATGTGCTGTGCACATGTGTGTAGTAGTGTAATGACTGAATCAGAGGAGCACCTTTCTTGACTCAAGTTTTCATTTCTTTCTTGCTAAGTGCCTGGTATGGATCTGTAGATGACAAAAAAGCCAGTCTACAGGTTTAACAATGTTGTTCCATATTGTTCAACAGGACTCAGTACTTAGGAAGGAGAGTGGAGAACAGGAGAAGAGACAGGAGGAGAACAGGAGAGATGACAGGGCAGCTGCAGGTTTACTTCTGCTAGATCTGCTCAGCCTAACAGTTGTGGCAGGTTACCGCTGCCACACAAGAAGAAATGTGTAATAGTGCAAGAATCATGTGTGAGGCTTCATCAATTGTTTTTGTCATGCAGGATTATTTTATGTCATTTATGGATAAGCATTCCAACAAGGTTTTTACATGTAGATTACTTTTAAGTCGGTCCCATCTTTATTTTTATGTAAATGCACCCAATCAAGTTTAAATAAACTTGTTTCCTTTTTTAAAAACCGAGATCCCGTTCTTGCTAGTCTCTTCGGGGCAATGGGGGAGGCGGGTTGGTGGGTGTGGGGTTTCATTTGGCCTGCTTTTTAAAATAAAATGGTTACAAGCAGGGCCATTAGGGTTCAAAGCTGCACCAACACATACGAACACTAGGAACATGTACAACAATCCAAGAAGACTTTGTCTACACACATGGCCAACTGCCAAAACGAAACAAAAGACTGTTGTAAAGACACTGCAACGTGCAAGCATAAACAGCTGGCAATCTGTGAGGACAAATGTGAAGTGCGTGGAGGGAAGCTGACAGCTGTGGGCTAGCTTACATGTGAGCGAGCAAAGCTAACCATGGAAGCAAGCTGAGGGAGAGGCCAGTAGAGCGAGCATCCCCAGGAGCAAGCAGGGGAAAGTGAGTACAGGTCTCCCAGTGAGACTAGCAGGCCACAACTGCCATAGAGCGTTAAGCTCTCCTAGGTAAGAACAGCCTTTTCAAATGGACTCTTCATCAGAACTGTTGTTGGACCATGTCTATGGCTCCCTGAAACTTTTGAATTTATTCCAGTAGTTTTTCTCCAGAGTTTGAGGTTAAATGTTCAGTAGATTGAGTAATGAGTAGTTTACACCTTTGGTAATGCATGAGCTAGTAGGTAGTCTGCAATTGTAAGGGTGTTTTAAACCGTTTAATTCAAGAGTGCGATTTCTTTTCCAGGTACTGTTGGATGAAATGAGTGGAGCTGGCCACTAAGTGCTCCCTTTGACATGACTGACAACATGGAGAGAAAAGTGTGTATGAATCTTAAAGCTGAAAATGTTACGTTTGTTTTTCTCCTTTTTTAAAAAACAAGTCTTAACTTTCTCCTGACATTTCTCACCCACAGGGCAGAGATGGCGAATTTTTACACAAGATTTTTTTAAAGGGCTTTTTACAAGATTATTTTTTAATAAAATATTTTTAATACTTTTACACAAGAGTTGGATTCTTTTATGTGAAGTACTGGGGCATACTGTTAAATGTATAACACACTGCAATGCTCCTGGACAGCCTACAGAGGTTTTCAGAACATCAAACATTCAGGCAATTGTGTAAAATATTGTCTTAAATAAAACACTCATTTAGTCAACAGCAAATGCTGATACTTAAAGCAGGAAAGGCAACGTGATGGTGATTGGGTTGGCAATTTTGGGGTTGGATTGCAGAATTTTTAAGTTCTAGTTTTCTATTGTGGGACACTTTCCTTTCATATTGCCATTAGCCTGCAGGAGCAACAAAGGCAGACCACCAGAGCTAGGAGCAAACGTTTACTTGGATTTTAAAGTGTTTGAAATGTGCCTACTTGGAGGAGTAAAGTGTTTTTTTGCATATGGTACTGGAAATTTCTGTTAAGAGCTGAAAATTAGCTTGCAAAACATGACTGAATTCGTGTATTGCGGAGGTTCTTGCTTATTACACCAGGTTTTATGAAAATGCTATCAAATATCCAGGCAAGAGAAGTTCTTTTACAAAATGCTTTTCACAAATAAAGTTCTTGTGCAGAAAAAGCCTATGTGGGCAGGAAATGCACAAGGGTTTATAATCAAATTCATTCACTGCTCTGTTGCAAGTGTTGTCTTTTGAAGAGCTCCAAAGAGAGTACAGCCTTCATCATTGAGCAGGGAGAACTCATTTTTAACATGTACATTTTTACTTAAGTGTTTAATTTTACACAATGTTGGGGCTTTCCCTGTAGAACTGGGACAAGATAATAGGCTACTAAATCTTTGTATGCGAATGTTCTTCCGTGTTAACTGCTTTCAGAGGTGTTGACTCCTCACACCAGGTTTTATCAAGATTTTACGAAAGTTCAAAGGGAAAATTTGAACAAGTCCTTAGTGGACACGTCATAATAGACATTTTAACTACACTTCTTGGATTGCCTTGGTGAAAGATTTTTTTTTCTTTTTAGCCAGCTTTGGGGAAATGCCCACATTGCCACAAGAGCTTTCATAAAAGGGTCATTCTGGTAGTTTTTAACAGATATTTAATAAAATATTTGTGTTATATCCCTGAAGTCGGTGTTCACCCTGTCATTATATTGTGACTGGCCTTTTAACCCATTTTAGTCTAAGCCCTTTTTGGGAAAGGGTGCCCTCTGCCTATGAAACCCTACACATCTCAGCCTCCGAGCACATACCATACAAACATGAATCAAGTTGCATTTAAAAGTATAGGACCCTCATTTGCATTATTAGACTGTGTTCATTCAGCTCTAACATACCCACAATTTTATTTTTTTTAAAAACCCTCAAATCTCAAGAACCCGAATGCAGCGTATATGTGTCTCAGGCTAAAATGGGTTTATGTAGCTGATGCCATCAGTGGCATCACAACCACCATTTTGGCACTCCTTTTGCATTACATTACATTGCATCTGGCAGACCCAACTCCTTGATGATGGTTGACACACACTGACCCCTTATAAGTAAATATTAACACCTTAATTTCATTATTTTCTTCATATTGTCTTTATAGTTGCACAGTGTCAAGTTTAATGTGTCTTCCCTATCATGGGGAAATACTATGAGGATTTTTTTAATATATACATTTTGAAGTCTAATTTAACACTGTTCGCTTAGCTAGCTAAGGATCCATCATTGGTCTCCAGGAGAGACTCTGAGTACAGATGGCCCTCCTTGTCACAGATCTGGGAGGAAGCTTCCATGTTTTACACATTTTATTTTTAACATGAAATATTAAAATACTTTATACAATGCATTGGTACTTTCTCTCTGTTAAGAGCTGGACAAATGTGTGTAGTACTTACCAGATACCCGTAGGCCTATGCAATGCTCCTGAGGTTTTTGCTTTTCTGCTCACCATCATGTTTATCAAAATTTTTTATCAAAAGTTCAGGCAGTCAATGGAAAATATTGCTTATTTTACATAATGCCCACTTCTCAAGCAAACATATTCTGCAACAGATGCTGATATGTGGGCAGAAGGCACAGAGGAGGATTTGGTGATGGGCAATTGTCTAATGCAGTGGTTCTCAGCCTTTTTTGAACAAACGCCCCCTTGGCATCATCTCAAGCCTCCCAAACCCCCTGTACCTCATCATAAACCTGACAATGCCCTCCTTGGTATAAAAAAATAAAGGACTAATGTACCCCAAATGGCAACTAAGCACCACCCCCTTTCACCTGTATCCTTCTCTACGCCCTCCCTGGGGGGCCGTACCGCCCCCGTTGAGAAACACTAGTCTAGTGCATGTTTTGTGGCATTAAAGCACAGGCTGAGTTCACTGGTACGCTTCTTCCAGTGCTTTGTTTCGAGGCACTACACGCATTGCCATCACTGGTCTTGTGCACAAAGAACTCGTCTAAAGAGTAAGGATGTCCCTCTTCATCACAGAGCTGGCAGAAAGCTTTTTTTTACACATTTTATTTTAATAAAATATTTAAAGACTTAAACAATGCATTGGGACTTTGTCTCTGTTATGAGCTGGAAAAATGTCTTTACTAACAACAAAAATACTTAACCATCTTGGTATGTTATGCTGCTGAACATAACTTACAGAGGCTTTTGCTTTTCAAAACACCAGAAGGCTTATCAAAAATGTTATCAAAAGTTCAGGCAATCAATGGGAAATATTGCTTATTTTACAAAATGCCCTCTTTTAAAATACATTTATTGTGCAACAGATGCTGATATGTGGGCAGGAAATGAATGCAGCATGACGAGGGGAAGGCACTTGTCTAACGCAAGAGTTAAAGCACAGATCTGAGTTCACTGGTACTCTTCATCCAGTGCGCCATTGCGAGGCACTAAGTACACATTGCCATCGTTTGTCTGCTGGAGAGAGTAGTCATCTAAAGAGTACGGATGTCCCTCCTCGTCACGGAGCTGGGAGAACACTTTGGCATAGAGCTCCGACAGGCGGCACTTGACGATGGCCAGGCTGCGCTGGTAGTCCATGCGCTCGCGGGCCAGGTGCTCCCTCTGGGCGCGCAGCTGCCCCAGCTCGCCCTCCAGGTGCACGATGTTCTCCAGCTTGCGCTTGCGGCAGTTCTGGGCGGCCACCTTGTTCTTGCCGCGCCGCCGGATGTCGCGCACCAGGGCCAGCTGGGCGTCGTTGAGCGTGTACTGGGTGAGCAGCTCGTTGAAGTCGTCCACGGGCAGGTTGACGATCTTCTCCAGCGGGAAGGGGATCTTCAGGGACAGGGCGCGCCGCTCGTCCCGGCTCAGGGGTGCGGGGGCGCTGTGGAGCTTTGGCTTGGAGTAGGAGCCGAGGCTGCTGATGCTGCTGAGGCAGGAGCCTGGTGTGGCCCGGCCTCCTCCACCTGGCATACCGGGGCCGTGGAGGTGCAAGGCAGAGCTGGGTAAGACCTGTGGCTGCTTGTGGTGTGGGTACATGGAGTGCGACTGGTGGTGTTGGTGGATGGAGCTTAGGCTGGGGCCCATGGGGAAATAGGAGGAGGAGGAGGTGGAAGGGGCCCCTGGATAGTGGTTGGCGGAGTGATGCGGGTGGGAGTGGGGATGGTGAGGGTGGTGGTGGTGGTAGTCCATTGGATAGCCAAAGCTATCTCTCACCCTGCAGTGCTCCCCCAGACCGCCCCCCTCCATGTCTCCTTCCGCGTACACCATTCCTGGCTCTGAGCTGACGTACATGGAGATGCTGGTGACCCCGTTCTCTGGCGACGCGAGGGGCGGACTCGAACCCAGGGACAGGCCCGAGTCAGACTCCAAGTCGTCGATTGCTACCTGCTGCTGCTGCTGCTGCTGCTGCTGTGTGTGTTTGCTGTGGTGTGAGTGTGAGTGCCCTATGCTGCTGCTGTCTTTCTCAAAACCGTGGCTGGCACTGGTAGCACCCACCAAGTTCATGTGCTCCAGTATGCTCATCAGCGGGGGCTGCAGGGACTGGCCGCCGCCGCCAGGCAGATACCTGGAGGACAGCTGGCTGCCTGAGTGGGCGTAGTGGGAGTTGTGAGAGTCCATGGCGGGGCCCAGCCGCTGGCATGGCTGCTGCATCACCTCCTGGTAGGAGGAGGAGCCTTCATAGCTCATGGAGGAGACGTCGCCGCACTCCTGCTGGGGGAGCGTTCCGGAGCTGCTTTGGTTCATTCCGTAGCTTCCAGAAGACACTGGAGGCTCCATGTGATGGTACGGGCCCCCGCTCTCATATGGCCCGCCATCATGCTGCACCTCCAGGTCCTGCAATAATACATGATATACAATACAATATGATATACATACTGTATATAGCGGTAATATATAACAAAATATATTAATATATAACACAATATACATGTATATACATGTATATATAGAAATACACCATATAAAAGCCTATATATTGACATTATATTATAATGACATTAATGTGAAAAACCCAGGAGGTGCAATAATGAAGTGGTTAACAACCCATACTGTAATCAATGTTTTAATGTGCACATTGCAGACATACAGAATATCAATATGCACTGATGGGGAACAGAGAATCTAAATATCTATAACATCTAGTTACAGATATTCACTGAAGTATGTGACTTCGATCAGGTGGAGTTAGTTATTGAATGGACTGCACTGAACTGTACAGGTCAAACTTTTTGATTTTGCTAAGCATTGCACGTCATTCTTCAAAAAAGATTTTCTTATGAAAATGACAGCATGATTCATTCTAGTTAAGAGTATATGACAAATTGATGAAGTGATTGCTCTTCTTCATAAGTCATCCGGATTTGAAACACAGGTCCTGCCCACCTGCTCGGTGTGTGTGTGTGTGTGTGCGTGCGGGTGCGTGCGTGGATGCATGCATATGGCTGTGTGTGTGCATACGCTCGTGCCTGCCTGCGTGCGTGTGTTCCTGTGTGCATGTGTGTGTGCATATGCGCGTGTGTGCATGTGTGCCTGTGTGTGTGCACATGCGCGTGTGTGTGCGTGCATGTGTGCCTGTGCTGTGCCATCCGTAGCTTATGCACAGCTCACTTAGCCGTGATCGGGTTACATGCAGACACAGATGGTCATTGTGCGGTGCAGGGGGCTGCCTGCAACGTACAGCACTTGGCCCCCTTTTCTCCTCTCCTCTCCTCTGCTCTTTATCCCCCTATCACTCAATCGGCCCATTGTTGCAGATTTTAGCAGAATGCGTGTTTTGGGGGAGTGCGTTCACAACAGTTTAAATGTTTGTGAAGGATTTATTTTGTCAAAAGTCAGTGAACTCCTGATATTGTCTGCTGCTGCAGGGATCTGCAATGAGTCGATTATGCACAACGGACACTTTTTAATGTGTCGATTATGTCTGCTATTCCATTATGCTTCTTGTGATCCAATTCATTTTTTTCTACAGAATTCATTGATAGCCCTTAAGATGTTCTCTTAGAGTGATAGTTTAATTTGTAAGAAGAGTGCAAACATTGCTTCTTAAGAGAAGCTTGACAATGACCCCTTTATTTTTGGCGTGCTGACGTTTCGGCATTACGCCTTCATCAGAGTAAGTAACCTACCATACAAAAAGTGAACAGGATCATTTATGTGCATTATGAGGCCCTCACCAAACTAAATGATCACTCTAACCCTATTCCTATTTACAAAACAGGTACAGGCCTACAGGCAGCATGACCTTATGAGTAGGGATCTGGAGGTTGCGGTTTCGAATCCCAACCTTACCAGTGGGTGATGCCTCAAGTTCCCTTGTGAGCAAGGCATTTAACCTCCAGGAACTGTACCCAATACCCTAATAAACATGTAAGTTGCTTTGGCTAAACGCATCACCTAATGTAATGTAATGTTTTGTTGTTGTTGTTGTTGTTTTTAAATATTTTTGGGGCCTTTATTATGAAGGGACAGTGGAGAGCAGACAGGAAATGATTGGGAGAGAGAGATGGGGGAGGGCCGGGAAGCAACCCCGGTCGGACGCGAACCGGGGTCCCCATGCGCACGCAAGCCCAAAATGTGGGGTACTTAGCACGCTGCGCCACAGCGCCCCCCGTACTGTAATGTAATGTTAATACTACTTCTAAACCCCCCGTACTGTAATGTAATGTTAATACTACTTCTAAACCCCCCGTACTGTAATGTAATGTTAATACTACTTCTAAACCCCCCGTACTGTAATGTAATGTTAATACTACTTCTAAACCCCCCGTACTGTAATGTAATGTTAATACTACTTCTAAACCCCCCGTACTGTAATGTAATGTTAATACTACTTCTAAACCCCCCGTACTGTAATGTAATGTTAATACTACTTCTAAATGGCATCATGCACATCATCATCTGTCCTCACCACGCCACCACTTATCGCCGCTAGCCACACCTGAACCTGAACAATCCCCCCCAAACAGTCTGCCAAAGGTCAAAGGCCAAAGGGCAAATGCCCTGCTCGCCCCTCCAATGGCTTTGCCCCTGTGTGTACCTCAGTGAAAGCCATCAGCTCCTGCCAGGTGAAGTCCATGTCTGCGTCCTGAGCCTGTCTGTGCATCCGCAGTCCACTGGCACTGAAGGACATCGATGCTCCCCCATTAAGACGTCCGAGGTTTGCCAGCCCCTGGGAGAATGGAAGGACAGTGTATTTATTACATTGCTACATTACATAATGCAATATTGTATTTCACTTATGTTGGTGCTATGTTCATATTGCCAGGTGTAGTGCAAGATGTGTAGTGCCCTGCACACACTACAATTCAGTTTTCTTTGTAGTGTACAATGTGAACATGGTGCTTGATAATGAAGCTGACTTTAACTCTGAGACTCTCCCAAATGTCTTACACAATCACAAATGGTGTGGACTGGCCCTAGCGTGGCCAACCAGTGGGGTACTCGTTTGCCATGCGGTCGACCCGGGTTCGATTCCCAGCCCGGGTCCTTTGCCGACCTTTCCCATCTCTCTTCCCATTCGCTTCCTATCCACCTCTCAAGCGGTCCTATCATCGATGAAGTGGTAAAAGACCCCCACCCCCCCAAAAAAACAAAAACAAATGGTGTTGCCCACAATGCACAGTGCATGTCATGGTGAAGCTATCTAGTGCTGCTAAAGATCTGTTTTTTAAAGTAAATTTAATACACAGAATGTGTTGAGCTCCTTTTACCTCGGCGACCCCTGCTGCAGTAAGAGGCTACGGTGAGATAAGCCAAAGGTGAACTTTGCACCAATGAGCTTCCTACAACACTGTGGCATAAAAGGGAGCTCATCTAATGAGGTTCATCATTGCCTTACCTTGATCTACGTTTGACCATGCACCCGGCTTTGGATGAGCTTGTGAGAGTGAGAGTGTGCGTGTGTGCGTGCGTGCGTGTGTATGTGAATATGCTGCACATGTGTGAGATCTGACTGTAGGTTGTGTTGAGCACCTTTCCTTCTGTGTGTGCATGCGTGTGTGTGTGTGTGTGTGTGTGCGTGTGTGTGCTCGTGTGGCGTGCTTGCGAGAGAGCGAGAGTGTGTGTGCGTGTGCGTGCGTTCGTGCGTGCGTGCGGCGCGCATGTGTTTTCGGGACACTCACCTCACAGTTCTTCCTCAGGGGGAGCATGCAGTTCACTGCTGAGCACATTCAGGCAAGAGTCTTGTTGTGACCAACAGCAGTCCTGTGAACCATCACACACACACACACACACACACACACACACACACACATACACACACGTACAAAAAGCAGAAGCATGTAATCAGCCCCACGCTGAGACCGTTCTCCTCCCTCACAAAGGAGAGAGCGTCTGAGAAAGCCACAGCGAGCTCTAATAAAGTTCTCACCTACACGGCTCACATGAACAACAACAATACCCATGGCTGTAGATGCATGGCCACAAAGACCACAAAGTACATCTTATACAGGACCTGGGAGTTCCAAACCCATGGCCTATATATCATCTCTCTCTAAACTGTTTTCTCATGTTAGTCTTCTGCACTCTGTGGGTGTCTCTCTTCCCGCCGGTTGTAATGTTTGGTGTGAGAGGTTTTTGGAGAGTGTGTTTCTGTGAGTTTCATTGGGCTGGATTCCTCCCGTTCCTCCTATCAGCTGTGCTGTGTGTGGGGCAGCTGTGCCCTTCCCTGATAAGGCAATCTGCTGCACGCCAGCGTGCCACTTCGCTGCCCACCGACCGGAGGATGGAGAATTGACAGCCGAGCCGACACACAGAGCAACGCGTGCATGTGTCAGGAATGACTGACTGAGCTCCATACAAACACATACAGTACATAGGGTTCTATATATGTCAATATGTCTCATATACTGTACAGTATGTCTCTATATAATTCATATGCACAGAGCAATGTATGCATGTGTCAGGAATTACTTATTGAGAGTACTATATATTTAGCTCCATACACACATCTTGTTTAAGAATATATTTTTGGTGTTTAATATGTTTTGAAATACAGTATATGTGATACATTATATTCATCTCACTATATTTAAGTCTGTTATTGATCATGCATGCATGTGTCAGGAATGACTTACTGAACACACACAGGGAGCTATATGCCGATACAGTCTTGTACAATACACATCTCATATGAGAAGAAATGTTTTTTTTCATATATTCATACATTATTTTTTTCTATAATAATTATTTCTAATAATCAGAAGAATTCTTACATTCTTAAGGACCCTAACAATGATTATACATCTCTTTTTATACCATACAAGGTCATTTATAATGTTTTACGAGGCCTGTTTGAGACACCAGGGGAGGTCACTCAGTAACATGCAATGTTTTTGGAGTTGTTTGTAGTTTGCCTGGATCTTGGTTATAAAAAAAAAACCCTTCCCTGTATTTTTCCCCTGCCTTGTTCAATCCAATAAACCTGTTTATTCTCTGCTGAAACTTCTTCCAAAACATCACAATTATGATCATGCCACAGTGACGGTGTGTTTGTTTATGAAAGCTGTATTCCTCCCTGTCTTTCTGCTTTGGAAATGCAAATAAACAGTTTTTTGTTAGTCAAATGGGTTGCATTTCAGGTTTGCAAGCTTCGAGCATAATACCGATTTGGTCTTTAGTTGTGAATAAGATCATAGAAATATTGAAATATTCAAAAAGCTATTTGTAAGCAATGATGAGCAGGCCAGAGCTGACGATGTCTTTTGAATGAAAGGTGAAACATCTTTAAACTTTTAACTTTCGACTAACATGACGTGGATGAATGAGAATCTTCATGTAGACATGACTTAAAAAATATGTTTTCATCTCCTTCGAGAAGAGAATTCCTGAGACTCACCAGCCTCAGTGTTTTAGTGTTTGTCTTCTTCAGTCACTAACAACGTCCTTATACCTTGTAGTGTTGACATCAACACTGAGCTGTCACATCGGAGGTACCGTAGGATGTGGACCCCACTGGATGTGGTCGTGTTGTTTTTAAATCATCAGTAATACCTGTTGCATCACGTAACATCACCCCCAGGCAGCATCATGCGAGACGAGGACTAACATTCACACATCCTGCCCTATACCACGGACTGTGGAAGGTTTCCTTTCTCTGTTTCCCCTTCTTCACAAGAAATACAGCGCAGGCTAACCACCCTGGGTTTCACCATCAAGACCGGTGCGGTGCTACCATCCTGCCTGCCTGCCTGGCCAGCTCGTGGCTCGTTTCTATAGCATATAGTGCTCCTCAGGAATGGACTGTCACCGGCTTGTGAAGATTCTCTTTTATTCAGGCCCTTGTTATTCAAAAGAGATGGGTTGCAGGCAACTGGCCTTCAAGCTCCAAACATAAGTTGGCTATTCTGAACTCTTTTTGAGGTGATAATAACAATAGAATAGATTACAATAGTTACAAAAATTGTACAATAACTTATTGGTCTTGTCTGAAGCACCTATAGCGTAGACTACTTGGACACTATGTGTGGCCCTGTCTGTTTTGGATGTGTGGACCTGCTTCTTAAAATGAAGCCTATATTAAAAATAAAGATATTTTATTCCATGCTAGTGGCTAATTGATTTTATTTGTATTATTATTATTGGCGATAGACTTTTACTTAATCTGTGCCAATTGTCTTAAGACTTTCTCTTCAGGTGTGTTTGTGAATATTTCTGACAGCCATATCCTTATTAAACTGAAAGAAAACAAAATACTGACTGCCCTTTTGAATGGGAAAATTGCATATGCACAACATCCTGGACATGGTAAAGAGTGTCACATAACGAATTGATAATAACAAAAATGTTTTTCATTTTAAAATATTTTTTGAGCTGCAAAAACATATGGGCATAACTAAACAGCGGTAATTCCTCTCTGTGTTTTGACATGAAGGACCACAGTCAGAAGTTAACTTCTTCCATGAAAAAGTTTCCAACATGTCAAAAATGTAAGCCTCATTTATCACAATAATTATATTCAGAAGCAAACACACTTTAAAATACATGTTGACAAGTTCTTAAAACATCGACATGGGTTAAATGCTTACACATCAGAAACAGATATCCAAAGGAAAACTTACCTGTATATCATTTTCTTGATTGTCATGTGCAGGTGAGTCCAGACGAAATCAATCGGTGGAATGTCACATAGTCCTGACAGGCGCAACTGCTCTCACAACTAATTTCTCAAACTTAGAACGAAGAGCCGCACATTTGAATGAGTGGTTGCCTTTCACTGTGAGTTCTGAACTCTAGACAGTGCATGTGCTCTCTCTCTCTCTTTCTTTCTCTCTTTGCTCCCTCCCTCCCTCTCTCTATAGCTGTCCCTCGCTCTCTCTTTCTCACTCGTTCACTCAGTCACTCTCGTTCTCTCTCACACTGCTCTGTGTTTGCTTCTCTGCTCTGGCTGTCACTCGCATAAATGGGATGTGTCTGTGGGCGATGTAAGCAGCTTTCCTGTAAAGCACCCACACCACACTACTTTTTTGGTCCCTTCTACAACAGCAACAACCCCTCCAACCCTCGACTACACTACAGTACGCGACACCACTACACATCTCCTCATTGTCAACACAGCCACACTGTGTAATCAAAGCACTGGGGTGCCTGTACACACGCATATACACACACACACACACACACACATAGACACACACACGCACACACACACTGAGAAACTGAGAAATCACCTACGTACTAAATAATTAATGATTCACAGGTTTGACGCAGTTGTAATTATTATTGGATTGGCTAGTGACCAACATTGTGATGTACGGCTAATCAATTAAGGCAAATTACAACACAAATATTCATATTTTTGTCACAGTTGTGGACAAAACACACATTATGTTTGATAAGGTGTTTCACATGTTGAGATATATGCGTGTGTAGTTTCCATTGGGAAACCCCAAATTTAGATTGAAACACGGTAGGCTTCAGATCGGTTTCTCTCTCTCTCTCTCTCTCTCTCTCTCTCTCTCTCTCTCTCTCTCTCTCTCTCTCTCTCTCTCTCCTCATTTTCTTCATAGGACACCCACATTGAGTGCTTTGTTGTTGAGGCACTGGCCGCCCGGCACTGTGGGGAGTACGCTCCAAAGATCCAGGACTTAAGTCTGCCGGGGCTGTAGAAACCTGGGCAGAGGAGAGGAGAGTGCAGACGTGTGTGTGTGTGTGTGTGTGTGTGTGTGTGTGTGTGTGTGTGTGTGTGTGTGTGTGTGTGTGTGTGTGTGTGTGTGTGTGTGTGTGTGTGTGTGGATGGGGTGGGGTGAGGTGAGGTGGGGATGGGCTGGTTTGTGACTTAGTTTTAGTAGGGATGGAATGTACACCTCTAACAGGTAAGAAAGACCACATTGTTCCTATATCTGGCAGAGAAGCCACTGCCAGAGAGAGAGAGAGAGAGAGAGAGAGAGAGAGAGAGAGAGAGAGAGAGAGAGAGAGAGAGAGAGAGAAGAGGCAGGGTATGTGTCTTCCATCTCACATAGCACACTAGCCACCTGACTTTTAGACCTATATTTTGACATCCTCAGTCGTACTTTCAAGATGACAATCGAGAGAGGATGTTTCAGAAACATCTCCAAGGAAGCTCTGCAGTTGCAGCGCACAGAGTCTGGATGCAGTGCAATGTACCACTGGCACGAGTTCTTTGAGATAATTTCACAGTAACAACAGGCAGTGTTAATTCAACACTCTGTGCTCAGTTTAACACTGAGTAGGCTTACTCAGAGACCAAATACACCAGAAGATGTTAAATCGACTCCCTACGTTTTCCACTGTGTGCACACACAGTCATCTGAAGTGCTTTTAATTCACCTGAGCGATGCCATTGAAGGGGGTTGGGCCTTATCAGGTTACTGTGCCCTCCTGAGCACCACCACCACGCTGCTCAGGCTGATTTACACTGCTTTAAAACACAGCAGACACCTGGGACAACAGGTCAGTTGTCCCAGGCCCAATGAGGGGGGCTGAACTTGGACGCCCTCATTACATTGTATGTAGGCCTATTTAGTGTGGGGCCCTTTCACGTGATTTTGTCCTGGGCCTGGTCAAAGCTATGAAAGACAGCACAGGTGAAAGACCATCTGAGGTGTGCACAGATAGCCATTGTAATTACACGTGAACAACATTCGGGAGTTGTACTACACACTGTACATCTATCAATGTGACATGAATATCTGTGATTAAAAAATACATTTTATACACGTTATAAAATACATTTTATAAATTAAATGGTAACACTTTATAATAATGTTCCTTAGTGAAGACTCAGTAAATAATTAACTAATGATGAATAAAACATTAACAAATGTTTTTATTATTAACTAAGTTTTATTAATGCTTTATAAAATTACCACAAATGATATATTCAAGATTTTCCACACCTTATAACAGATTATTTTATTCATTTACAAGCAACTTGTAAATGTTTGATAAATATGAAATATTAACATAACATTTCCTAGTCATTTACAAGCATTTGTTTACATTTCCTAATCATTTACAAACGTTTGTTAATGTTTTGTTCATCAATAGTTAATTATTTATTAAGTCTTTATAATGCTTTTTTGCATCCATTATTCTAAAGTGTTACCAATTAAATTATTATAAAATATTATACAATCATAAAATACATTTTATACACGTCATACAACAATACATATTGTACATGTTCTTTACATGTGGGTATATATACATAGTCCTCCATTTATTTATAAGTTCCACGGAGGTAAGAAATGAGGCTTGCTATATTACGTATAACTAAAGTGTAAGAGACTCGAAACCCTAAGTGTGCTAGCCTGTCAAAACAAACTGTTTATTCATTTCACACTTCGAACTTCATCATATATGTCAGGGAGAACTCAATAAACCGCATCTCGAAAGAGAGAGAGAGGGGGTGCTGGTGCTGGCAAGCCGCACTCTAATATGTGTTTGTGTTCACGTCCCATTACGGAGGACGTAGGTGGCTGACAAGAGTTCAGAAAGGTGGGTGTCTACCCGGAATCAGCAGAAAGGGACTTCCCAAAGTTTTTGGTTCGTAGCCCCCACCCACCCCTTCTTACCCACCTACAAACACGCCAAGAAAACAGCCTGCTATTACCGAGACCACAATGGTTTGGGAGCTGGCTAAGATTCCAGGCTATACGCCTACTCTCTCTGGCTTTCCCTGTGCATACTTTCGGGTCAACGCCGGCAACTCTTTTGCATCTCTCCCTCTCCTCTCCTCATGTCTTTCTCTCTCTCTTTGCTTTTCTTTCGCGCCGCTGCATACATTTTCTCGAAAGGCTCGCTTTTATCCCTGCCCGTCTTCAATCGCACCCCACCGCCATCCACATGCATTACACACACACACACACACACACACACACACACACACACACACACACACACACACACACACACACACACACACACACACACACACACACTCACACACACACGTTCTCTCTGCGATGTGCCTTGGTCCCCCAGGCCTGGTGCTTTCCACATGCTGTCTTTCTGCCCCCCACCCCACCCCACACACACACACGCACACACCACCCCTCTCCAATTCCCAGGGCTGCCCTCCGGAAGTCACACTGTTGCCTGACCTCCACGGACCTCCACATCCCATAATGCTCATCTTCTCCGTAGCTATGGCGACAGATGTTGGACGTGTTCCACTCTACTTGTGCTCTGACTCATCAGCGGGGAGTGTGTGAGACATGCGTGTAAAGGGCTGAGACCTGTCCCTGTCGTGGCCAACCGGTAGGGCACTCGTATACCATGCGGCTGACCCGGGGTCGATTCCCGGCCTGGGTCCTTTGCCGACCCCTCCCCGTCTCTCTCCCCATTCGCTTCCTGTCCCACCTCTCACACTGTCCTGTCGGATAAAGATGAAAAAGACCAAAAAAATATTTTTTAAAAAGGGCAGAGACCAACGGGTTTAATTCTTACAGTACCACCCCGGCACCATCAGTGCTGCAGTCATGAGGCATGAGTCTCGTAGGTACCTCGGCTGACACAGTGGAGTAGGGATACTTGCAAAAACATGGAAAAAACCCTGTTGTTAATTAGGATGAGGGCATTTGTTTCCTCTGTGGTCATGTAGGGAAAATTGTCGGAGCCGGCTGCTGGGAAATGGGAAAACCAAGGAGCCGACTTTAGGCAATGATGGAAAGTGTATTTACAGTGTGTGTGTGTGTGTGTGTGTGTGTGTGTGTGTGTGTGTGTGTGTGTGTGTGTGTGTGTGTGTGTGTGTTGGTGTGGGTGTGTACGCACTCGTGTTTATATGCTGTGCTGCTGTGTATGCGCATGTGCACATGTACTGTATGTCATGTACTTGCCTGTGGGGTTGTGTGGTGTGTGGTTGTGTACATGTTTGTTTGTGTGTGAAAAAAGATGTTCAGAAAATAAAGCATTAGGAACACCAGGTTCAGTGTCTCAGTATTTAGTAATACGTTAACGTTGTCTTGGAATACAATCTTTCTATCTTTCGGTCTGGAAATTAGTTGTAGCCTGATCACACCTTGTGAACCTCGTATGTGCATTTGAATTCCCCCTTCCACTTGTCATAAATATATTTCGGTAACGCTTTACTTTACGGTACAGTTACCCTATGTGATTTCTGTGTACTTTCTGGGTAACAACAGGGTATCAGAGATAAGTTACATGGTATCTAATGGGTAAAAAAGGGGGCAATTACAAAGTAAATACCATTAATTGGGTAACAACAGGGTAACAAAGAGAAGTTCGATGATTAGATGGTTAGAAAATACGCAGTAGTTTCATAGTAATTCTTGAGATATGTGTATTACATAGTATTTACTTTGTAATTACCCCCTTTTTACCCGTTAGATACCATGTAACTTGTGTCTGTTACCCTGTTGTTATGCAGAAATTACACAGTAAATACTGTACCGTAAAGTAAAGCGTTACCATATATTTTAAATAGTAATAGCTCTTTTTAGATCCCCATGAACTTTCTGTGAATACGATATTATATGATATTGAGGAAACTGATGACAACCTGTTGGATATATATGTGGGTACAACAACTGTAAAATTGGTTTAGTAAGGTTATTCGAAATTGTGCAATGTGTGACTGAAAAAAGGGAAAAAGGCCGGGTTCATGGTAAAGGCACAGACTGCTCTTCTGCCCCATTGCAATGCAGTGTCTCATGCAGGGCGGGAGTGGTAATCTGGCATACAGGGCATTTCCCCAATGGGTCGGCAGTCTCCAGGGGCCAATAGGTTTGCTGTTGTTACCTCCGCCAAGGAGGTTATGTTTTCGGTCGCGTTGGTTACCTCCGCCAAGGAGGTTATGTTTTCGGTCGCGTTGGTTTGTCAGTCTGTTTGTCTGTCTGTCTGTCTGTCTGTTTGTCTGATTGTTTGTCTATCTGTCGGCAGGATAACTCAACACGTTATGAATTGATTTGGATGAAACTTTGTGGAGTTGTTGGAAATGATCAAAGGAACAAGCGATTCAATTTTGATTGTGATTCAGATCACGATCCAGAACCAGGACCTTTTTAAAGATTCTTCACCATATCGGGATGAAAGAAGGCAGAAAGACTTGAAAAAAAAATAGGGTGTAACATAGTGAAATGTTCTATCAAACAGGCTCCTTGGCGGAGGTCTGCACTCTCTGAGTGCATTGCTAGCCTAGTTGTTTATTTGTTTGTTTATTTTTTTTCTAGGGATTGAGCCCCAGTTTAGAGGGCCAAACCCATTGGCCCATCATTCAATATAGACAGTGGACTGAGGACTGTACGAAAGTGGCGTACAGTAGTGTGAGGGACCAGTTTAAGTGAAAAATGCCTGGGTGTTTTTTGTCCCAGCCAAGCCCTGGTCTCATGGCAGAGAAGCCACATGCAGCAGTTACAGGCTCGCTCCAGCAGCACCTACTGCTGTCTTTATCAGACCCACACAGCACTTCCTCACATCAACCTGCCCCTTCGCCTTAGCCTCCCTCTTCCCTTTCTCTGCAGCACACTGCTGCTGTCTCTCTCACACACACACCCATTAATACGCATGCACACACACACACACACACACACACACACACACACACACACACACACACACACATGTATGCATGCACACGCACACGCACACGCGCACGCGTGCACACACACACACACACACACACACACACACACACACACACACACACACACACACACACACACACACACACACACACAGAGTTTCTCGTGGATCTCCACACCCCAGGCCACTATCAGTATACTGGATGCCATTGCCACAGACTCCAGCATTCAGTAGGCCAGTGGAGAATACATTGTAAGGATAAATACATTATTTGTCTGGTGTACATATCACATGTCCATCTATGGTAGTGCAAAGGGGATTGCATGAAAGCTTTTGTTGTATTGCGAAAGATCTTAAAACATGACAATCTTATCTCCATCAAAGCGATTGGGCCACTTCTCTTGTGCACAAATGCGGACTCCATATTTCATCATATAAACGGGCGGCTACCAGGTATAACGTTTAGTGGACAAACATTTTAGCTGAAACGCCTGTGCTGCTCCTGAGAATCTAAGTTCAAAGAAACCGCTGATGAAATGTTCAGTGACGTTCATAAAAGACGTTTTCAGCATTGTGAACGGTCAACTGCATAATGAGACTAAGTCGTGCACTGTACATAGTATCCTGAAATAACATTATCCTATAGAACAGTGTTTCTCAACTGGTGGGTCGCGACCCAAAAGTGGGTCGCGGAGGGGTCATGGGTGGGTCGCGGAGCCTTGGTGTAAAAAAAAACGTAATTCTAAAAAAAAAAAAATCCAACTTTTCCTGCAACAATTTACAACTTTTATGTTGATAGGCTAGTGAACTCCGTGTCATCTGTCGTCATAGATACAATCTGAATGTTTATGCGAGATAGATAGCATGCAACCAGTCATTCGAGTCTTGGTTACATTTTGAGAATTGCATTGAATTGACTTGAACGCTAAAAAAATTGGATTCGTGACCGAATGAGAGTGGAAAATGGTGGGTCCCAAGACTGTTCCAGTTGAGAACCACTGTTATAGAAGATCAGGTGTTACTTGGGCTCTCTCCAATAGTCCACAAACAAGGCAAGAAAGTAAAGTTAGTAAATACAGCACATCAGTGTTTTTCAACACTGGCGTCGGGACCCCATTTGGGGTCGCCTGTAATTCAAATGGGGTCACCTGAAATGTCTGAAAGTGTGTGAAAAAAAGAATAATGATACATATTACTAATTTTAACTATTCAATATTCTCTTTGAAACACCATTTACAACCTTAGACTGCCATAAATATATATAGGTTTAATACCATTAAGTTATGCAGCTCAGTCATGTTTTAATTTTTATTGGGAAAAAATGTGTATGGGGTCCCCAGAAATTTGGGATGTCAAAATGGGGTCCCATGCCAAAAGAGGTTGGCAAACACTGCAGTACATGTACAATTGCATGGAAAAAGTACCACATATGGTTGTCTATTTGAAAATCTTGATGTTAAAATCTTTCAAGTTCATTAAATGTGAGGGAATTGGTGAATCATGTGAAAACAAAAAATGAAGTTAGTAATAATGAAATACTTCCATCCAAAACGTCCGTATATCTTCTTGACCCCTGATTTGCCCTTTAAGTTTCTTTACGTGCATACCCTTCCAGCTAAACGGGTCATTTCGAAATAGCTTTGTGGTAAAATTGTGAAAACCTATTGTTACATTGCAAAACCTGTGGGTAGCCCGCAGTTTTACTTTGAATTTTAGATTGTTGATCCAGACCTATTGTTCCATTGAGGTATAAAATAAGAATGTAGAATGTTTTACATACAGTAACTAAGACATTTTTGTGGAGCAAATATAATTCTATAGAGCCTAATTACATTAAAATGAAAGTAGTAAACATACAGGATATTATAGCTATGTGCAATTCCTTCACAGGACACATATATTCTGAAAATAAAACTTAATTAGTTTTAATGTTTAATTGCCTTTGGAACATATCATGCTTTACTACATTAACTAAAGTTGTCTATTCCTCAAAGGAGAAAAATAAAAACTTCTTGTGCTTGACCGTCTTATTCAGTGTGCGAACCTGCTCTCACCTTGAATTCCTCAAAGGCTGAAAACTTGGGAAATTGAAATATACAGACATCAGTATCCTTTATGTTCATGTATTATGTTTTATGTATTATGTTTCATGTAACCAGCGGATTCTAAAAGAGAATTGTCATGCAGTGGCTGGAAGAAATTACACAATGTGATTGTAAAAGTCAGGCTTTTGTTCCAGATTTCAGCATCATAGCCTTACAGAACAACCTCACATCCATGTTTTTTGTTTTAACCATGCAGGCTTGCAGGCAGCATGATGCGCTGACCTCTGATGTCATTGAATTAGGGGTGGATGGTAACACAGGCAGACCAGCAGAGGAAGGGCAGGGGAAAGCCCCACTGGGATTGGTTGCACTGTGGTGCTTCCCAGAAGAGGTGACCAAAATAATTATCTTGGTTGGCTGTAGGAGGATGTTAAAAAATATCTGTTTATGGGATCATACACAAAGCTGAATGGGACGGCGGAGCAGGCTACCACCACCGTGGTCAAGTTTGCAAACATAACTGGAATAGATCATCTTAATTCGCTGTACTGTAGTGCTTGGCTGTATTAGATAGCCTCGTCTGTCAGTGATATCGGACAATAACAATATGTTAATAAAAAAAATCCACCAGGCCCCAAGCGAATATCCTCTTACGGTGTTGCGTCTGTTGTGCTGTGGTAGTTGTGTGGGAGTAATAAGGGGTCGAATGGTCTCACCACTATTGTCATATCTACTATGTCATTGCTTAGGAGTTTTAGCCCAAGCCGTTGTACTGTACTACTACTAGAGTCAGAATCAGCCATCTTTTCTCTAACCTCAGCCAGAGGCGACCAGAAATAGAGGAGCGCAGTGCTGTGTGTGACCACAACATCAGCACAATATATGGATGCATCTTACTGTAAGCCCTAAAATACACTGACAGGCCTCATCACTGGTGTCTTGGCAACTTCACAGTGTCGGCTCTGTAAATCACACAAAGTAGGCCTATAGTGATGATATACCCCATGATGCTCTGCATGAACAACAAGCAACAACAAAAAAGACTTAAAGGGACACTGTGTGAGATTTTTAGTTGTTTATTTCCAGAATTCATGCTACCCATTCACTAATGTTACCTTTTTCATGAATATTTACCACCACCATGAAATTCTAAGTATTCATTAAGACTGGAGAAATTGCACTTTTCATACATCCATGGTCGGCCGTTTTGAATGTCCTAAAATAGCCATTTTTAGCTGCAAAAATGACTGTAATTGGACCACACTAGTTAATATTTGTTTATTATGTAGTAAACTTTCATGTAAAGATCAAACTTGACAATAGGGAGCCTAGTTTCAATGAGCAGCATAGTTGCAGTACCTTTTTTGACCATTTCCTGCACAGTGTCCCTTTAAGCTAGTGTGTAAGTGGTACTAGACTACTGCTACGTGCATTCGTGAGTAGTTTTTCTTTTGACAGAGGGTTACAATTACATTTCATCCTATGAGCCCAACTGCGTAGCATTGTTCATCCTTTTCGACATTCAAGAACGTTAGTCTACATTTGCCTGGAGTGTAGTAGGCTAGCTATTTAGATGGCCAGCTGTCTGGTGGAAATAATGGGCATTGGGCAAGTCGCCTGTCTTCAATTTGAACTATTTCAATGGCATACCTACCAGAACTGGATCTCAAATAAGTTCTAGTCTGGTTCTAAGCACTGACTTCTATAGTATAATAGAAGTCTGTGGTTCTAAGTAAACACGGAAGCACGACGCTACTTTGTATCGATTTCATTGTTGAAGAATTCCAGCGCCTCTGATGAGGTTACAATGTATTCTCAATGGGTTACAATAAAGCCCTTGGTATTGCATTTCCTGACTAGTTTGTGAGAGATCCGCAGGTTACTAAAACGTTATTTTTCTTATTTTCCCTCCCCAAAAAAGAAATAAGAACACGTTCTCCGATAACATTCCTGCCACTTTTTTGGAATTTGCCCCTAAACCAAACCACCATGGACACGTATTTCCGTTTCCCCTCAAGTGGGAAGTGAGTGGAACACGAATAGACCAATGAAATCAATGTGCAAGTTTACCTGACTGAGCCTACAGTAGCGGGTCTGTGAATATGGAGAGCTCAATTTTGGTAAGGGGACACGTATAACTCATTATGTGCCACTACCCTGTGAGATATGGCAACGTTTCTTTGTTTCGGAGAAATTGGTTCGCTCACTCGAATGGCTTGGGTCTGTAAAAATGGTGAAGGGTTATCACGGTCGAATGACAACACGACAACACCGAGTTGAGTTGAGGAACATGCTAACTGTCACAGCCTTTGATGGGGTTCTTAAAAGTTCTGGACTTGTTCAAAATGGACAATCACAAAGCACTATGCGGTCGCCTGATATAGTTAAAGTGGTTTGCTTTAGTTACGTTTGTTTACGGGATTGTGTACAGTCCATTAAATTATGTGAGCAGTGATGGTGATGGGGCTATTAGCTACCTCCATTGACAATGGTAGTCAGTCAGCTGTATTTTGTCCACTGTGTTAACAAAGTTTGCTCAGACCATCTTGTATGTGTGTAACTCAGATTTTCTGAACTTTGTGTTCTCAGGAACCATCTTTGCTGACAGTGAAAGCTGTCCTAATCATTGACAACGATGGAGAGAGACTGTATGCCAAGGTGAGGCCCAAAAGCGTACACTTACTAAAGTAGCTCACCCTTCATATGGTGGATGCAATCAACGTTATGGCAACACATTATTTCCTGGTCTAAAATGATGGCCCACACATTATATTGTAGTGAAAGCCCAATTGGGAAACTCCAACTCCCTTTGTTATTGTGACACAGCATTCTACAGCACACAAATGCACACAGCGCACAACGAAATTGCATTTATGCCTCACCCATGCAATGGCCCCCAATTGCGCCCGAAAAGGAGCAGTGCGGCGGAACGGGACCACGCTCAGGGTACCTCAGTCATGGAGAAGGCTGGGGGAGAGCCCTGGTTAATTACTCCACCCACCAACCTGGTGGGTTGGTAGTCGAACCGGCCACCAAGTCTGACGTCCTAACCACTTACCCATGATTGCCCTAAAAATTAAGCAGTGGCTTTGTGGCCAGGCCATGCCCTCCTAGTGATGCAACACCTTCGGCGCTGCTTCCAGTCATGCAAAGAGCAATGTAAATATTGTTTCTGATCTCCTGAAAAATTGGGAACTCCTCCCACTTTGTCAGGAAGCAAACAAATAGTAGCAAACCAAGGGAGGCAGGTCAACCATGCCGTTTGGGAAATGTAAATTGTATGTTCTTGGTCAGACCAAGTCTCGAAGAGATTTGAAAGTCGATAATCAGGCTAGTGGCTTAGATATTTCTGTCCATCTTGTTTTCCAAGCATTCAACCCCACCTTTATTAGATCAAGCAGATCTCATTGTGATCACGAAAATATTTGCGTTGTTGCAACCGAGCCTAAATTCTTACATTACTGCACACCACAAGTGGAGCCTTACCTACTGGCAGAACAGGTCAACACCCTAAGAAACTGTGTACATGAACAGTACAGTATATCACGAAAGTGAATACACCCCTCACAGTTTTGCAGATTTTTGAGTATATCTTTTCATAGGAAAGCATTACAGAAATGTAACTTTGACACAATGATTAGTGACCTTTTAACAACATATTTAACCGCTTAAATTTCTTGTTCACTCAGAAGGAAAAAAAATACAGCCATTAATGTTTGAACATGTACTCACAAAAGTGAGTACACCCCTGATTAAAATCCGGTAGAGAAGGGGCTATGTTGGCTCGAATCGTCTCGAAATGAAACGAAATGAAAAGGGATGACAAGGGAGGTCATCAGTGTGCGTTTCAACCTTTCTTTGCATTGAACTTTTACATTTTGAGTCTGCATCTGGCTTAAATAGATTGGTGTGAGATTTGAATGCAATCCTATGGAGAATATCATGATCTGCTTCAGTAGTCACAGTGCATGTTGACATGCATGTTTCTTTTAGGTGTATTTCAGATTGCCAATGTTGACAGCATTCATGCATCCTCAAACCATGTCAGTCCCACTACCATGCTTGGCTTATGAGAGGATACACCTTTTTTGTAAAACTCACTTGTTTACCACCACACATGCTTGACACCATCTAAAGCAAATTTGTTTATCTTGGTCTCTTCAGATCACACAACATGGTTCCAGTGATCCATATCCTTGGTCTGTTCATCTCTCTTGAGACCAAAATAAAAAAATGATGGTTAGATGGTGTCAAGCATGTGTGGTGGTAAACAAGCGAGTTTTACAAAAGTTTATCCTCTCAATAGCCAAGCATGGTAGTGGGACTGACATGGTTTGGGGATGCCTAAATGCTGTCAACATTGGCAATCTGAAATACACCTAAAAGAAACATACATGTCAACATGCACTGTGACTACTGAAGCAGATCATGATGTTCTCCATAGGATTGCATTCAAATCTCACACCAATCTATTTAAGCCAGATGCAGACTCAAAATGTAAAAGTTCAATGCAAAGAAAGGTTGAAACGCACACTGATGACCTCCCTTGTCATCCCTTTTCATTTCGTTTCATTTCGAGACGATTCGAGCCAACATAGCCCCTTCTCTACCGGATTTTAATCTGGGGTGTACTCACTTTTGTGAGTACATGTTCAAACATTAATTGCTGTATTTTGTTTCTTTCTGAGTGAACAAGAAATTTAAGCGGTTAAATATGTTGTTAAAAGGTCACTAATCATTGTGTCAAAGTTACATTTCTGTAATGCTTTCCTATGAAAAGATATACTCAAACATCTGCAAAACTGTGAGGGGTGTATTCACTTTCGTGATATACTGTATATGGATATTTTTGAAAACACATTGGTTTTGGCCTCTCATTTACACATGAGCAGAGTTTTAGAAAGCATTTTTCAAATATGTCATTCAGAGGGGTAAAACGCACCTGTCGCAATTGAGTTTTTATTTTTATCGACATGTTGTGTCATCTTTTCGGGATTAAGGATATATGGATAGCTTTCGTGTTTTACATTGCATTTACTGCATGTGCATGTCATGTTGTCATTCTTAAATTTTACTTTTTACTTAATTTTAGAGTTTTTCTTTTTTCTTTTTTTTAGTATTATGATGACACATACCCTTCAGTGAAGGAGCAGAAGGCCTTTGAGAAGAACGTCTACACCAAAACACATCGTACAGACAGTGAGCACGCCTTTGGTTTTCTTTCTTTCTTTCTTTCTTTCTTTCTTTCTTTCTTTCTTTCTTTCTTTCTTTCTTTCTTTCTTTCTCTTTCCCTCAAGAAATAAACTCGGATATTGATTTCATATGCAATATTCAAGTTGTATACAAAAATGTAGCACTGGTTAAAAAGAGTTCAGGGAATCTGTAGGCATGCCCAGTTGCCCAATGTCAATGAGTGTATCTCAAAGTCAAGGATCCTAGCCTTGCTAGGATGTGAAAGGCCCAGTGATTGGATATTCTTTGGTGAACTTTGGAGTATCCAATCAATGGGCGTTTCACGTCCTAGCAAGGCCAGGATCCTTGACTTTGAGATAGACCCAATGTCTACTGGTGGTGGTGAAGCTGGCCTTTCAATGGATGTGTTTCAGGGCTTGACACTGGCACATGCCAACCGGCCAAATGCTGGTAAAACTTGGCTGTGGCTAGTAATACTTTCAGTGTCACTAGCCAATTTGGCTGGCAGCTTAATCTTTGGTATGACATACGCATAATAGTAGCCTATATTCTGTTGTTTGCCTCTTGTGTATCAATTGTTTGTATTTAAGTTCAAGAAAAAGCTCTGTAACTCTAAAGTTTCTATACTTCCATGTAGAAAGCTTTACACTCATCTTGCTTTAGCACCTCATCTTCTGAGGTAAGACGTACACTATCAGGATAAATCAAAACAAAAACAATTTAAAATGTGTGGCCAGTGGAATACCTGAATGGCTAGTGACTCGTGAAAACTACTACTAGCCACAGTGGCCGGTGGGTGAAAAAGTTAATGTCAAGCCCTGATGTGTTTTCATGTGTTTAACAGGTGAGATCGCTTTTCTGGAGGGCCTCACTGTGGTGTACAAAAGTAATATTGATTTGTACTTCTATGTAATTGGAAGTTCGCATGAAAATGAGGTAAGCGTACAAACCTGTAATCCGTAAAAATATCTATCCAATTTTTGGTTTGCTTTGTACCGTAAGTAAGCACACCTGTCTTTCAGTTATTCCTCTCACATTTTAATTTTAATCAAATTATTCGTCCACAGCTGATGCTGATGGCAGTTCTGAACTGCCTGTTTGACTCCCTCAGTCAGATGTTGAGGTGAGTAAAAGGCCGTAGCATTCATAGCAGCCTGAGTAAAGATCTGCCGTGATGAAGCATTTCTCAGAGAGCAGTTGCCTTGTGTATCTCCATACTTATTTTTATACACTCATTCATTCATTCATTCATTCATTCATTCATTCATTCATTCATTCGTCCCTTCATTCATTCATTCATTCATCCATCCCTCCATCTATCCATCCATCCATCCATCCAGCACTTTCACTTACATGCATTCACACACACGCTCACACACTGACGCGCACACACACTCACACTTTCCAACACAACACTCTGTGAAGTGTCCTTGGGTGTTTTGAAAGGCGCTATATAAAACGAAAGTATTATTATTATTATCTATCTCTCTCCATTTCTCTGGTCTACGCCGGCAGGAAGAACGTAGAGAAGAGAGCAGTGCTGGAGAACATGGAAGGTCTGCTGCTGGCCGTAGATGAAATCGTTGATGGCGGGTGAGTGGACCTTCAAAGTAGAGCTCAGCTACTGTAGGAGCAGACTGCCGCTGTGTTATTCCATAAATACTTTCAGAGTGCTAGTCCAAATTGCAGACAAAAATTAAAGGACCACTTCAGTCAATTTCAATATGCTGTTATATTGCTCTCTCTACCCTTGACTTGTCAGTACCTGGTGATGGCACATTTTTCAGCCCAGCCCTTTCCGAGATCTGACCTATTCTAATGGGGGCAGCTTTTGTTTACATTTAAAAAAAATCTCAACATAGGCCTACTGTTTGCTAATTGTCTGCTGATGTTGCATAACCTTTTTGATGTTTTTGAGAATAAATTAAAATGTTTTTTTTGAAATGTAAACAAACACTTGACCCCATAACAATGACCAGGATCTCGGGGAAAAAAAAAAAAAAAATCTCAGGTACTGACAAGTCCAGAGTAGTGTGAGCATTACAACTGCATGTTGAAATTGGCAGAACTGCTCCTTTAAGTGGAACAGAAGAGGCAGCAGCTTGCATGTTCCCTTTTTTCATTCACTACGCATTTCGATGGGTAGTAGGCACACTGAAGAAAGTACCTGCCGAAATGTGTCTACAATACAAAAAAGGAAACTGCAAGGTGCTGCGTCTCATTATCGGTGGAACAGCAACTGTTGACGTTCCTATGTGATGACACTGTAAAAGAAAACATTAACCTTTATAACATGCCATGATTCACGTGCATCATGCAATCCAATTGCACAAAGCTGTCAGGTCAATCACAATTGTAACCGCTGATTGTGACCAGTGACAAGTTCAGGGTTATGTGTGATAGTTTTGTCATTGCTTGGTTTATGTGTGTGTGTGTGTGTGTGTGTGTGTGTGTGTGTGTGTGTGTGTGTGTGTGTGTGTGTGTGTGTGTGTGTGTGTGTGTGTGTGTGTGTGTGTGTGTGTGTGTGTGTGTGTGTGTGTGTGTGTGTGTGTGTGTGTGTGTGTTTTAGGGTGATTCTGGAGAGTGATCCACAGCAGGTGGTGAGCAGGGTGGCGTTGAGGGTACGTCTTTTCTCTCCGGCCTTTAATATTCTTTCTCCCTCTTACCAGTTGATATTACTACACCTTCACTTATCTGGTTAAATTGAATAAAATAGAATTAATTTGTAGTCATTGTACGTACATGATGTGAAGAGATTTATTGTCTTAACTCAGTATAAGCAATCATACCACAATATGAATGAAATATGACGTATGAAATAATCTTTCCGTTCTTTTTCAGGGTGACGATGTACCCCTCACTGAACAGACAGTCACTCAGGTGAGAATTCCTCACACTCACACACAGTCTGGGGTATCACTTCACTAGACTATTTTATCTGGGCTTTGGCCTGGGGTAAATTCACTTCAGCCTGGGTAGCTGAACCAGAATCAATTTGATACCCCTGGTCTAGACTGTAGACATTTCACACTTTGCTCACAATAACAAAACCTTGGCTGCAATAGTTTTTACACCCGTGCAATTAGCCATAGAAATCCGTGTCTAAACGAGGTGCTTGTGTTTGAGTTATCTTATCCCGTCCGTTGATGACAACTTCTTCAAGCGCAATGCCGAAAAGTTCACAAAAGCATAAAATGGTGCAGTGCAAATGATACGTTGGTGGGTGGAAAATATGGTACGGGTTGCTGTTTGCTTTTGTTACAGCGGTTTGTTTCACATTGTTGTGACTCTCCTCCCCGGTCGAGTTTTTAGGAATGACCACCTCTCACCGTAAATCCTCTCCCAGTAGCTTCTTCCCTCTTTCCCTCTCCACCCCCCCCCCTCTCTCTCTCCCTCCATCCCTCTTTGCCTCTCCTCCCTTCGGCCCTCTCTCCCTCCCTCCATCTCTCTGCCCCTCCCTCTCACTTCCAATCATGTAGTTTGTGTTCCCGTCATGCCACAACTGTGCGAAAGGAGACAAACTGTCTCACGGAAATGAGTAGTTTACACTCCGGCGGTGTGAAGCCTAAAGAACACGCCAGGCTGGTGTCGCGCTGGGTGGTGACCAGCCTTGCAGCTCATGCATGCGACGATCTCACTCTAGTCTTCTCATTATCGCGCTTTTTGGAAAGATACAATTGGAGCTTGGCCCAGACACGGTACGATTGTGATAAGTGGAGAAGCAATTTACACCGGTTAGATTACTAGACATGTCTTATCTTCCTGTGGTGAATTACAGGAGTTACTGTGAAGGGTGCTGCAGAGCGTAGGTACCCCTCTGATTAAGTCTTAAGCTCCCCCCAATGACAGAAATGTTCAGATAAGGGTAATAAATGTTGAATGTTAATGGTACACAATATGCAAAATTAGACTGTTATTCCACACATCATTTGAACATTTCGGTGTGCGGTCTGAGCAGTGTTGTATATGTAATATTGCCTTTTTAAATCAACTCTAGTTTATTTCCTCCGTCTCAAAGCACCTGTTTAATAAAGATCTTTCAAACACAATATGTTGTACATGCAAGCCAAGAGGCCCCAGAGTGGCCATGACAATTATATATATATATATATATATTTTTTTTTGCATGCATGTATGTTACAAACCACCAGTATATCTGAATGAGCAGTGTTGTCTGTGTAATGTTGCCTGGTAGTTAGCAATCAAGTCCGCTTTATTTCTTTGGTTTCAAAGCACCATTGGAACAATAATCTTTTAAACATATACTCTTACCCTCAAGCAAAGAGGCTCCTTAGGGTGTACTTGTGGAGCAAGTCTCATACACTGTTGAATGTTTTCCACATGCATGATATGGAAATGGGCGAATGGGGAAAAGACCATAATCTGAATTGTACACATTGGTACACATCATGGGCCATCTAGGCAGTATATCTCAGTGAGCAGGGCCTTGTGTGTAGCGTTGCCCAACTTGATGTCAACTCTGTTTCCTTGCTTTTTCTAAGCACTTCTTCGCTCTTCACTATGGCGCAATAATGTGGTCCCAAGTATATAATATGAATTCTATACAATGGCACACTTCTTTAAAAGGGTCTTGTGACACCCAGTATATCTTCATTTAGGCACCGGCTGCTTTGTTGCGCTGCCTGGCGCGGTGGCAGCGGTGCCGCTTCCAGGCATCAACTGCCACATCGCGTGGAGTAGGGTGGTACACAGTGGCAGTATTCAAGGAATAGGAGTTAATTACAGCCCACACTTGCCTGCCCCCATTTCATCATATCGTCCATGCCTACAATTATATTTTATTTTACGCAACTTCTGAGAAGCAGTACTTTTTTTTTTTTTTAAAGAACGTCCTGAGTGAGATGTGAGTTTCATGTTGGAGACTCGTCCCTGGAGAGCAGTCAGACACAAAGTGTGTGTGTGTGTGTGTGTGTGTGTGTGTGTGTGTGTGTGTGTGTGTGTGTGTGTGTGTGTGTGTGTGTGTGTGTGTGTGTGTGTGTGTGTGCACGCACATCTGAGTCTGCGATGACAATATAGCATGTTACACTGCATGCATTGCGAGTTCTGTAGGCTTGGCACATGCTACCTGTTGGGAATGGGTCGCTCCTATATGCAATGGGAGCATTCCTCCTTAATGACACTGGCTAAAGGAGGCCTGCACACCTTGACTGGTTAAACTTGCAGGTGTGAATATTTCAAAAGATATTATTTTTCAAAAGTAAGAGCTGAGGCTTGTTAAACAGCACCACTGGGCACTGGGACTGCTAAGTACTGTACAAGCAGTTAGACCGTCATCAGAGTTGCTTCTACGTACTGAGGGTTTGTTCATTGCAATTATGCCCTTTTAAAATTATTTTTGTTGAAAAGCTCCTGTATTGCACGAAATGTGGATATTGTTGGCTTAGTCAGTGCATACTCCCTGTGCCTGACCTGCATTGTGTATTATTCGGCAGGTTAATTGGTTGAACCTGGCCCTGTGGCGTCCATTGGGTTGAAGGGCCTGGTCTGGCCCAGTGGTGGCTAGTCGTTACCGTGCCATGCCGTGATTGGTTAATTACGCCTGCATGTCTGGCAGCGGTGCTGCCGTGGCGACTGACGAGGCCGGCACACAGGAGCTGATTAATGTGCTCGTTTAGAGGAGGCCGCTGACAGAGTACCCAGACTCCTCCCACTCTCCTCTCCTCTCCTCTCCCTTGCTCACTCGCTCACTCTGGCTCACTCCTTCTCTGCCTCACTCCCTCCCTCCCTCCTTCCCTCCCACGTTGTCTGATTAATGCGAGCACCCCCCCTCCACACACACACACACACACACACACACACACACACGCATACACATTTCAACCCCTCCATCCTACCTGCCAACCCCATCCTTCCACCCACATTCAACCACCAATCCTCCACCCCCTACTACACCTTTCCAGCACCCCCATCCCACTTTGCGAACGCCTCATTCCACATTCCACCCTACCTACCTGCCAGCACCCCCCACCCCCCAACTCTCCTACTTCCATTCCACCCCACACCCTTACCTTTATTCCATCCCCACCCTACCCAGCCAATTCTCTCATCTTCCTCCTCCTCCCTCCTCTCCACATCTTCCCCCTCCACACCCCACCCCACACTCTACCCCTCCACCACCACCAGTCTACATTCTAGTCAGCCACCCCCTCCCCTCCCCCCACCCCCATTCTACTGCTTTATGGTTATGGTTGCCTTTGCTTCAGCAAATTAAGATGATTAATTGTTGCCCTCTCGTGCGGTTCCTCGCTTCTGACAGTTAGGTGATGGTCACATGTCACCCGTTTTCTCACAGTGTGCTGATGGACAGGTCCAATTTCTGCTGCTTTAGCACCTGCTGCTGATGTGTAGTCCGACAGAAATGCTTTCATGTGGCATTTTTTCCCCACAAATGCTGAAACGTACTGTAGGCTGTTCTCTTGGCGCATGAGACCTACTCCTTATACAGATTTGTCTCCTAACTTCAAAATATGTTTTTTATATATATATATATATATGAACATCATTGTTTTTTCAAGCATTGTGGCTCACATGCGTTTATCTAGAAAGTGTATTGGTTTATAATTCCTTTTTCCAGTATATGTTGAATGACAACATGCTATTCATCACTAATCTAGCTATGAATATGAAACTGTGTGTTTGCATGCAGATGCGTACACTACATACACGTGTGTGTCCCTCCCCAGGTGTTTAATGCTGTGTTTAATGTGTGGTTTTTAGGTTCTGCAGTCAGCCAAAGAGCAGATCAAGTGGTCTCTGCTGCGATAGGCTGGACAGGACAGGCCAGGCAGATGGACATCAGGTTGAAGAAGGGGAAACATCTGTACACTTTCACTGCACACATCACACCGTTCATTCACTGCTGTTTCTCTTCTGTGCTGCTTCAATCGGGCGCGCTGAAACTCAGGAAGGTAGTTCTTTCTTGCTGTCATTGGGTACGCGTCCACCAAAAGTCATCTGATTGAGTAGAGAAGACCGTACTCACCATGTTCAGGTTGCTTAGACGTGTTTCGGCCTGAAATGCATCTGTGTAACCAGGACATGGTGCATTCAACTTTTTACTAAAGAGAATGAGCACGAGAGTGCCCTCTTCTCTACTCTATCTCGTCTTTGATATCCAGGGAACATTTACAGCACTGAATGAGAATAGCAATGGGGATCGTATATTTTCTACATAAACACACCATAATGCCTTACATTTCCTTTTGGAACTTCAATCAGTCATTCCTATTGAGTTGAGAGTGTGAAAGAGTGTTCAGTGTTTCCCACAGAAATTTTGGAAACTATGGGGGCAGCCGGGGTTTATTTTGTCCGGGGGGGGGGGGGGGGGGGGGGGGGTCTTCTCACACAGGCCTTTTTTTTTGGGGGGGGGGGGGGTGTATTCTTGCAGCGTAAATGCAAAACGGCAAAACAACAGTATGACATTGGCGCATGGAGAAACTGTAGGCCTGGGCCTATATTTCAGCCATTTATATTTTGAGAAATAAGGCTACATAAGATTTTACCCATGACTTGTATAATAGTAGTACATTGTCATTGTCAAAAAATGCAGTACAGTGAATAATTTCTGTTTACAACACAGTTTCATTCGTCCTTCATGCAGGGGTCTGGGAAACAATAATAAAACAAAATAGGAGCAGAGATAAGAATTTAAGAGCACTGTGAAATTGTTAACGCATAGACAAAAAGGGTCTTAGAGGGTAGGCTATGTCTTTTCCCCCACACATATCTGTAGGCGTACACATTCTACATGAGGGGTGCTGGTCACAGGGCCAGTTTTTTCCAAATTCTTCCCATTAAAAGGGCTGAACAACATATTACACATTTATGTCTATATTCACATTCATTACACATTAATTTCTATATGCAGCCCGATGTCTCCTCTGCTGTGTCAATGAAGGTCTGTCACCAAACTCATTACAACAGTAAAACAAAGCCTAGGGAGTGTTAGTAAACTCATCCCAACTGTCCCTTCTCTGAAGGTTTTTTTATATTGCTCCCAAACCCAAGTAAACTACAACAACTTGACTAGGCTTTTGATCCCTGTCTTTCAAGCACTTGTGGTTCTCTCTATAGCAGGGGTGCCCAACCTTTTTTAAACCAAAATCTACTTTTGAAGTTGATGGTCTGCCGTGATCTACCAAGTCAAATTCAAGGATGTCAGTATGAAAATTTAAGACCACCATTTATTAATCACCATTATTATGAACAAAATGTTTTCAGTAGGCTACTATGGCCGTATCTTTTCAGTGTGTTTTTAAAGTGTGTTGAATAGCCTATCTTTACAAAGCAATGCAGCACTGATAGTATGCAGAGATAATTTCAGTCATACACAAGTCATAAACAACTGAAACAATTTCAAAATGATAAACATTTGGTATATAAAAGGCACATAGGCCCTATTTCTAAAATATGATGAAGCATTATCATGCCTTCAGTGGTATAGGCTACAAATTAAAAAGGGCTCAGAAATTCACCATTTGTTATGGGTAAATAGTAGGCTACTATGAGAGAGAGAGCGAGAGAGAGAGAGAGCGAGAGAGAGAGCGAGAGAGAGAGAGAGAGAGAGAGAGAGAGAGAGAGAGAGACAGAGAGAGACAGAGAGAGCAATGAGAGAACTCATTGGATTGGTTAACACCCCTGTTAAGTGTGACTTCTTCTATGAAGGTTTTTTTTTCAGCTCTCTGGGACAGTAGGCCTAGCACAGCAAAGGCTTTCTATTGTGAGTTTGGCCAATCGTTTTGTCCACAACTGAAGCAAGAAACAGCACAAATTGAAGTGAATTCCATAGAAGTGAATTGAAGTGAATTTCCCTTACACGCGGCACGCGATGTAAACGCAGTTAGCGATGATGCATGCGACTAGCGATTTGGACGAAGATCCTCGCATATCGGCGCGTGTCCATAAACGCATCGTTGCGCACATGTTCTGTTACTCACCCGATGTTACACGTGTGCACACATGAATCAACTGTAATACCCTTACGGTCACTTCCTAATGCTTTCCCCTCATTCTGTGTTACCGTGGGAGTGGGACTACTTATCTAACCAATACAGAGTCTATAGGATGTATTTACTCCAGGAGGAAAATGCGAAGGATATTCAAAATCGTAATTCAAATCGTTTTTAACAAAAACGGATATCGTTAAAAAAAAAAAAAAAAAAAAATTATTTTTTTTTATTTTATTTTTTTTTACATTTTCGTAAACTATGGCGGCCAAATTTAAACTATGGCGGGCCGCCATAGTTTCCTCAATGTATGGGAAACACTGGTGTTTGTATGCATATCTGCTTGAGTGTGCCTTTAGTGTAGTGGCTTGCACAATTGCTTGTACGTGTTGTTGATCGTTGGATCATCCACTTAACACTGTGAAAGCTGTGTGTGTCGGGATGCTGTCAACTGTACTCCTCTGTCCATTCCATACCCTCATACTGCAGAGCCCATGTACTTCAAATGCCTCTCTTTTGTACCATAAATAAATAAATAAAACGAAAAGTTGTTTGTCCAGTTGTCGTTTTTGTCCGTTTCTTTGCGGTATTTTGCAACAGCATGATGATGCTAGGTCGCTATCAGGAGATCTGTGTCTTGTACAGTAGTTCCGCTCGCTGCCTCTGCCCTCCGTAACGGAACACAGACTTTAGGACCTGCTGTTCGACTCTCATGCATCTCTCTGGACGCTCTTCACATGCGACTTCTATCTCTAGAGAAAAGACACTCCACTGCAACAACGAATTAACGAAATACGAACATATAGATTAATTTAGTTGTTCATTAGTTGAAAAAATAAGTAAATCTATCACCTATCAAAATAATTCTTAGTTGCGGTCTTTAAAAGTGGCACTGCTGTAAATGCTCGTCTCCTTAAACACCATATTTGTTTGAGTTACTTCAAAAATTAAATTGAATTTTCCACGGCTCAACTGAACAAGGTGGAGATGGTCACAGCCTAACTTAAAGAAAAATCAGTTGTTGAACAACTATTATACATTGTCCATTTGTTCATAAAAAAGTTGTGAAGCCATTGAATTCACTTTTCTCAATCTGAAATAAATCATCAATCATTGAGTTCTTAATCAATCCATCAAAGGCATTCAATGGAAAGAGGTTTTTATAACTTTACACTAATCAAATAAATTATACTGCACTTAATTCATGAATGGATTATAAGAACACATAAGATGTACTTTGATGTAATATGTAATAAAATAGGGTCCACATAGGGCAGTGTCAGAGCTCAACTGGTGGCCTAAATTGATAACAGGGAAAAAGTAATGGGTCTCTTGTTCAAGATCTTCTGGCTCTTGTTAATGGGTTGTTAGTGTTCAGTTTCTAATTGGAATTAAAACAGACTTCAAAGTGACTTACATTTGTTTAGTTAAGTGAATAAACTGTGCAACCAATTCTAAGATACTGTAGTCAAAGCATAAGCAATTATAAGGAAATAACAGAATCTTTAGTTTGGAGAAGATTTTGGTGAGAGCCTTGAGATTTAAGGTGATGGCCTCGGGTCTTGCACTCAGCGCAAAAGACTCAGGTCTGCCCTCTAGCAGATGTTGAATGCAATACATTTAGCTTATTCCTATGAAAAAAAGTACACCGGTAGTAGGAATTATACAGCATGACATATTCACAACTTTAATGATATAACTTTAAATGGTTTTCATCTCAACATTAAAAAAATACCCATTAAATTTCCAGTTGCACTATATATACATCAATGAATTACACAGATATTTCACTGAGACTTTGATAAGGAGGGATGTTGTGAGGCCCCGTATTCACAGGGTGAGGAGAGTGTGGAGCTTTAGGAGTGGAGAGGGCTCCCCCTGCTGGCAACATGCTCACAAATCAGGCCGCCCATGGCAGACAAGAATAAAGGTGCAAGTAATTGTTATTTAACATAATCCTCATCAAAATAGAACTTTTTTGTTCCAGTGAATTATTTAATTTTTAGGACTGTCATTTTCATTTTTGAAACAGAATCTGTCAGGACTATGTGAGTAGAAAAGAGCAGGATGGAGTGGAAAAAAACAATGAAACAGCTGGACATATTTCTTTAACGTGGTAAGTTGTGTTTACAATGATTGCACACATTAATGCCCTTTGTAAATAGCCTATATTTGCTCATGTTTGGGTTTTTTTTTTCGTATTGAATGATGTGTTTGCTCCCTTCATTGGGAGTGGGGAAGTGGCTGAAATGTATGCTTCCTTCAGTTGATTGCGCATGGTGATGATAATAACTGAAATTGACCCATCCAAAAAAGACGTCAAAAAAGCGCATGCTTGAGATCATTTTTAGTTCTTGGATATAAGATAACCATTCTTTACCATTCTTTATCGTGGGCATGTGTTTGTGTCACCATGATTAGAGACTACCACCATCCCTCCCTCACTTGTCTTCCTCCATATCTCTCACTCTCAATCTC
>NC_085866.1:15477314-15482314 GCF_034702125.1 Engraulis encrasicolus | reverse complement strand
GTGTGTGTGTGTGTGTGTGTGTGTGTGTGTGTGTGTGTGTGTGTGTGTGTGTGTGTGTGTGTGTGTGTGTGTGTGTGTGTGTGTGTGTGTGTGTGTGTGTGTGTGTGTGTGTGCGCTAGTGTCTGGGTGTGTGACTTGTGTAGGTGTGTGTGTGCGCGTGTGTTTGTTAGCACCTGTGTGTGTGTGCTAGTGTTAGTGTATGTATGTATGTGTGTGTTAATGTCTGTGTGTGTGTCTTTGTGTCTGTGCGGCTGTGTGTTTCAGACAAAGAGGACAGGGAGAAAGAGAGTGCATGCAAGAGTCATACTGTGTAAATTACCGTCATCTGCTAGCTTATAGCCTTGATGTGGGCTCCACCAATGGCCACCGCTTATCGGGTGGAGGCAAGGCTGGCAGCAGAAAACGGCTGATGTGCTGTGTGCACGGAAGACGGGTGGGGGTGGAGGTGGTGGTGTTAGTTGTCCTCAGCCCAGGGAGAGAGGGGGACCAGAATTGGGTTCTCATCACTCTATATGTTTTGGGTATAGGGGGGCTCTTTCAGATGACTTTGCCCTGGGCCAAAACTGCCAGCGGCCCCGGCTGCATGTATACAGAACTGTATCAGAGATTCTTTAGACTGTATGTGCTGGCTGGGCAGAACAGGCTTTATTCATGCATAAATAAGTAGCCATATTTAGTAGCCTCACACAGACGCCTGCTGCCGCTTACATTTTACCATTTGAATTCAGCCCAGCTCTCGAGGAACACACGACCGAGTGGACATCTAAACTGGTGGCCACAATGAGTGTGATAAATTCGAGCAGTCTTTCAATCAGCACGCTTCACAATCGTCTCAGGGCTGTTCAAGCAGTCTGGATGATAACGAGACACGTTTAGGGGCTGTCGTCTGTAGGCCTTTGTTACTGCACAGACAGAGAGAGAGAGAGAGAGAGAGAGAGAGAGAGAGAGAGAGACAGACAGAGAACCACACAAAGACAGAAAAGACAGAAATCGGAGAGATTAGGAAGGGGGAGGAAACAGGGAGAAGAAGACATTGATCAGGGGAGTGGTGGTGGTGGTGGTTGGGGGTGGGGGGTGTGAATCTGAGACAGCGTGGTCTTTGGTAGCCATTTTCAGAGCACTCTCCCCTCTTGCGTCTTTTCTAAATTTCCCTGTGCATGTCTGGTCATTGATCTCTTTTTGTTTTACTTTATTTGATAAGACAGTGTGAGAGGTGGACAGGAAGTGAATTGGAAGAGAGATGGGAAGGGGTCTGCAAAGGACCCTGGCCGGGAATCGAACCCGGGTCAGCCGCATGGCAGGTGAGTGCCCTATCGGTTGGCCACGGCAGGGCCCTGTTCACTGATCTGTTACCATGGCCATGTTTATGGTTCTCAGGAGTACCATTGGAACATCATTCGGGTCTTCTTCATAGTCAATTCTGCAGTGTTTGGCTCTCTCAAGACTTGAATTAACACAACAGCACAATCTTTACCGTGTTCAGTTGTCCCAGTGTACAATAACAGCAGTGTTTCCCCTTTTCCTCCTTGGCCTCTTTGTTCAGTCTCCCCAAGTCATCCAACTTACTGTATGAAAGCGTCAAATAAATACTAGACATTGCGGCCTGCCTCCGCTGAGCAATTATTTAATAGTCTGACCACATTTTAATGGCTGTGTGTAACGCATTGCTGCAGATAACGCATATTTCAACCATCATATTCTTTTTGGGGTTTTTCGTGACCTTTTTAACTCTAATTCGCGTTTACCGGCAGCACTGAGTCACGCTGGGTATCATACTCGCATTACACCACTGTGGTCAAATATTGGTAGGTTTTGCCGTCGAAAAAAAGCGCAAATGTTTTGCTGGCCTATCTACGGTTGTGGCTGCCACGCTAAACAGAGCTGTATTTGCTCATCACATGGATTACGGTCTGTGAAATACATAAATCCACACACCGCTCTCATCAACCCGGCTTTCTGCCACACCAAAATCATGTTTTTTTTCCTACGTCTTGTCAAACCACTGAACAGTGCTGTTTTTTCTTAGATATTTTACTGCCATTTTTTCCTCCCTGATGTCTGAGTCTGGCTGGGTCTCAGCGTTTGAAACCACACTGGTTTTGTGATGGGAATCAGGGAAACACAAAGAGCTCGGCAGGCTCCAAGATGTCCTGGGATACTCCGGCTGGAAGTGGGGGATTTTTATTGATTGCAGCGCATGGTGGCGTAAGGATGGAGCCAGCTCACAATGCTCTTTGTGTCGTCCTCATCCTCCTCCTGAAAGCTGTGCAGTGTGCAGGCTACTACACACTATACGAGCACACACAGACCAGGGCCTGATGAGGACTCGTGCTTGGGTTGTTGTTTAATTTTTAATTTATTTTTTTAAATATATTTTATGGGCTTTTTGTGCCTTTATTGATGATAGGACAGTAGAGATTGACAGGAAATCAGTGGGACACAGAGATGGGGGTAGGGTTGGGACATGACCCAGGCTGGACTCGAACCTGGGCATGCAAGCCCAAGTGGCGGGCTTTGTGCACTGCGCCACAGCGCCCCCTAGGTTGTTGTTTTAACATGTAGACCACTGGCCAAGAGTTGATAAATGTGATTTACTCATCCCTGTAGCCCCATAATGCATGCCGTTCCACCAGTGTAACGCTGTAATAGTCTTTGAAAAGTTAACTCCTAGCACTACGTACACTACTATGACATAACACAGGACCTTTAGTAATGCACAACTTGGTCATTGCCATTCTGATAACAGCATTTATAACGCTCTCTCGCTTTCTCTCGCTTTCTCTCTCTCTCTCTCTCTCTCTCTCTCTCTCTCTCTCTCTCTCTCTCTCTCTCTCTCTCTCTCTCTCTCTCTCTCTCTCTCTCTCTCTCCCTCTCCCCAAGAAGTCATCATTAGCAAGGTGTGTTTGCTCATAACATGGTGGCTATCAGACATGTGAATTCCTTTCAATCTGCATTTCCATGTGTGTATAGTTATTTACAGCATGGTAAGGTGTAGTGTTGTGTTGTGTTGTGTAGTGTAGTGCCGTGTAATTTTGTGTAGTGTGGTGTAGCGTAGTGTAATGTAATGTAGTGTGCTGCAGTGTGGTGTAATGTTGTGTTGTGTAGTGTAGTGCCGTGTAATTTTGTGTAGTGTGGTGTAGTGTAGTGTAATGTAATGTGCTGCAGTGTGGTGTAATGTTGTGTTGTGTAGTGTAGTGCCGTGTAATTTTGTGTAGTGTGCTGCAGTGTGGTGTAATGTAATGTAGTGTGCTGCAGTGTGGTGTAATGTTGTGTAGTGTAGTGTTGTGTGTAGTGCAGGGCTGATTGTATTCAGGCTCCATGCCTGATTTCAGGCTTGACAGAGTTTGCAAAAATAAAAACATTGATAATAATTAGCCATTAGTTTATTCTTATCTCAGAAATTGTTACAGGTTCAGCATTTTCTTCTACTATCAGGCTTGAATAATGGTCATACACTATTAAATGTTTGAATAATGTGTCAAAATAGGCCTACGGTACGTCACTATGCAGTATCTTGTCGTCGTCGTTAGAGCAGGGGGAAAAAATCAGGCTCAGGACTGTTTTTCACTATCACCCCTGGTCGTGTAGTCTAGTGTTTGTAGTGTGGTGTGTTTTGCAGTGTAATGTAATGTAGTGTGCTGTAGTGTAGTCTAGTGTTTGTAGTGTGGTGTGTTTTTGCAGTGCTGCAGTGTAATGTAGTGTAGTGTGCTGTAGTGTAGTCTAGTGTTTGTAGTGTGGTGTGTTTTTGCAGTGCTGCAGTGTAATGTAGTGCAGTCGACTTCTTTGTGCAGATCTAGTCACCAATACTCGACCGCTGTTGATGAATAGTGACATTGATACAGCCAGGACATGCGATGCAGAGAAATTTAAGTCAGACGTGTTAATCTGAAGCTAGTTCATGACCGCCCGCTTCCATTTGAAACTATTACACAGAGATTTGGACTACTGGCGACAGTGTTTTATTTATTTATTTATTTATTTATCTTTCTAAGGCAATGGCTCTGCCGTAACTCATGTCTCTTGTGGACATTCAACACCAGATTTCAGCCGACGCAGTAAAAGCTTTATGGCTGTTGTTTCTCCATGTTATTCGGCCTGAATGCTGTGGTCTGTTTGTGTGTGTGTGTGTGTGTGTGTGTGTGTGTGCGTGCGTGCGTGCGTGCGTGCGTGCGTGCGTGCGTGCGTGCGTGCGTGCGTGCGTGCGTGCGTGTGTGTGTGTGTGTGTGTGTGCGCGCGCGTGTGTGTGTCTGTGTGTGTGTGTCTGTGTGTGTGTGTGCATGCGTGCGTGAGTGTGAGCATGTGTGTATGCGTATGCGTGCGTGCGTGCGTGTGTGTGTGAGAGAGAGAGAGATGGAAGAAGAGAGGGAGATAGAGAGAGAGATGGAGATAGCGAGAGAGAGGGAGAAAGAGAGAGAGAGAGAGAGAGAGTGTGTGTGTGTGTGTGCTGCGTGGGCCGTGTGGGGGACGGGATTGTTTCCTCACTGAACTGTGGTCGTTTTCTGGTCTCGTTGAACTCTCGGTGAAAAGGCATGCGTCTATTGACACGGAGAGCACATACAGTATCTTGGAAATGCCTTAGAAGTGTTTTCATTCCTGTGTGCCATGAGCAATGGAGAGGGGAAATAGTTAATACTATACATTCTATGCTCTCTCTCTCTCTCTCTCTCTCTCTCTCTCTCTCTCTCTCTCTCTCTCTCTCTCTCTCCTCTCTCTCTCTCTCTCTCTCTCTCTCTCTCTCTCTCTCTCTCTCTCTCTCTCTCTCTCACACACACACACACACACACACACACACACACACACACACACACACACACACACACACACACACACACACACACACACACACACACACACACACTCCTCTCTCTCTTTCTCTGTCTCTCTCCCTGCTCCTCCTCCTCTCTCTGGCTCTCTTTCTTTCTCTCTCCTCTCTCTCTCTCTCTCAGCCCCCTCCATCCCTGTTCATCCCGTGTTCCCCTCCCCCGTGGATTCCCCAAGCG
>NC_085866.1:15467314-15469814 GCF_034702125.1 Engraulis encrasicolus | reverse complement strand
ATTCTCCATCACTGTTTAGCATCAAATTCTGGGCCATGCAGTACGCACAAGCACAAGTACATCATAACACAAAACGCACTCACACCCAAACACACACACACACACATTCAGACAAACACACAAACTCTCTACAACCCCAAAGACTGTCTGGTACCCCTTGGAATGTCCCACTAGCCCTCTTCTCTCTGCTCTGCTCTGCTCTCCTTTGCTCTCCTTTCCTCTCCCCTGCTGTCCTCCTCTCTTCTCCTCCTTTGCGTTCCTTTCCTTTCCTCCTCTGCACTCCTCTCCTCTCTTCCCCTCTCCTCTGCTCTTCTCTGCTCTTCTGAGACCCTGGCAGTGACCCTCCACCCCCCAGGCCATGTTGTTCCTCCCTGTCAAGGGGCGCAGGGTTCAGGGTAGATTTAGAATATGCCCTTTTGGGAGCGGTGACCCCTTGGTGGGATCCAGGGCCAAGGGGGCTAAGGAGGGCCAAGGGAGGGAGGGGGCCGGGGAGAGTCCCAGCCCAGAGAGGAGGAGAGTGGAGTGGGGTTGAGTAGTGGACTTCCACCCTCTCCACTTTTTTTTCTCTAGACCTGATAAGATAAGTGGTATGTCTGGCGGGGAGGGGGTGTTAAAGCGTCCAAGTGGAGAGAGGAGGGTGGAGAGGGGAGAAAGGAGACAGACAGACAGTATGGAGTATAGAGACAAGTCACAGGGTGGGCATGCTGCATTAGGTTGGAGTGTGTAGACAAGTCACAGGGTGGGCATGCTGTTTTAGGTTGGTGTGTGTAGACAAGTTACAGGGTGGGCATGTTGCGATGGGTTGGAGTGTGTAGGCAAGTCACAGGGTGGGCATGTTGCGTTAGGTTGGAGTGTGGAGACAAGTTACAGGGTGGGCATGTTGCGGTGGGTTGGTTGGAGTGTGTAGACAAGTCACAGGGTGGGCATGTTGCGGTGGGTTGGAGTGTGGAGACAAGTTACCGGGTGGGCATGTTGCGATGGGTTGGAGTGTGTAGACAAGTCACAGGGTGGGCATGTTGCGGTGGGTTGGTTGGAGTGTGTAGACAAGTCACAGGGTGGGCATGTTGCGGTGGGTTGGTTGGAGTGTGTAGACAAGTCACAGGGTTGGCATGTTGCGCTGGGTTGGAGTGTGGAGACAAGTTACCGGGTGGGCATGTTGCGATGGGTTGGAGTGTGTAGACAAGTCACAGGGTGGGCATGTTGCACTGGGTTGGAGGGTGGAGACAAGTCACAGGGTGGGCATGTTGCACTGGGTTGTAGTGTGGAAACAAGTTACAGGGTGGGCATGTTGCGATGGGTTGGAGTGTGTTGACAAGTCACAGGGTGGGCATGTTGCGGTGGGTTGGAGTGTGGAGACAAGTCACAGGGTGGGCATGTTGCGTTAGGTTGGAGTGTGGAGACAAGTCCCAGGGTGGGCATGTTGCGGTGGGTTGGTTGGAGTGTGGGACAGGGGACAGAGAGGCATGGTGGTGCCGTTGAGGAGAAAGGAGAGGGTGGAGCGTGTGAGAACGTCAGAGAGGGCTTCTGGAGAAGAGAGAGGAGACAACAATAAGTAATAATAAGTATACCCTTTATTATCCCACAATGGGGAAATTCATTTGTTGCAGCAGTAACATACATACAGATGTGCAAAAAGCAAACGGCACACATACAGACATGGGAACGAGAGGAGCACACAAAACACTAAGTTACACAAACACACTCGGAGCTGCTGCAACAGGCTGCCAACGGTGCGGTGCCATGCGGAACTTTAAGACAAGGGCATCAGAGTGTCAGAGAGAGTAGTGGGGTGTGGAGAGGAGAGGAGAATGGGAACAGGGAGGGCATGGGAGCGGCAGGGAGGAAAGTATAGATTGACATGGTGACGGTTGTAGAGTGTTAGGGAGTAGCTGTGAAGGGCGCTAGCGGGCATCAGAAAGAGAAGTAGGTGTGGAGAGGGCAGATTGGGGATAGGGAGGGCATGGGAATGACAGTGTGGAGAGTGTGGACATGGTGTAGTGCAGATATGGTAAGGGTTGCACGTGTTAGGGAGTGGCTGTGGAGAGGGGGGACACTAGCGGACATCAGAAAGAGAAGTAGTGGGTGTGGAGAGGGGAGCCTGGGGCCAAGGGGTGCTTGGGACGAAGAGAGGAGGAGACAGGAGATAGACAGTGGGGCATCAGAGCGTAAGGGAGAGGAGTATTTGGCATGGAGAGGGGGGCACACGGAGGGCATGGGAGCGTCGGTGCGGAGAGGGGAGACTGACAGTCTCCAGTGACCAACAGATTGATGGCATGGCACGGGGCCATCGCATTCTAATGTATCTGTCTGTGTGTCTGTCTGTTGGGGCCACCACATTTTAATGTGTCTGTCTGCCTGTCCGCCTCCATGTCTCTCTGTCTGCTTACCTGCCTGCCTGTCTGTCTGTCTGTCTGCCTGCCTGCCTGTCAGTCAGACCATGCATGTTAAATGGATCTACCCATCTGTCTATCTAACGGGCCTAAACATGTCGCTGAGGAAG
>NC_085866.1:15344814-15462314 GCF_034702125.1 Engraulis encrasicolus | reverse complement strand
GAGAGAGAGAGAGAGAGAGAGAGAGAGAGAGAGAGAGAGAGAGAGAGAGAGAGAGAGAGACAGAGAGAGAGACAGACAGACAGACAGACAGACAGACAGACAGACAGACAGACAGACAGACAGACAGACAGACAGACAGAGAGACAGACAGACAGACAGACAGAGAGAGAGAGAGGCTAATCAAAATTGCTGTCCTCCATGTGTATGGACCATTTTGAACCCCTGTCCCCTCTCTCCCCCACCTTTGCCCTTACTCAGCCCACCTTAGGCAGTGAGGTACACTATGTTCATATTGGCTGATCATGTGCTGCTCATCATGGTCGCTCTGCTCTCCTCATCAGGCACCTCTGCTGTGCTGTGCCCTCTGATGGATGCTTTCTCTTATGGCCAGACTTGCAGAGAGAGACATAGACAGAAAGACAGAGTCACCATTCTACACTGCTCTCTGCAGTGGATCTTTTTTGACTGTGATGTGCTGTGCTCTCTTCTTTTCTGCTTTGCTATGCTGTGCTATCAGAAGGATACCTGGTCTTGTGTCCTCACTTGCACAGTGTGGCGACCTCTTTATACTTTGTAGCAATCCCCTTGTGTATCGAATGCATTTGGCCTGTGGTCTGTATTTATTTATGTATTTATTAACTTATATGTCTTTATTTTATTGTGTTGTACTGTAATCGTCTTTTATTGTAGGCCTATATGTTTTATGTCATTCTGCTGTGCTGTAACACAAATTGCCTTTTAAAATTGAAGGACATTAAAGCTTACAAGTCAAGTCAGTCAGGCAGGCAAAAAGACAGGCATTCTATGGTGCTCTCTTCATGTTCTGTATGTATGAATCTTTTTGACCCCCTATTTTGACTTTGCTCTTCTCTGCTGTGCTGTTGCAGAGGCCCTCACCTAGGTGTCCTAAGAGACAGGCAGACAGACATTCAAGTTACTGTAATTGGGTACTTTTTACGAGTGATTTGCCATTTTTAAAGATACTGCAGTACCTTATATTACACTTAGGAGGAGATGCTATTATGCAGAGAGACTTCAAAATGAGTTCCTAAATAAGCTAAATACAATATTACCCTGCGTTTATCCAGAAAGACTTGCAAGCAAGGTCATAGACAAGCTAAATTATATAAAATCTACTCTACAAAGTTTGCTCTGCCAGTGTGCAAAAAGTGTTGGCGAGTTAAGAGAAGCACCCATTTTTCTGTTCTGTACTTTGACCTTTCAACCTGTTGGCCGACCTACACGGAAAATGCTCAGTGTGTCTTTAATGGTTCCTTTCTTACCGTAGTGTCCCTCAGGAGGAGGACAGAACACTGTAGTCAAGCCAAGTCAAGTAAAGTGAACACACACACACACAGACACACAGACACACACACACACACACAAACATGTAACCCTGCCAGAATTGGCCCCTAAAAGCATAAAAGACAGAGACAGACAGACAGACAGACAGACAGACAGACAGACAGACAGACAGACAGACAGACAGACAGTGCGGCACACCATTCTGCTTTCTTCAGTGCTATGCTGAGCTCTGCTGTGTTGTGCTGTTGCAGAGACCCTCATTTAGAGAGAGAGACAGAGAGAGAGAGAGAGAGAGAGAGAGAGAGAGAGAAAGAGAGAGTCAGAGACAGGGAGCGAATCTCCTCTATACTACTCTTCAGTATGTATGGATCTTTTTGCCCTCCTTTTTCGACTTTGCTTTGCTGTGCTATGCTGAGCTCTGCTATTGCTGCTGCGTTGCAGAGGCCCTGGCTTGGCTAAGTGCCCCGGCCCCCCCGGGGGCCCCGTAAATCACCCCTGGCTGCCTGGCTGTAGGGATGGCTACAGGGGGCAGAGGAAGGGCCACACATCCTCCCTCCCTCCCTCCCACACGCACTCACGCACGCACGGACACACGCCCACACAGATGCACACACGAAAGGCCACACATACTCCCTCTCTCCCTTCCTCCCGCCACGACAGGGCGCACCCACACATGCACAGATATCACACACCCACACAACACACCAACACATGCCTGCACGTACAGAGGCACACACACATGCACATGCACACACACACCAACACATGCCTGCACGTACAGCACACACACATGCACACACATACACAAAACCTTACCACAGACTCCCCCTATTTCACTCATACTCCCTCCCTCATACTTTCTGTCTCTCTCTCTCTCTCTTTCAGGTACAGGCACACACACAAACACACACACACACACACACACACACACACACACACACGCGGCTCGGAATCATACTCACTCCCAAACAACCCAGACTTTCTCTCATAAACACCTCTGTACACGTTCTCTCATACATGCTTCTGCTCTCTCTCTCTCACCCTCTCTCTTGTTCACTCTCTATCTTTCTCTTTCTCTCTCTCGTGCACACACCCACCCACACACACACGTTTAAACCCAAGACCCAACAGCTGCAGCGTATGCATGTCACTGTAGGCGTCCAGCTCTGCAGCCGTTAGCTACAGGAGGAGAACTTGAACATGCTACCAGGCACAGGAGACTTGGGGATATCAGTGTCCAAAATGTGTGTTTGTAGTACATTGGCTTACTAAAGTCAAATTACTGTCCAGACAGTGACCTCATTACAGTTGGCTGGCTGGCTGGTCGTCCACTTGGCTGTCTGGACACTTGGCTGGCTGTCTACTGTAACCAGGGCCACTGACAGCTTTGGCCGGGCCCGGGGACAAAGTCTTCTGAAAGCCCCCCCTCCCCTCAATACATACGATCAGCACTCTAAATTAACTTTTTTCATCACTAGCCAATATTGCTAGTAGATGTTAACCTTACCAGCCAAACACACACTCACTAATGGGTCAAAGTGGATAGTAAGTTGGTCTTTTCTACCAGCCAAACTGAAATGTCACCATCATTTGGCCGGTGTTTATTTAGAGCCCTGCATACGATGTGCCTCCTCTCTCCATGGGCCCTGGACAACTGACTCCTTTGTCCCCACCCCCATCCCGCCGCTCCCCTGACTGTAGTAGCTGTCCCCTGGCTGGTTGGCTGGCTATACTGCTGGCTGCATATGACGTCAAACGCGATCAGCGAAGATTTAGCCAGCGCTTTGCTCTGGCTGCAGTCAGAGTAGCAGCTGCCTTAAGTTGTCTAGCTCCCGCACAGTTTTAGCAACTCCCCCCCATTTGACAGCTGTGCTGTGCTGCTTGCCGGCAACACTTTGTCCAATTTCGTCTGACATGAATGTCAAAGCTGGCCAACCATTACGGCCTCCAAGTTCAATAGGGTTAGTGTCGTGGTTCCCTTTGAAAACCAGAAAACTTTTTATTTAGTTCATGCCTGTGTGTTTACGACCATTTATTGCACAAGCATCAGACACTTACAGATGTAGAAGATACACTGTTACTACCAGATTTGACAACTACGACATTCCATGCTTAATACAGACCCTCTGGGGCAAAATGTGTCTCAAGATATTTGACATGAAGTACTTGATATGAGGTCCATGAACCCTGTTTGCCACTTTCACTGTTGTGTTTCATCAGCACCCATAATGCAATTGCTCTCAGAAGGAGCATGGTCAAGGCCCTTGCCTCACTAGCTCGACTTCCCTTTAGTAATTGGAGGTATTGTGAAATCAACACTTCCTGAAGAAGAAAAAAAAAAACAACCAAGTTCAGTAACCCTCTCTAGTGCATTTGTATGTCTGAAAAGCCTGGAGACAGAAAAATGTTTCATATTATGACTGGTACTGAGATATATTGTTCAGGGGGGGACAGCAGTTGCCTGGTTCTTGCCCGACCTGTAGTTCCGCACAGCTTTGTGAGCTCCACTACTAGGTCTGGGAGCATGTAGCAGGATTCCATTTCCACAGTCAAAAAAATAATCGCAGCATTTATTGCTTCAATATCAACAAATTCTTTCAAAACCGTTTTCTGTTGATCTCTAAAGCGTCAATATAGTCTATAATATGTCCTGTGACTCCTCAATGCGAGCTGCCAGTGATATTGAAGCGATAAATGCTTGGCATTATTTTTTGAGTCCAGAAATTGAATCCTGCCACATGCTCCTAGACCGATGTGTGTGTGTGGAGCGCCACCAGGGGGCTCCAGAGCACACACACAGAGGTCTGGTAGGAACCAGGCTAGGACAGCAGTACTTAGGACTTGGAAGTGGTGCTTGATGTTCTGGTATAGAGCTCCATCTAGTGTTAGTTATTAAAACAACTGGGATTTCTATAAGAGGACCTTCTCAAGCTGTCACTCAATAGTGACATTTTCATGCCTATTGTTGACCTTCTTGGAATAAATAAATAAATAAATTACAAAGTCTGAATAAACTATTGAGGCTAGTAACTATTTCAAATGGGGCTCCAGTTGACTGCTCAGTCGTCAGCACTGCGCCGCACTACAGAGCCGTGTCTGCCAGACTGCAGTCACATGAGCCCCCTGCTGGTAATACATTTCTCAGATGCAGAACCGTAGACGTGATAGACACAGTAGAGTAGACAAACAAGGAATAACATGGTATGCTTTGTATTTCATCACAATTGTCGTTTATAATTGTGTATAATTACGGTGTTGGTTACCGTTATAGGGGTCTCATGTTGGATATGTATTGCTTCAGCCCTTAATAGGTAATTGAGAGATGTAAAAATTTGCTTTGAAAAAAAAAATGGCATTGTATTGCATTGCAAGTATAACTAGATTGCATTCTCGCAGAAAATGCTGGAAGTGGGCTTGCCTTTTGGGGCAGAGCTGAGCAGTTTTATATTATGTTATATTGATATCTCTATACCTCAATTAAAAACAAACTACTATTGAGAAAACAAAAAAAAGAAAATGAAATGTGGGAAAAATCCATCCACCCAGTCAGAAGTTATGGGCTAGATAATTCAGCCATCTTGGATTCAGCCATCTTGAAAGTGTTGTAGCTCCGCCTTTTGGGGATATACTAAATGGCATACATGCTATTTAAAGTTGGCTAAGGAACACTGCATATGATATAATTTTGAAAATCAACATGGGTCCGAGTGAGATTCGAACTCACAACCTCCATATCTCTAATCCAGCGTCTTTGCCATTGATACTAAATGACATAAATGCTATTTTAAGTTGGCTAAGGAACACTGCATATGATATAATTTTGAAAATCAACATGGGTCCGAGTGGGATTCGAACTCACAACCTCCATATCTCTAATCCAGCACCTTTGCCATTGATACTAAATGACATACCGGTACATGCTATTTAAAGTTGGCTAAGGAACACTGCATATGATATAATTTTGAAAACCAACATGGGTCCAAGTGGGATTTGAACTCATAACCTCCATATCTCTGATCCAGCACCTTAACCATTGAGCCAAGCAGCTGGCTGTTATAAATGTTCCAGCAAGACAATATCATATTGCATTGAAGAGCTGAACAGTAGAATTCAAGAGTGCAGGTGCTCGTTAAGAATAGAATGTTGAGAGAATGTGACAGTTGAGATGGAACCATTGAGATAAATAGAATCTATAGAATATATCTACTGTCAATGGATGGAACCCTTTATTGGCAGCACCTGTTCTGATTGTATGGCAGTTAGTATGTACTCTATGGCAGAGGGCAGAATCACAACAGTTTCTAGTTTTTAGCTTGCCGTTGAAAAAAAAACTAAAAAGAATTGCCACATGTCCTGCTCGCAGATTGGAGTCATACGTGTGATCTTTCTAACAGTCCTTGAATGAAGTTTATAGGTTACAATGGGTCACAAATGGACCTCTTGTGGAAGATGTGCTGACCTCTTCAGAAAGGCACTTCAAAAATAAAAAGGAAAAGCCATTGGGCCAGCTCAGCAATTTTTACACAACTGCCATTTAAAAAGTAATGGGAGTTGGGACATCTTTTCACCGTTTGGAGTCGTCTTCTAGAGCTCGCTAACAACGCGTCAACTAAACTTCTAGGTGAAAGTGTTAATGTTTTATGAACAAAAAAGCTTCCTGCACTCTGATCTCTAGAGGGCTGGAATGCTTTGCATGATGGTTCCGTCCATTGTTTTCTATGGGGACCCAAACTTGCACAAAATAGCCAAAAACAGAAAAACGACAAGAGACACGGACACGCTATAGCAGAGCAAATGATCTCCAAGCCGAGCCGGACGTTTTTTTGTGTTTGAACAGTGTCTCTATCTCAAAAGGCCTTGGAGGAAATCCATTTTCTATTTTTACTGACCTGCACAAGAGAAACAAGCAAGCAAGCAAGTATAAACTGTACTTAGAGATTACTAGAAGCTCTTGCTCTGCAAGCCCGCTGAATTAATACTTGTGTATGTAATCATTATTATTATATTGGTTACCTTTTAGTTTTTTCCAGTTGTGTATTTTTCAACCCTTTATGAGTACTTACATGTATGTGATACTCGTAAAAAATCCTGTGTGTTAGATGGAACAACCGGTATACACATTTTTGAATTATCTGAAAAGACCAGAAATTGTAACGTGAAACAGTAAGGTCAATGCACAGACAGGGAGCAAACGGCTTTAAAAAGAGGGAAACACTTTATTTAGTTTCTGTTTTGGGCCCTAAAATGTTCACTGGCTACTCTAGGGTCATTCACTTCATTGTTTAGGAGCAACAGAAATGAAATTAATCAGACTTTTTTTTTTTTTCAAACAAAAACAAAAATGTTTACCCGAATACATTTTTTTTCCTTTAAAAAAGAAAAAGAAAGTTAAGGAACAAAAAGTCTTTTTGCTGTACAGTCCAGGGGATGTTTAAATGTCATGCAAAACTACTTTCTAAAAACCAAAACAATAAAAAAAGAAAACAAGAACATCCTACTATTTTCTCTCTACTCTACATGTTCTAAGAATATTGTTTTTTTTTCTTCTTTTGAAAGTTAAAAAAATATATATTAACTTAAAATTCAGCAGGTAAAAAGGAACGGCCTGTGGTCTGAGCAAGGAGCTAATAGCCATCACCTGGTACGTGACCTACACTGACTTCATACAACACTGATCAGGAAAAGAAAAAAAAGCAGTCTTAAATTAAACAAATAGCAGTGATCTACGAAATGGAGGACACACCTATAAGAGAGCAGGTCTTGCCTAGTTTTGGCTTCATGAATCCAGTGCTTTTGGGAAAAATAATAAAATAAAACTAATTAAAACTGTATCAGGGATATTCCGAAAACATGATTAAATAATAACCAAGTTCACTCTAAACGTAAGTTGTAAATCTTCTAATAAATGACCAGTTGGACTTTGTTTCACCATGACAAAGAAGTCAGAAGACTCATCTATTAGCCAGATTATCAGCTACTCAGTATTAACATATACAGGGAGGACCTGTTCTCTGGAATACCCCCACTGGTGTCTATAGTCTGCGTTGAATGGGGCACCTAAGTCACGCCCTCTACTTCCTGGTTCATGGGGCAGGGGGGAGTCAAAAAATAATTACTGGGCTTGAAAATTAGTGTTTTTTTGACACCAATCCAAACCTTGGACCTCCACCTATGTACCACAAATCCAAAAATCACTCATTTTCAAGCCCAGTAATCATTTTTTGACTCCCTCTGCCCCATGAACCAGGAAGTAGAGGGCGTGACTTAGGTGCCCCATTGCCATGACTTAACCATCATTTGAGCAATGGCACCGCTACAATCTCAACAATATCACTCTAGAAGCCCGACTTCAATATGCAAAGTGGGCACAAGTGTCTGAATCTTTTCCATTTAAAACAACCATGAACCACAAGTTACCGAGAACTCAAGACACAACAAAACAAAAACATAAAAGACAGCAATGAAGGCTTCCTATTAGTTGGCCAGGCAGGTGGGTGAGGGGTGAAATCAATAAGTAATCAATGGCACTTGGCAGCTGTCCATCTTTTAAGAGTCTCTGCTCCATCTGCCAGTCAATAACTGGAGTCAGTGAGCATCAAACCTTCCCTTCAGGAGTAACATTAGTATTGTTGTCTACCACGCTCACAGTAACAAGAACTGGATCTACAAACACCGTTTCAGTTAAGAGCAACTGGATCACTGCAAACAGAGAGAGACAGAGAGAGAGAGAGAGAGAGAGAGAGAGAGAGAGAGAGAAAGAGAGAGAGAGCGAGAGCGAGAGAAAGAGAGCGATAGAGAGAGAGAGAAATGAATTAAGAGAGGGGGTTGTGAATTCTTCTTAACAGGTCAAAATGAAGGCCACGTTTCATTCTACTGCGTGTTCTCGCTGTCTGCAGTCGTCAGTATCAGCAGGGTTCCTTATTTTCCATGATAGAGAGAGTGGTGGGAGGTGGGAACACCATGCAGCTGTCCAGCTGTATGTCTCCAGATGGTTCTAGGAGCCGGTCAGGTGCACAGAGTTCTGACTCCAACAGGCAGACACGTAGAAACCTCAGCAGCTCCCACGCAACTGCCAAAGAATGTTCCGGAACATTTCACCCGCGGCAGCTTTCCAACTGAAACATTTACTATTTACCATGAAAGTTCACAAGGGGTGAAGAAGAAGACATTATTGCCAATGATGTGACAACACAATTGAGCTCGTCCAGAAAAAATCTAGCTTCATCAGTACCAACTATGTAACAAACTAGTAGTAGTGACCGTGAAAGAGTTTTTTGTTGTTGTTGTTGAGATGTCTGTTAACAATGAGTTAAAAAAAAAAGAAGAAAAAAGAAAACATCTGCATTGTTCGTCAGTCTGAATGGGAGGAAGAAACGGGATTGACTGAAGAACAGTCCGTCCCATCAGTCTAGAATAGATGAAGGGTGGGCAGGATACTGACCGAATAACAGGCCATCCCATCAAGTCTGAATGAGGGGTGGGAGGGAGAGACTGACTGACTAACAGTCCATCTGGATCTAGTGTATATTATGCACCACGACGGCAACCAGCTGGCCTGCTGTGGCCTGGTCCACTGGATGGAGCTTCACCTTTGACAACTGGCTGTGTGTGTGTGTGTGTGTGTGTGTGTGTGTGTGTGTGTGTGTGTGTGTGTGTGTGTGTGTGTGTGTGTGTGTGTGTGTGTGTGTGTGTGTGGAGGTTTATGTCCATGTGTACATTTATGTCTGTGTCTGTATATGTGTATCTGTGCTTGCCAAACTATCTCCATGGCAACCTTGTGCTGTCAGAGTGTGAGGGAGAGCTGTATGGCTGGTGGGATGGAGGGATCGAGGGAGCGCGACGGCTGCTCCGGTACCGGGATCAACAGAGGCTCCTCGGGTTCTAGTTTCGGTACCAGGAGCAACTCATCCGGTTCTAGTTTCGGTACCAGTAGCAGCTCGTCTGGTTCTAGTTTTGGTAACAGGAGTGACTCCTCTGGTTCTAGTAGTGGTGATGATGAGGATGACGAGGATGATGATGACGGTGATGACGATCCTGATGAAGGTGTGGAGGACGTAGGGCTGGTGGTGGTGGTGGTGGTAGTGGCTGGTGACAGACAGGCTAGCTGGTTGTGTTCTGCGGGTGCAGAGAGGGGCTGTCAGACAGCCAGGCGCCCGTTGGGGGAGGGCAGGGGGCTCCAGGAGGACGGGTGCTGGCCGCTGGGGGGCTCGGCGGAGTAGGGGCGGCCGTCGCAGCACGACGGGCTCTCCTCCTTGGCGATGCCCACCGAGCACAGGCGCCGGTGCCGCAGCAGACGGTCCGTACGGGAGAAGTTCTGCAGGGGGACGGGAATGACGAGTAGAGGCAACGCCATTTAGCAAGACATTTCAAGCCAGGTTAATAGCCGACTACTGTATAGCAAAGTATATTAAGTACTTTTTTTTTATCTTGGTCTGCTTAAAGAACACGAAAAGCACATAGTCACAGACACAAAAGAAAAACAGTGCAGGAAAAAAAAACAATACAGCCATTATTTCTGGGATGGACAGCATTGCTATTGCATCTATACTTAAAATACATGTACATTTTGAAATACAAAATTGTATTTTGCCTTCCGTATTGCATGTACACGTAAGTGAATTACACGTAATTTTGTATCAAAATGCTTCCCCCCTGTATTTGTATGTTCTACAAAACTATAAACTACAAAATACTTTCTTCTAAAGAATGCCATTACATTAGGCCTGCACGATTATGGAAAAAAAATCATAATCACGATTATTTGGGTCAAAATCGGAATCCCGATTATTGATTTTTTGCTGAATTTTCTTTTAAATTATGCCAAAATGAAATATAACCAAGAATGAATTATATAAGGGATGAAGAAAATAAAACTGAATTGTAAATAATTATGTAAGAGGGAATAGCATGACACTTAAATGGACAGATTTCTGTCCAGAAAGACCAGCCTGTCAGTATGTTCTGGCTTCCATGTCTGACCTGGTGGCAGCGGTCGCACTGGTAAGGTTTCTCCCCGCTGTGCACCCTCTTGTGTCTCTCCAGGTGGTAGCGCTGGATGAACCGCATGTCACACATGTCACAGCTAAAAGGCTTCTCTCCTGTAACAACACACACATAACGGATAAAGCTCAACTTCACTTTCGGCATCCCAAGATCGGAAAAAATATGGTAGTTTTGATACTACACTACAACACCCGACACAATCGTAAATGCAATAGCAAAAAAAAAAACGTTTGGTCTTGGAGCACTTCCTGGACTGGTAACCTCTCCTTTGAAGTGACTGCTGTTTGACTCCCTGAAGAAGGCAAGGTTTTAAAATGACCAAGGAAAGACAATTAAGGCTTAAATTAAACATTTTGTTGATGGGAGTGCCTTGGAGTTTAATCCGTGTGATGAATGTTGGTTTTGGGGAATCTACAGTGCTACAGTGTGAGAGATTCATCAGTGAAAGTTGTGTGGTGGAGGAGTGAGCTTGTGTGTAAGATGTGATGTAAAAGTGGTTCAGGACTACACCATGGTCAATAGCCTGTATGTGAGAGATAAGTAGCTAAAATGCTAGTAAAACTTGGCTGGAAATTATTTCAGAGTCACTAGCCAATTTGGCAGGTAGCTTATTCTATGGTACGACATATCAGAATAGCCTATATTCTGCACTTTGCCCCTTGAGTATCAATTGTTTGTAGAAAGCACTTATCTTTTTGCTTTAGCGCCTCATCTGCTGAGGTTAGATATACAGGGTCATGATAAAGAAAAAAAGAAACGATATCAAATTTGTGGCTAGTAGAATAACTGCATGGCTAGTGACTCGAGAAAACCACTAGCCACAATGGTCAGCAAGCGAAAAAGTTAATGCTAAGCCCTGGTCTGTGTGTGTGTGTGTGTGTGTGTGTGTGTGTGTGTGTGTGTGTGTGTGTGTGTGGATGTGCAGTTTCAGGTGGTAGCTGCTTCTGAAGGCCCCACAGCAGTGTGTTTGAGGAGTGTGCGGTGTGTGTATGAGGGAGGTGCGTTTGGGTGCGTTGTTGACCTCTGACCTGTGTGTGTGAGGTGGTGTCTCTTGAGGTGGTAGTTGCTTCCGAAGGCCGCGTAGCAGTGCTCGCAGATGAAGGTCTTCTCACCTGTGTGTATGAGGATGCGTCGTTTCAGACGGTAGCTACCTCTGAAAGCCCCATAGCAGTGTGTATGAGGTGTGTTTGAGGAGTGAGAGGTGTGTGTAAGCGTGGTGTATGTGCCGAGTCCTGACCTGTGTGTGTGAGGATGTGTCGTTTCAGGTGGTAGCTGCTTCCGAAGGCCCCATAGCACTCCTCACAGATGAAGTTCTTCTCACCTGTGTGTGTATGAGGATGTGTGGTTTTTCAGGTGGTAGCTACCGCTGAAAGCCCCATAGCAGTTGTGTAAGAGGTGTGTGTGGTGTGTTTGTGTGTGGCGAGAACTGACCTGTGTGTGTGAGGATGTGTCGTTTCAGGTGGTAGCTGCTCCTGAAGGCTCCGTAGCAGTGCTCACAGATGAAGTTCTTCTGCAACTTCGCCAGGTCCTCCTCACTCAGGCTGATGTCTGGCACCTCGATCTGAACAATTACATCACATTACACACACGGCTCTAAATTAACACCCACTAACCGGCCAAATGCTGGTGAAATATCAGTTTGGGTGGTAGAAAAGACTTACTAGCCATTTTGACACATTAAGCCTGGCTCAAACTACACGACTATCGTGCCGATTCTCGGCTGAAAAAAAAAACCCCGTACGACATTCGGTGGAACGTTACCCCCCAGGACCATCGCAAGCGATTGTCGGGCAAGTAGGCGAGTACATTTAGGGTTTAACCCCAAAAAAATTGATACAAAAGGTTTTTTTATGGATTCTATTACTGTTGGACCTGCTAAATGACATACTAAAAATCTAGTAAAATCTGACTTTGGGAAATGGGTTTTTTCAACATGGCTGCCATAGGCTTATTATAAGGGTCAAGAGACACTCCAGGTGAATAGGCCAACAAATTTAGCTTGCCGATATCACCATGAAACTTAATCCGGTGATTACTCACATATTTGTGAGAAAAAAATGTATTGCAAGTTTTCTGAAATGTTATGTTTTAATATGGTAATTGGACTATATCTAATTAAATATGCATTAAATTTCAAAATGCAAAACCTCAAAATCTGAAAAAGCCAAGCTCAAAATTACTCTTTTATTTTGTTTCTAGTAAGCCAGAAGATATCTTCAGAAGAGATTATGGACATATCTTTTTGTTTTGTAGTAAATCTAAAAATCTTTGTGCAGACACACCAGCTAGCATTTTTTTTTTCAAAAGATGATTATTTAACATCTCTCTTAGATAAATAATTGAGTTTTATGTGTCTCAAGTTCTTCCAGACATTCTTTGAGTCTGGTGGTATCATTCTTAGCATGTATCAAGGGCAAGGTCAGCTGTCCTCAAATCATAGCCTCTCCACAGATGTGTCCTAAGGGCTGGTGCTGGGACTCCTATTTGCCATTTACACCACATCACTGGGCCATGTTATCTGTTCTCACAGCTTCTCATACTACTGTTACACCGATGAAGCACAGTTACTTTGTGCCAGATGACTCCACGGTCACACACATTTCCGCTTGCCTCTCTGAACTATCCACAAGTATCAAGGAATGCAACCTTCAGTTGAGACTCGCCCAAATGCACTGCTGGTGATCCCAGCCAAAGATTTAGGTTGCCATGATATCGAGCTCAATATGGATTCTGCTACTGTTGCCTCAAATAAGGCCACAAGAAATCTAGGTGTCATTGTTGATGACCATCTATCATTCTCTGACCACATAGCCTCAGTTTCCCAGTCATGTCCTCTTTTTCATGCCCTAATTGAATACAAGGCCCTGACCCTTGCCTATGAAGCTACAACAGGCCCTACTCTGGCTTACCCGAAAGCTATGCTAAAGCCCTATTTCCTTTCAGGACATTGTCTGTCTCCAGTACCAACCGTTTCACCTTGCCCTCTACTTACACATGTAGTGGCTCCTGTCTATTCAGTTCAGCTGCTGAAAGACCCAAAATACCTAGTGACACCATGATTCATCACTGATGTGCCCTGACAAACAGCACATGGATATTATCATAGCAGTAGTGTCTTTATCCACCCAAACAGCACTCCAAACAAACAGATCCTGAAAACATGTTAGTTCATGCCAATGTAATTATCATGTAGTAACCTTTATTTTAAAAAACTTTGATCTTGAAAATGACACCTTTCCTGAAGTCAGATTTTCCTAGATTTTAGTATGTTATTAAGGACACTTAGAGGTAACAAAATCAGTTGAAAAACCTTTTGTATCAATTTTTTTGGGGTTAGGTCTTTTTTTTGCATAGATGTACTCGCCTAAAGATTTCCTCGTCGTGGCCGACGCTCTAAGATAGAACTTTGGCAGCTCAAAGAGTCGCAGATCGCAAATTGTAGAAATCAAATACTGTTTGATATTTGCGACTGGAAATAGAATGTCGGGCATTGTCTCAGTGGTTGCGATCAGGGATGAGACTGACAGTTGCGATTCTCTTCATGTGTGCGGCGCACCCCAACGTCAAAATCGGACACAAAATCGCGAGTCGTGTAGTTTGAGCTCGGCTTTAGAGAGTGTGTGTTTGGCTAGTTATCTTACCATCAACTAGCCATTTTGGCTGGTGATGAAAAAAGGTGAATTTAGAGCCCTGCACACAGCTGACACTCATATGCAAAGTAGTTACTCCAACGCCCATATTCTTCCAATTAAGTACAGGATTAAAACCCGGTGATCACCCAATCTCAAGAGCAACTCCATACCCATTAGGAGCCAGGACGTAGCCAGAGTTAGAAACATGCAGCTTGCAGGGTTCCTACAGGCTTCCTCAAGCCGAAATTGAAGGACTTTTAAATACATTTTTTGGTAGATAGTGAGATTGTTAGAGCAGCTGTGCTAAATACGGACAAGCATGCTGCCATCCTACAGAAGAGCTGCTGACCACGACGTTACAGTCCAGGACTTCTAAATGACATGGTAGTCCTTCATACTACATACAAAATGGGCCTCCTATGCCAGTCAATGACTGTATTTAGACCAAGTTGAAACACAGGAGTTAGTTGAGTTAGATGTAAACAGAGTGCCATTTGACCAATCAGCCACATCCACAAAGGAACACAGGCAAGGGCACATATAAGCATACAGACAAGCAAATTGGTGTACGAGTTCACAACTCACAACACACATTTCCCAACCACCACAACTTCAAGAGCCCAGGGGGTTAGTGAATTACATGTTATTATTCCAAGTCCACCATTGCTGTAGGAGGAGGCGCTCTGCTGTGCACTTGCCTGTGGTTTCTCGTCAAGTTTGCTGGGCGATATTATTCCCGTCTCCCAGTCACAGTGCGCTGCACTTGCCTGTGGTGGCGGCTGCTGCTGCTGCTGTTTCTGCTGGTCGCGCAGCTTGTTGGGCGTGCCCGACTTGCGGTGCTTCTTCTTGGGCTGCATGTTCTGGCTCTGGCTGGCCCGCATCTCCTTCTCGTCTAGCAGACGTGACGAGGGGAACTCGCCGTCCTTACGGATCATCTGGGAAGAGGGCGAACACAGAATAAAATACAGAATGCAGAAAAAAAAGAGTAGAAGAACAATAGTGTTGGATAGTATCGGACTGTATTATACTGTACTAGAAGTAGATTGTTAATCCTGATTGACATTAAGGAAATAATGGCCATTCACCTGAGTGCCCCGAACAGAGTTGAAAGTCAGCTAGTGAAAGACTTTTGCTCTGTAGTCTCGTACTACCCGTTTTTCTTGGGAGAAAGTGATAACCTGCTGTGCAACGCTATACGAAATACCTACATCAGTGTTTCTCAACAGGGGTGCCGGGGCACCCTGGGGTGCCGCACGCCCCCCTCAGGGGTGCCGCGGAAATGTGGCTGATAAATCATCTGCCATTTACGCACAATAAAGTAAAATATAGATCGACCCAGTCAGCTGCAACTTCGAGCGTAGGTTGTGTGATGTCTCCAAATGTGTTACTTTTCTAAGCTTTTGTGGTATCGGATGCGATGCTACGGCTTGTCGGTTTGGGGTGCCTTGAGGTTTTTCATGAATTGAAAGGGTGCCTCGCCTAAAAAGAGGTTGAGGAACACTGACCTACATCACAATTAACTCTAGACAAAATGTGTTCAGCGTGGAAGAGGTGGAAGCTTGTGACACAACAGCAAAAAGGACTTTAGAATAAAGGACTCAAGAATAAAGTTTGTAATGTACTAATGTGCCCACTGTACTAGTGTAAAGTTGTAAATTGCTCCATGCAGACCAACTGAAAAATCATCAGTCTAAGTTGCATGAAAAGCTAGGAGTATAAATCAATGTAATCAATCGCCCAGCAGTCACTAAAGCCAAGCAACAGCCGGATACAGAGCGAATGAGAGAATAAAATCAAACAACAGGCAGATACAGAGAGAACGAGTGAAACAGAGAGAGAAAGTGAGCGAAAGATAGATAGACAGACAGACAGACAACAAGACAGATAGATAGATAGACAGAGCAATCCAAAACGGAGAGCAGCCTCGCATGATGGATGGATGTATGGATAGCTAAAAGGCTGGAGAAGCCAGGTAAGGTAGCCAGGTAGCGATGGCACATACATGCTCCGCGGCGTTCTGCGACTGTCTCACCACAGGCGAGCAGCTGACTCCCGATGGCAGCACCATGTGGCTGTGTCCGTGCCCGTGGCTGTGGTTATGCCCGTGCCCGTGGTTATGCCCGTGTCCGTGGCTGTGCCCATGCCCGTGGCCATGAGTGTGGTGGTTATGGCCGTGGCTGTGGCCGTGACTGTGTCCCCCCTCCTGGTTGTCCCTCTGTCCGGGCCCCAGGGGTGTCACCATCTTCTTGCTGTTGTTGTTGTTGTGGCCGCCAGACGACATGGAGTTGGCCTGCATGAGAGCCATGCTAGACAGCACCGCCTCACAGCCCAGTAGCCCAGCCTGGAGACAGCCAACCGGGAATGCAGAGGGGAGGAGGGTGGAGAGGTAGAGGAAGAAGAGAGGGGAGCAAGGGACAAGGAAAATAGAGGAGAAAGGAGAGGAGATGAGAATGAATGAGAAGGGAAGAGAGGAGGAGAGAAGACATCACACACACACAAACATAGTACCATCGTACCACCAGCACACAGCTTTAGGCTTCAAGAAAGCAGCATTAGTGGCTTCAAGACAGCCGAAAGAAACATAATCTAACTAGGCTAGCTATGGATGTTGGACAAATGTAAACAAAACACAAAACATACAAGGCAACTTAAAATTCTGACAATGAGAAGAGGAAGGAACACTGACCCATTTCATATGGTCTCGGACATTGCCGTTATGGTTTGACATCGCCAGGCAGGGGGTGAGGTGGGAGTAGTGAGTGCGTGTGAAGGGGGGGAGACTGAGGACGGGGCAGGACAGAAGGGAGTGTGTGTGATAGACCCTCACAGACCCCACTCATCAGGGGGGGCTCACGCCTGGAAACAGAGGGGAGGAGGTGGGAAGGTGTGTGACCATCATATGCCAAATCTTCTCAGTAGGGGGGTGAGAACTTCACTCCCACCACTTGATGAATTTAGGAGAAAGAGGATAAGTCAGGATGAACGGAAGCCAAGTTTATTCTGTGATATGCCCACTACTTGAGGCAAACAATAAGACTTTTCAGAAGGGGGGAAAAAGTAGGAAATATAGATCATAGATAGATCAATGCACCATCAAGCCACAATAGGGGGTGAGGTGCAACATGAATAAATGAACAGACATTAACTTACATCTAAAAGGCCCAGAATGTGGGAAGTGTATTGGCTGGCAGTGTAGGCCTATTTGCTGATAGATCTGCCTACTATTTGGGAGAAAAAAAGACTATGCCTACTTATCGACTACACAGAAGAAGGGAGACGTTTGATTGATGTGTTAGAGGCCGTGTTAAGCCAGTGCACCAAAAAACTATAACAGGGCATGATAGTTCAGCAATCAGATCTGGTGCTACACGACAGTATGGCCATACGAGGATACAATCACTGTTGACGTTGAAGATAAGGGACAGATCGGCCTACGGTATGCCAGACAGAAAGCAGATGAGCAAATAAATAAAGGCATGATAGCAAAACATGATGATGAGAAAACGGAACAACACACAACCTGAACATTTTGGGTGAAGAATAGCAAAAAACGTAGCTGGCCTAACCACTAATAACAGTTTGTAGCGCTAGTCATCTCTCTATGTCTAACTGTGTTACATTAATTTACGTTTTGTCTTTTACGCAATGTACAGCTTACGATGAGTTACTCGTATGTTGTGTTAACGGTGAGCTTGCATGGGCATGATGGTTTTAATTTAGTGGTGTGTGGTATAAAAATAGACAATGCTAACTTGCCCGTTAGCAAGGTACCTTTATTATGAGCTACTGCTAACGTTGGCGGGTCAACTGAATTACTCCTAAAATCAAACATGCTATCATCCGTTAACCGAATTATTGAGGCCGATTATAAAACGTGTGGATGCTAGGTTATATTCTGTCAAAATATGATACATTTGCATGGTCAAGTTCACCACACAAGTCGGTAGCACGATGCTAGATAAAATTCTCTGTAGGGGTTCCTTTAAGTCTATGTGGTAGCTTGCTAGCAACCCCCCAAACCCCACACAAACACAACAACAGGGCGTGTGGTTGAGTTGACCGCCGAAACGTCAGAGGTTTGCAATAAATGTTAGATACAATATCTTTAAAGGCCCCAAAGAAATAGTGTATATTACCTAATATATTTGAATCACTTACCTTCCTTCTAAGGTAGTTTGCAGATCAGTCTATCTTATCGGTCTTACAGTTTTTTGTCAGTTTACAAACACAGGAAACGCTACCGGAAATGCTCCCCAGGGATAGCGCCAGCACGTGACCATATTTCGTGACGTAAGTGACCCATTCAATCGGCCATGCTGGACAGGGCAAATTGTTCAGAGGGGCCCAATGGAGAGAAAGATCAACTTTCTTCAATATTCATTCCTGTTTCTCAAGTACTGGCTGTACTCTACATTTGGAATTAAATAATAACTTCTAAACCAATGCTAAACATTAAAATAAATAATACAGTGATACAACAACTATAAGAACTACAGCTTTTAGGAGTTGACATAATTTGACAATAAATGATTTTAGGACAAACATACAAAAGGTTGTTACTAAAATGGGAAATGCAGTATCAATAATTAAAAGATGTGCTAATTATTGTATGCACTTACTGGCTAAGCAAGTAATTCAGGCTCCGGTATTATCAAACCTGGATTATTGTTCTGTGGAGTGATCATGAGCTAGTATGGGCAATAGACTTAACCCAACAAAGTCCCAAGACTCATGGCACTCTTGAAAGGAAAAATAGCTTCTCTTTTATTTCAGTTTCTTTCCAGTATGCATCTACAGCTAGGCAATAACTCACAATTTTCAAAAGTTCCAGAGAATGGCATTCAATGCATGGCCAATGATGGCAAAATATTACTGTGTGTAAGTGAAGAAAGGAAAAACATAACAAAAATAGTCTTCTTGAGTAACATCAGGGTTAAAAGATTAAACTACGCTGCAAAAGTTCAGGCGTTGTTTTTCTTCAATCTGCTGAAAATGTTCTTGGTCCATCATCAACTTCTAGTTAAGTTCTGATCACCCATCCTTCATTACAGCATCATGTCACAGCGTGGAAAAAATAACACTGACAAACCCTAAGTGAACTGTCAACCAAGCATTAATAATTTCACATCTCACACATCACTCACGCACATCCATTGACGCCTAAGGCACCTGCAAAAAAGGGTGCTGAATGCCTGAGCCCTTTTTAAGAAAAGCTGCCCTCAGCATATAAAACACGAAATATCTCAGCTTCTGAAGCATATACAAATATGCACTAAGTTGCATTTAAACGCTCAGACCCTCATCTTTCATTAGAATGTGTTCATTCATCTCAAACAAACAGAGCTTTTTAATAAAGTTGTCTCAAATCTCATGAGCCTGAATGTTGCGTAATGCAGCTCCAGGCAGAGAGATTCTAGAATGAGAGGGGACATATGGCGGCCATCTTGGTGACGCCTCCGGGGTGCTATTTCGCGATTAAGTAGACCAGATCTGAGAGTCAATGGGAAAAATGAATGGGGAAACTGAGTATAGGACGGAGGGGAACCCAGCGGTTGTGAAAACCATATGGTTGAAACGACCGTGAAAAACTGATCAATCTAGACTACTTGATTGTGTCATATGAGTCAAAATAAAGCTTTTTGAGCCACTTTTCTCACGGTTTTTTTGACAGAGCGCAGGCGCAGTAGTTCCATAACGGCACGAGAGCAACGGCTTTTCACAACTGAGCATGTGCACAATTTCGCGTGCGCCGATGCAGCCAGATGATTGGATCACTGGCAACGCAGCTCAGCAGGCACATTGGCTCTTGTTACCAGAAAGGCGGGAGATGTGCGGGTAGACGCCATATTTGCGTTACGAATCTTCACCGTTAATTTCTATGGACCCGTCCTATCTCCCCTTACTAGAATATATCTCTGCTCCAGGCCCCAGGCCAATGTTGTGCGACGCAACATCAGGCATCAATGGGTTAAAACATATATACAGTTAACAAACTTTTTACAGTTTCTTTCTAAGACTCTTAAGGTTTATATTGGTCCTCAAACTCTACATAAGCTCTTCCTTTTCCCCTAAAAAGGGCTAGTAGTATCGTTAAGCATAGTTACATTTTTCAACTCAGGACCATAGCAAAACGAGAAGTTCTTCTATCCCTTCTCCATGTGAAACCCGGTTACAGATCTTTCCCAAGCCTCTCTATTTCATCCAGGCAGAAGTCCATGCCTTGAGTGGTGGCGTACGGAGACACCACCACCATGCGGAAGAAGTTGATCTCGTCGTTCAGGGGCTGGTAGCCCACCATGGTGGTGCCCTCTTTCATCATCCGCTCCTTCACAGTTGAAGGCACCTGCCGATGAACATGTAGTCATTAGCCATTAGTGTCTACTGAATAACCAACAAATCATCCAGAACACTGGCTTACTGTGTGCAGAAATGAGTATTTTTTTTGTCTATATCGTCTATTTCATGCATATTTTCCAGAATACTGGCTTAATGTGTGCAGAAACAAGTATTTTGACCATATCGTCCATTTCATGCATATTTTCCAATTCCAACCTGTATGAATATGAAAACCTTTTAAAGCATTCCAGGTAATGCACATTTGTGTGTGATGAGAGAGGCTGTGATCTAATGAGACCAAGATCCTATATCAGATGCTTAATTCTGTACACAATGTAGTTTAACATTATCAAATGCTACTAATCCTCTTTTTGTTACTGTAAATATATATATATGTAAGGGGTGGCATCTACCTTCGCCAGTTTTTCTTTGTAGTCTGGAGAGTTCTCCTTTCCCCTCAGACTGGGTGGAATGTACCAGAAGCACACGTTCACAAACTGGGGCTGTTTACCATAGCAAGAGACAAAGAAAGAAATAGGTAAACGTTTCATGAAGAATAGAATATACTGTATGTAGAATATAGAATATCAGCTTGAAACATTCCAACATCCATGGGAAAACAGCACATCACTGGCTATCTTTATAAACTGGCATTAACTATCAAGCAATAACTATTAAGCAATTCAGTTAGCACAGGGCTGTACCTCATATAAGAGTTGAAAGCCTTCTCGTTTCTTGATCTCCTCAGTAATGTGCCTGTTTAGAGTGAAATCAAAATAGGGAGATTGACCAGAATATGATATGGTGAAATATGTTGTGTATTTATACATACATTATTACTCGTACATGGATATGTCATGTAAATATGAACTATGTTCAGTATTTTCTACTGTATGTTCTGATACATTAAAGTTCTATGTGAGATTTAATTTAATAGAAAGAAATATTATTTGAAAGCAGTGATCCCGAACACCAGTAGTATACACTAAGTGTAACCTGGGCAGGACCTTGCGGTGTCGAAGGCCCTGTCTATCCTCTGGGTGATGCCCTTGGTGCCGATGGCTTTCCACAGCAGCCACAGCTTCAGGCAGTCCACCTTGCGGCCGCACTGGACAGTCTTGTCCCCGGTGTCCAGCCGCATGTCATAGAACTTGTCCTGCTGGAACAGGTATGTGGCACTGGCACTGTGGCAGCGCTGCATCAGATCCTGCAATACATTACATTACACTTAGCAGATGTGTTTATCCAGAGGGCAGTCATGGGTGAGCAGGTAGGGCGTCAGACTTGCATCCCAGAGGTTGCCGGTTCGACTCCCGACCCGCCAGGTTGGTGGGGGGAGTAATCAACCAGTGCTCTCCCCCATCCTCCTCCATGACTGAGGTACCCTGAGCATGGTACCGTCCCACCGCACTGCTCCCCATGGGGCGCCACTGAGGGCTGCCCCCTTGCACGGGTGAGGCATAAATGCAATTTCGTTGTGTGCAGTGTGCAGTGTTCACTTGTGTGCTGTGGAGTGCTGTGTCACAATGACAATGGGAGTTGGAGTTTCCCAATGGGCTTTCACTTCACTTCACTTTCACTTCCTAAAAAAGCTAAATGCACTACGCCACATACTTTTATCCAGAGAGACTTCCAAATGAGGCCCTAAACAAGCTAAATATCTGTACAAAATACAAATCGACATAATTGTGTACAAAAGCTATGGACTGTTGTTGCAGATTGTTTTAACCGAGTGCCCCCAAAATCAAAGAACTAGACCTTGGCAATCAGACAGTGATCATAGGCCTACACATGACTGTTTATGCCCGTTGGCCAAAGGCATCAGACCCTGCAATACATTACATTACACTTAGCCAGGTACGGAGGGTAACTACTTTACATTTATGTAGAGAGAGAGGGTCCGAGGCACTCTGAAGTCCGTATTAAAAGTCCTTTATTAATACATGGACACCATATAGCCGACGCGTTTCGGTCGCGTGCGACCTTCTTCAGGGCTAATAATTTGAATAAGCCCTGAAGAAGGTCGCACGCGACCGAAACGCGTCGGCTATATGGTGTCCATGTATTAATAAAGGACTTTTAATACGGACTTCAGAGTGCCTCGGACCCTCTCTCTCTACAAGTTTGCAACTTTGGAAACCGATGAGCACCTGAATATTTTCACACTACCCCACAGATGCACTCATCCATTCTCTTTTCTTACTTTACATTTATATTTACATAATGCACATTTACATATCAAGCTACTGCAATTGAGTACTTTGTTTGAGTGATTTGTAGTTTTTACAGATCCTGCACGACCTTATATTCCACTTAAAAGGAGATACGTTTATGCAGAAAAAAATTCAAAATGAGTTCCTAAATAAGAAATACAATTATATTATATAAAAATATTACCCTGCATTTATCGTGCAAAAAAGGCCAGAGACAAGCTAAATTGTATATCAAATCTACAACGTTTTGCTCTGCCAGGGTGAAGGAAAGGGTTGGCGAGTTGAGTTAGGAGAACCAGCCATTTCTCTGTACTTTGATCTTTCAACCTGTAGGTCGACTCAACCTGTAGGCCAAAAATGCTTAGTGCGTCTTTAATGGTTCCTTTCTTACCGTAGTGTCCCTCAGGAGGAGGGCAGAGCACTGTATCCCTGCCGACAGCATCTTATGGGGGTTCCACGACACAGAATTGGCTCTTAAAAAATAACAGACACACACACACACACACACACACACACACACACACACACACACACACACACACACACACACACACACACACACACACACACACACACGCACATGCATACACGCACGCGCGCACGCACGCACGCACGCACGCACGCACACACACACACACACACACACACACACACACACACACACACACACACACACACACAAATGAAAAAAAATCCCAAAAGCATTACCTATTTAGAAAATACATAATAACATGGTTTCCTGTCACAGCTTACCTGTCAATTCCTTTCAGAAGGTGTCTGTGAGTTTTGGAGAAAAGCACACTTCCTCCCCAAGCAGCCTGTTGTATGGGCAAAATAAAGTTACAATTTGCGCAGCGAAAATTCTAAATACATGTTCAACATAGGAATGGTTGGGGAAAGACATGGCTACAAACTATAATTCAAAATACAGTCTAATTATTTAGGAGAAATGTATCATTCTTTGATTTACTGGGTCCTAAATCAATCATTCTCTTATTTTACATTACATTACATGACACTTTGCTGATGGATTTATTCAAAGCAGATATTAAAGTAATATCTAAGGGTATTGGTTGCAATCCATAGAGCAATGTGGAGTTAAGTGCCTTGCTCAACGGTTCTTCATCCATAGAGGGAGGAAGGGATTGGTAAGGGCGGGAATTGAACCTGCAACCCTGTGATCTTACGTCCAAGTCCCAAACCAATACACCACGGCTGCCCAAATTATTTAAGAGTATAGTATAAGTAGGAGAGACCTACATCTACATGCATCCACAGGGAGTTTTTTTCACAGATATCCGCTACTTTGTCCAGGGGATCGAAGGATCCACGCACAGTTGTCCCCGCCATGGCGTTCACATATAAAGGAACTGCCCCCTAAAATACATACATCACAAATCAAACAGATTAGACCCTACTGACAACATAGTCCTCTAAATGACAGTGACTAACACTACTTTTCTTATGTTGATATGTCTTGGTAATGCATGATATAACAAGAAGCACTCTATTATAGAAACACCCATACCTGTACATGTAAAGTAAAATGCAAGCATTTTAAATAGAAGCACAACTTAACTTACAAAAGCTAGTACTAATTCTACACACAATCGTCCCCTCATGAGCTTTACTTAAATGTAATAAGTATTACTTGGATATAACCTCATTGCAACAAATGGCAGCATTTTAAAATAAAAAACTCAATATCTTACATATTACAGGTAGGCTATGTTCAATGTTATAACACAATAACAACATCAACTTTGCCTGTATCCATACAAGAACAAAGGTTAACAGTCTGGACTAGGGACAATAGGAAAAAGACAGAGCGCCTTCCATCGGAAATCCATCCATCCTATCCATTGAAATATATCAATGCTCTGACCAAAATGATAACAACACCCACCCAGGAGCAATACTATCAGAACATGCATACAGTGATCTTGCATACATTACCATACTATCAGTGCATGCATGCATACATATGATCTGGCATGTATTACCATACTATCAGAGCATGCATACCTGTGACCTTGCCAGCTTTATCTTCTCTTCAAGGTCGTTGGTGTCCATGGAACCTCTAGAATAAGGATTTGAAGAGGGCAGTGAAATACTATATGACTACATCCATTATGTCCTCACATGCTATGGAGGGACAATGCATATTTTCAAGCATTTTAAATAGACCACTGAGGCTACAAAGAGTTTTCCCTGTTATTAATGTCCTCCAACACATTTGAAGTCTGGTTAATTAGGTTAATGAAAAAAAATAAAAATTAGACCCAAGAATAGATGCAGGAATATCTTACTGGTCATTTGTGTTGACAGAGTAGACATGATCAGTTCCAATGCCAAGGAACGCGGCTCCCTTCATCACCGAATAGTGACTCTAGAGGACACAGAAACCATGACAATAAGATGAGGCGGATAATACATATAATAAATGTGTTAAGCATTATTCATTGACATCTTATTTTATATGGGGATATATATATATTATATATATATTATTATTTATTATATTATATATTATATAATACTGACTCATTGTTAAGCATTAGTTATGCATTTGTTAAGCATAATTCATTGCATTTTTTACTTCAGTTGTATTTCTGGGGTTTTACAAACAAATCCTCATTTTAAGCATCTCAACAATGGAATAGATATTGTCAGTCAATGCGTGAATCTTGCTTAATGCAGCGGTTTTAGGTTATTGCTGTTATTACTGACTGAATGCAGAATGAAGGACGCAAGTGTAATGGCAGAAACACATCAGAAGCGACTGAGTGACACTGGCGACAGAACAAATCGATTTTGTATGGAGGAACTGGCGACAGAAGAGACAAAAGCGATTTGGGCGACAAGAGGGGATTTGGGTTGCCTGGTTAACACCAGACCTAATCACAAGTGAGATTAGGTCTGGGGAGTTGCCTATTGTAAATTCCGTATGGGGCCGGAATACTTGGCTATTATGACACACTGCCCTGCTCTCTGATTGGGCAGAGAAACTGTTAAGGTCGGAATGCTTGTCCATTATGACACAGATCCCATGATCTTGTACGTTATGAGTCATCCTCGCCATACTGTCTTTCAGATCGAAACGATTGTGTAGAACTAAAGGCAGTATGGGAGTTCCCAGGCTAGGATTTGAGCGACTTCAGCGACAGTTTGTTGTTAATGCTAATTAGCTACGGTGCTTTTAGCGGTCATCCTCTGTCACTTTTATTGCTCTGGTCACTCTTGCTATGAAGACAGTCCAGTGAGTCTTTGTTAGCCAGGCTACGCCCTCCTGGTAAAACAACACCTTTGGCGTTACTTCTAGTCAGGTCAAGGGCAATGTTAAATATCGTTTCTGATCTCCAGAAAAAACGGGAACTCCACCCACTTCGTCGGAAACCAGTCAACCAGTAGCAAACCTAGGGAGGCGAATCAACCATGCCGTTTGGGAAACGTTAATTGTTATGCTCTTGGTCAGACCAAGTCTCGAAGAGATTTGAAAGTCAATGATAAACAAGTCTTTGTAGCTTACGCGTAAAATTATTTTAAACTGACGTATACAATGTTTGAAAAAAAATCAACAGCATTTTCCTGTTTCCTTACCTCCCGTGAGGCGAAGATGGCGAGTCGTGGCAGAGACCAGAGTCCCTGCTGCTTGATCTGGGGGAAGAGGTGGTAGCGCGCCAGGTTCATAGCGGACATGTTGGACAGGGAGCCGCCAGCACAGAAGATGCCATCGCCACTGGACCAGCCCACCAGGGAACGCATCTTGGTGAGAACCACCTGCTCCATCAGCACAAACACCGGAGCCACCTCATAGGTGTACCTACACAGAGGATAAAAAAGAGTACAGTAGAGTACTGTAGAGTAGAGTAGAATAGAGTGCAGACACTTAAATATTACAACCTGCTTGATGAACTCAAACACCGGAGCCACCTCACAGGTGTACCTACACAGAGGATGGAGTAGAGTAGAGGAGAGATATAGTGGGAGGGGAGTTAAAATCTCTATTATCACAAACACCAGAGCCACCTCATAGTACCTACACAGCAGGGCTTGACATTAACTTTCTCGCTTGCTGGCCATTGTGGCTAGTGGTTTCCCCAAGTCACTAGCCATTCAGCTATTCTACTAGCCACACATTTGATATTGTTTCTTTTTTTTCTTTATCATGATGCTGTACATCTAACCTCAGAAGATGAGGTGCTAAAGCAAGAAGATGAGTGCACAGCTTTCTACATGGAAATAAATCATACAAATAGAAACTGAGCAACTGGGCTTTCTTCTTGAACTTCTACAAGCAATTGATAAACAAGGGACAAAGTGCAGAATATTCTGATATGCCATACCATAGAATAATCTACCTACCAAATTGGCTAGTGACAGTGAAATTATTACCAGCCACAAGTTTTGGCCAGTTGACAGGTGTTCGTGTCAAGCACTGCTACACAAAGGATGTAGTAGAGTAAAGGAGAGATATAGTAGTGTTGTGTTGGGATCCGTGATTACAGTATAACCTACTCCATCGATACAAACACTGGGGATTACTATCCTACTCCATACCTATGCACAGATCAGACATCTTGATTGTTCATTGTTTACTTGACCTGTTCCCTGGAGTTGTCTATGGCATTTTATGGTGCGATTTGTCTTATTTTATTTATTTATGATGTTTTATCTTCAGGGTTCCCACACCTTTTTCATGAACAAATTCAAGCACTTTCAAGCACCACATTTTCAGTTTTCCAGCATCTTTAAACAGGTCGCGGGAAGGGGGTGTGGGAGTCCTCCCCCAGAAAATGTTGGGTTTTTAAGATGCAATTTCCTGCATTCTAATCAATTTTAGGGTGTCAAATGGTAAATCCCATCTGACATCTCACTCCCTCAGATTTTCAATGTACCTGAACAATCTATTTCTATAATTTGGCTTACCAAGTTTGACTTGACACAAATTTCAAGCATTTTCAAGCACTTCACCAAAAATTCAAGCATTTTTACAACCTTGAAAACACTTCATTGAAATTCAAGCATTTTCAAGGAATTCAAGGGAACCCTGTATCTTAATTTATAACCATATTTATGGTCCTCTTAACCTTTCATCCTTTTATTGACCAATTGCACTTTACCGTATGCTTGTCCTGTGTTATCTCTAGTGTATAAGTGTTTTTATATTGTCTTGCGGCTCCTTAAATCAGCCCTTTTGGGGACAATAAAGTTGAAAGTTGAAGTTGAAAGTCGGCCAGCTTGAAAGCGTTGACCTGTGGTCTCACAAACACCAGAACCACCTCATAGGTGTATCTACATTGAGGTTATTACAGTGGACAGTGGTGTAGAGCTGTGTTGGGATTGTGGGATTGTGGGATTGTGTTGGGACAGTTGTGTTGTGATGGGATACTATGAAAAAACTGAAAGAAAAGTCCGCGACACCAAGCTCCCGTTGCTCTTATTTTAATTTGACATTTCAGGCAGCATGCCCTTCATCAGACTCATGAAGGGCATGCAGACAGAAACGTCACATCTACCTACCAAATTGGCTAGTGACAGTGAAATTATTACTAGCCACAAGTTTTGGTCGGTTGGCAGGAGTTAGTGTCAAGCACTGCTACACAGAGGATGTAGTAGAGTAAAGGAGAGATATAGTAGTGTTGTGTTGGGATCCGTGATTACAGTATAACCTACATACAAACACTGGGGATTACTATCCTACTCCATACCTATGCACAGATCAGACATCTTGATTGTTCATTGTTTACTTGACCTGTTCCCTGGAGTTGTCTATGGCATTTTATGGTGAAATGTGTCTTATTTTATTTATTTATGATGTTTTATCTTCAGGGTTCCCACACCCTTTTCATGAACAAATTCAAGCACTTTCAAGCACCACATTTTCAGTTTTCCAGCACCTTTAAACAGGTCGCGGGAAGGGGGTGTGGGAGTCCTCCCCCAGAAAATGTTGGGTTTTTAAGATGCAATTTCCTGCATTCTAACCAATTTTAGGGTGTCAAATGGTAAATCCCATCTGACATCTCACTCCCTCAGATTTTCAATGTACCTGAACAATCTATTTCTATAATTTGGCTTACCGAGTTTGACTTGACACAAATTTCAAGCATTTTCAAGCACTTCACCAAAAATTCAAGCATTTTTACAACCTTGAAAACACTTCATTGAAATTCAAGCATTTTCAAGGAATTCAAGCACCAGTGGGAACCCTGTATCTTAATTTATAACCATATTTATGGTCCTCTTAACCTTTCATCCTTTTATTGACCAATTGCACTTTACCGTATGCTTGTCCTGTGTTATCTCTAGTGTATACGTGTTTTTATATTGTCTTGCGGCTCCTTAAATCAGCCCTTTTGGGGACAATAAAGTTGAAAGTTGAAGTTGAAAGTCGGCCAGCTTGAAAGCGTTGACCTGTGGTCTCACAAACACCAGAACCACCTCATAGGTGTATCTACATTGAGGTTATTACAGTGGACAGTGGTGTAGAGCTGTGTTGGGATTGTGGGATTGTGGGATTGTGTTGGGACAGTTGTGTTGTGATGGGATACTATGAAAAAACTGAAAGAAAAGTCCGCGACACCAAGCTCCCGTTGCTCTTTTTTTAATCTGACGTTTCGGGCAGCATGCCCTTCATCAGACTGATGAAGGGCATGCTGCCCGAAACGTCACATTAAAAAAAGAGCAACAGGAGCTTGGTGTCGCGGACTTTTCTTTCAGTTTTTTCATGGTATTTTTGCTGTTCCTGCACCCAATCTTTTTGAGACGGATGTGCGTGTTTTTCTCTCAAACTACTTGTGATGGGATACTTGCAGTACTGTATAACCTACTACTCCATCAACACCATCATAGATGTGTACCTACAAGAGTAGCCCATGTGGAATATTTAAACATCATCGTAAATGATTTACTAACCATGATCAGTTGGTCCGTCGGGGAATAGTAAATAATTCAACAAATATCCCACTAACTCTTATGTCACAAATGTTTACAGCAGCTGTAAGGTTCAACGCAATGAAGTAAAGAGTGACACAATGACCTGAAGAGTTTGTCTAAGGAATATGATTGTGATTTTGGCCAATGTGTTTCATGCACATTAGGAACAGGTTTCATTAGTGTATGAACCCAGTGAGCAGAGTGTTAATGATGGAGGGTTTCGGTTCTTACAGGCTGGTATTGAGGGTCTCTGTGAGGTAGCGTCCAGCCAGGGCATGGTAGTCCATTCCAGAAAACTGCTGATTGAAAAAGTGGGGATGGCCTGAGACACAAACATACAGTAGAATTAGGAAGTTGTATTCATCATTATCCTCAGTGTTGTTTAAAGGGGCACTGTGTCATATTTTTAGTAGTTTATTTGCAGACTTTTTATACGTGAAAAGGGGGACCTTCTCCATGGTAAATATGAGTTCATTACTTAGTAGATATTCATGAAAAAATCAAATTCAGCAATAGGCAGCACGGTTTCAATGAGCAGCATAGTTGCAATACCTACTCTGGCCACAATTTTACACAGAGCACCTTTAAGCAATACAGAATTAAAATTCATATTCACAAAAGTCAAAGGCATTAAATTGTAAGCAACTGGACCAGTAGTCCTGGACTTGAAACAACACTGGGTAAGATCTGAAGATTCACTTTCATCCTAGTTATGTTGTTCGGCCGTGGTAATTTTTAAGCTACTGGGCCTGCTCCAAAAAGCTTCCAAGCGCCACACACAAGTCCAGTTGCTTACAATTTAACTCTTTTGATTTTGTCATGGCAGAATTGAGACGGCTTAAGTCTAAAAGCCGCCTATCATGCATGTCACTGCTTGCCACAAGGGCTGATAATAAATATTACATATTTAGTTTTTACTATGTTGATTATTTGACAGAAGAACACTTTAATTGATAAGATCTTACATTCAGTCATCCATGTGCAATGCATGTCCATGTGCAAGAGTTCACTCACTGGTTTTGACGCTGTATTTAGCAACATCCCGAACTCTTGATAACATCTGATCATGGGATTCCCCCTCGTCTCTCAACTCCAAATCCATCAGCTTCTCCAGCTGAGCTGGCTCCTGCCACACACACACCTGCAACAATATCACCACACACACCATGACCACTGTTAGCCTTTACCAGGTGGGAGGTTATTTTCCACACAGACACATTTTGTTAAGTTAAACGTATAATTCCTTGTTCAATTCAACACACATTGTAAGCAACTTATGTCAGTGTCATCCATTTGGCACACACATGGAGGTCAAGATCATAACTTGATTTACAACAATGGTTTACACTACGGGAACTATAGTGCTTGGCAGGACAAAGTCCCTTTCATAGCCAGCAATGAGGAAAGTGGGTCATCCTCCTTTGAGTTTATGAACTCTCAGGCGTATACTGGATCAAAGTTTTGCCAGACTAGGTCTCGTAGCCTCTATGCCATATAGCCTTACCTTCTCTTTCGCATTCGTGCCCTTCTGAACAGCCTCCTCAAAGATGACTTTAAAGGCCTCTGTGAGGAAGTGCTGTCCCTCCGCATGGCTGAAGACCCAGCTCTCCTCACCAGGATCACTCATCCCATTCATGCTGCTCATCGTCTGTGCTGCATGTGGGAGGAGATTGACCATTACATAGAGAGGGAGAGAAGGAGAGGGAGGGGAAGGAGGAGTGTAAAAAGGAGAGAGAGAGAGAGAGAGAGAGAGAGAGAGAGAGAGAGAGAGAGAGAGAGAGAGAGAGAGAGAGAGAGAGAGAGAGAGAGTTTTATTACCAGTTAATGTACCTCACATAATTGGACAAATATGGGCTGAAAAGCATACCAAGTAAAACATGTGTGACATTGCAAAACATATAATCCCTGTGAGAGTGTGACAACTGAAAGAGGTTAATGACTTTACCTGTTTTAAGTCTTTATTAAAATATTCTCATCTGACAAGTTGTAGCGTCAAAGAAAATTGCCTGTTGTCCACCTGACATACGTAAGAGCAGTGGACGTGATCGAAATATAAATCTCCAAGAGGACAGTAAACAGTTCTTGTAATTCAAGCAATCATTCGGGTTAAGAAACTTTGGGTGTGTGACAAAACTGTCGTGTGACAGGTGAGTTGGTTTTCAGAATATGTGCACTACTTTATGGTTTTCAGAATATGTGCACTATTTACATGGAAATTGCATTTCTTGCTCTCTAATTCAAGCCTCTCAACGCCCCCTCACTATTTAAAAGCAAAATCAGAGTTGTATAAAGTAGAAGTACTCTTACAGATGTAATAACAACCCTAGTGGTATGATATTACATGGTTTCAACTTTGTAATAGCATGCTACTAGTGTTGTAATTACATTTGAAAAAGTACTTATACTTCATACAACTCTGAACAAAACAGACTAATGCCTTCCCCGATTGCTATTGAGCATTCCCCACTCTCTGTAGCAGCCCCTGTTGAGAAACACTAGCATAGAAAACCCCTACTTGACATGCATCCAAGCTCTCCTAAGAACTATGTCGGGTCTCTCTGTGTGAGTTCTCATTTAGCAAAGGCCTCCTAAGTGGCCTATTCCTTATGGAAAAATACAACATATAACAGGATGGCAGTTTATTCTGTAGTACTGCAATACTTTTGTGTCAAAAAATGCTATATTATGCAGTTAAGTGCAGTATATTTTTTATATTGTGCATTGTTTTGCATCCAAAATATTGCACTTAGTCCGGTAATACTACTAATATGTTTATTTTAATATAATGGCAGTTTTGATACTGCAATACTACAACACAGAGTTATTTTACAAGGGATAAGTTATGACACTCGAGTTGTGAATGAAGGGCAGTGTCACCCTGTGATGTTCAACACTGAGTCATTCAATAAATCAGAATGCAGTCACTTCCAGGAAGCAAAAGTCAGAGGACCTATAGCTGTACAGTAACTATAGTTGTACATTAAAGCTACAGTGTGCACAATGGTGGCCAGAGGGGGTATTGCAACTAGGCAGTGTAAATGCAATGTTGTGCACAGGCAGACAGGAGAGACGGAGCCCACCTCTCCTTTTGTTTTCCTTTCGTCTCAGAGAGGGCGGGTGAGGTCTCACCACATTGAGTAAATCAGTATAGGACGGTTTGCACTCTGCATAGAAAGTTCAGATGCTGACAGACAACCCCTAGACGTTGCTGACTGTTGCTGAGAAGGCTACTCACACTCCAATTTATATGCTTTATTCAGCCAACATAAGTAAGCAGTGGCTAGAGAGAGAGAGAGAGAGAGAGAGAGAGAGAGAGAGAGAGAGAGAGAGAGAGAGAGAGAGAGAGAGAGAGAGAATGATACTCACAGTATAGCCTACACTGTAACAGTCTGCATGGCTTCAGTACTGCCCCGAGGCGATTGGCTTGGACTCGGAATGGACTGAACATTGTCTGGCTGTTGTGTTGGATCTCCTTGAAAAGTGGCGTTGAAAATAAAGTGCCAGAAAGTTATTTTAGGACTAATGCTCGTTCAAAGAATAATAATATTGTAATCTTTCGGAATTTACATTTTTTTTTAATTAAAGGACAGATGATCCCTTCAAAATATAAACTGTTCTAAACTATGCATTCTGTTGCTTTCCTTGAAGGAAATAACGTCTCAATGGAGGCATCCAAGTGTTGTTTCGTCTCCCCCCTTAGAGTACTCTGAACTGGCTCAGGCTAACAGTACAAGGGTGAAGATGTGTGAACGGAGGTGAACCGGCAAGATGAAACGGCATCAGGGTGAAACGCGATACTGGTGGAGAGAGCAGAGTCCACATCACAATAGACATTATGGGTCTAACTCAATATCTCATCCCCCATCCTCTCCTTGTGCTTGTGGCCTTGCCTCGGTGCTTGTCTGATGCCCTGCCTCTCTGGATAAAACAATACAGTGTCCCCGCTATCAGCATAGGCACAATGACTTTTGGGGGACTTTTCCCCATTCAAATGCGAATGAGAAAATGATCTTTGACTTGTGCTTTCGTGAGATATTGTATAGCATCAATGATGACTTGCCTCGCATCATTAGGCCAGGCCACAAAGAAAAGGAGAGGATGGGAGGTTATATATTGAGTCAGACCCAAAGGCTACAACACTGGCCAAGATTGCACGGCAAATCAGCCACTGCCTACTAGCATTATAGATGAATTTACAGGCTAAAAGCCTATGGGTTATTGGTGAAGCAGACTTTGTGTTCTAGTTTTTGTCAACTAATAATAATAATAATAATAATATATTTTTTAATTATATATTGTGATTATATACTGTATATTACTACCAACAAATCAGTGTGCATATTCCACTTTGCCATTCCTGTTTTATTCTTCATTCCAATGCTGAATTTCCAAAAAGCTGGACACGTTTTACATGATGATCAAATCTGTGACACAGATAGGAAAGGATAGGTAAAAAACGTAAAAAGTTTAAAGTATAAAAACATGCACCCACACACACAACAGGATTTTTGAATGCACCTGCATGCATTATGCATTCTGAGCCCTTGTAGTTTATCAACGTGTATTTCAAATTCCAGTCCCCATTTAAAAAATATAGCCTAGTATGGCCCAACTTTATGTCTACCTGTCCGGCAGGTACACATAGAGATTGAATAATAACCTGATGGGCACTGCTATGATGTGGAAAACTGTTGAATTCATTGCTCTCCAATAACAAATCTGATCAAGAATCATTGAGGAGAAAGTCGATGTCTTCAGGGTCCAGTGCCCAGTCCCCTTCAGACAGCAGAGTGTGGAGGCGCTTAGGAGTGGCTTCTGAACGCTCACGCATTTTCCAGACACGTAGCATGGCAAACACCTGCTCTACCACGTTGTTGGGGTTATCGTCAACGATTTGCTCCAACTTTGTTGTTTTGATAATAAGCGCCATTCTGCCGAACTGCTTCCAATGACGCCTCATCTTCGCTGCGACCAGCATCAGCTGTTTTTCGCTCACTACAGCTGTGAAGGAAGAGCATGTTTGAGAAAATAATGTGGTAAAGGAAAACAAGAAATTGCACACACCACTGTTTCTCTTTTAAAGTTGTCAGAGTTAAATGACTCACTGTTTGTGCATGTCTGCTTTAGGGGAGGCTCTTCTGTTGGCATTGGCTGTGGTCTTTTGGTACCACATTTCTCTAGGGAAAAAAAGAAAATGTTCTATGCAGATCATAATAAACGACAAAAAAAAATGAAAGAGATTTTGTGACGCTCTGCGATGTGCATACCAGTGGTAGTGGTGCCGATGTGGGTCGTCTTCAGAAACTCCAGTTTTGGAAAGGTTTCCTGGAATTCTTCCTCTTGCATGCGACGAAGGAGGGTGTTCGATTCGGAACTGCCCTTTCCAATAACAGTATCAAAAATATCTCGCAATTTTTCGGACGGTTTTTGAATAGACTTTATGTTAGTGTACTCTTCCCGTGTCAGTAAACCGAGAGAGTCGCTGTGTGTTAGAAGGAAGTCGGGCTCTCCAATCATCATCTCAATCAGTCGAGGCTTTAGTTTCCTCAAAATCTCATCGCTTCCCACAGTAGGCTTATCACCTTCCATCTTTTTTTCCTTAACGTCGCAATAATTCGAAGTATGCTTATGATCTTCAGTGGGTGATAAATACAATTCAAATCATCCCTTGTTTACATAACAATAATCATGCACCCCGCCCACTTGTCAGTCGCTAGCTCATCCAAAACAAAACACGTCTTCTGTCCTGTCAAAAACCTAAACTACAGATGCAAAATAAAGCCCGACGCAGCTTACATTGTATATGAAGCAGTGGTAAACTCTCTTAAGAAATTTCCCACGTACTTACAGTAGATTGTTAGCTTTTGCACATGCAGGACACCACAACAAAAACAGAGGGAAAAGTTTTTCTAGTTCTGTGGTAGGGCGTCGTTACTCCTTCCTAGACCAGCACTGTACTGCCACCTCGTGGGTGGAGTAATGCACTAACCAAGGTAAACTATCAAACTTATTTATTTATTTATTTACACTAGTAATTGGGACTGCAAATTGTGACCATAGGCCTGTGTCTTTGTTTGTTTGTTTGTTTGTTTGTTTGTTTGTTTATTTGTTTGCTTCTTTCTTTCTTTCTTTCTTTCTTTCTTTCTTTCTTTCTTTCTTTCTTTCTTTCTTTCTTTCTTTCTTCATCTGTTGGTTTTGGCATTTCCCCCACATCTCTCAATATTTTAACTCGTTGCTTTGATGTCATCTGTTATACAGTATAAATGAACCAAATATGGCTAAAACCTATATGCCTAACTCTGCTTACGTGCATAGATGCTCAAACGTTAATCCCAAATGGTGTCGTGGGATACTCCAACCCCTTTCCCCAGTCCTCTCAGTAAATTAATTTCAAACAGGAAGTCCTGTGTTATTCTGCCAGAGAAGCTAAACTGGAGCCAGCACAGAGTCACATAGTCTTCCAGTATCCATTTCCTGCACTTGCTGGGGATTTTATTACAGTCAGATTTGTTTGTTTTATGTTTAGGTTATCATTTAATTTCCCAGAGCTGAGCCACCCTGTGGATTAGTGTGGAATGTGTTTCCCGCAGAACATTTAGCCTACTCAAAGTGGTGGGGGGTAAGCCAGTGTCAGATAGGCCTATGTGACTATCATCATTGGAAAGGCCCTGCTGTGCCATTTCATATGAATATATATGAAAAGTGATGTGAACACAGTTACAAAAGTAAAGGAATGTGATGTGAAAACAACTGCAAAAGTTACAGCTTTTGCCATTTTTTAGTAAAACAACAATAGGCCCTGCATTATATGTATAAACAATTTTTATACGTTTTTTAATCTGTTCTGGGGACGTAGTTTAGTCAGTTGTTGTCAAAGTGCACCTCTTAGTGCACACAGCCTATGTTGTCACCTCATCGTCACCAAACTAGTAATGACCAAGTCTTAATCGGTTACTTAAGGGTCTCTGCATTGTCATAGCATAGTTGTTATGATGATGTAATTGAGTGTTTTCAACGAAGAGTGATTAGGCCCGTCGACGGGGATGGGATGGGGCCTTTCAATCTGGGGGAAATCCTGGGAACTGAAGCAGCTTTTGATGTGGACTCTGTAAGAAGATCTTCAGCTCCTGACATGTGACAACTTTGGCAATATCCTAAAAATCACAAGGTCACATTCAGCACTTAAGTTCCCTCGCAGATCTCCATTTTCAATATGTACAGGTCTAGCAAACGCTGCCAGAGTGCTTTGGACGCAGAACTTCACTCGGAACAACCCCATTGTCACGTAGATGCAGTGACACACCAGAGTCATGGTGTCTCTGAATGACAGACACATTACCAAGCATGCAGTCTCAATGAATGTCTTTCTGTGAGTCTCTCTCTCTCTCTCTCTCTCTCTCTCTCTCTCTCTCTCTCTCTCTCTCTCTCTCTCTCTCTCTCTCTCTCTCTCTCTCTCTCTCTCTCTCTCTCTCTCTCTCTCTCTCTCTCTCTCTGTGTCTGATGGCAGTTGTGGACAGCTGAAAGAGAAAGTGGTATTCTGACAGGGGGAGGAGAGTCTGCTGTTCTGAGGTATTCCCTCCCTCCCTCCCTCTGCCTTCAAGCCGACAACACCTCCACCCTCCACCCTCCTGCCTCCGCCTCCGCCTCCAAGCTGACACACACACGCATCCCTCCAAGACGAACCCCCCGCCCCCCCCCCCCCCCCCCCCCCCCCCCCCCCCCCCCCCCCCCCGCCTCTAAGCACACACACACACACATACACACACACACCCCTCTTCGCCTCCAAGCCTCTGAGTACACACCCCTCATATATAGACAGAACCGGGCATGCATGGACGTAGACTGCAGTGCTAACAACACCTCCAGGAGCAGAGGAAAACACACACAAAACACCAACTGCTTCAAAACCAAGTAGAAGAGGAGGAAGGAAGAAGTTAAGGAGAAGATTTGTGAAAGTCTCAAAGGTAGGGCATGGCTTTTCCAATTTCCCTCTACAACTGCTGTCTGAGTGCTTTGTGTGACAAAGTGACTTAATACAACTTGTACACTTTAATATGTCTGTAGGCTATATTTCATTGGATGTTCGAGACGATAGGCCTATAGGTGTGGTGTGTAGTATATTGTCAGGGTTTTGTTAGGTCAACGTATGTTTATTGAACTTTTTAAACTCTAAACAAGGCAATCAAGATATTGGCAGGAAGTGAGTGGGGAGAGAGAGGCAAAGGAAGGGTCGGCATATGACCTCGGGCAGGAATCAAACCCAGGTCGCCGGTGTAGCAGTCGAGTGGCCAGCCGATTGAGCCATTGCTGGGCCTCGACCGTTTTACATTTAATAGCTATAAATAACAACGAACTAGAACACACACACATCCTACATTTTGTATTGTAATGTTCAGTTTCATTATTGACAGCTTCATTTCACTGTCAGTACAACTAAATCGAGTTCAGGCAACTTTATTTTTCTCACAGATACAAATGGTATGATGGTGATGACTGACCTGACTATTGTACAGTAGATTATGCTCTCGCTCTCGCTCTCGCTCTCGCTCTCGCTCTCTCTCTCTCTCTCTCTGTCTCTCTGTTTGTGTCTGTAAAGGAGAGGAGTAGGTATGTGCGTGCATGTGTGGAATAGTTAGTAGCATGCATAGTTTACCCCGGCCTGTGGGGATCTTGGTGGTACCTGCCCCAGCACGCACCCAGTACTGTGGCTGTTCATCTTACCCTGTCTACTGCCTTCACTGTTCACGCTCCACTGACCGCATTGACATGCAGGGCCCCTGACAGCTTTGGCTGGGCCTAGGACAGAGTCATCTCAAAGGTCCCCCTATCCAATAGATACGATGTAATGAGGACCCAATTCTGGGCCCCACCTCTCCCTGGGAATGGGACAACTGACCCCTTTGTTACCCCCTGTCGGCTTCCCTGCTGACACGTTCCACAGAGTAGGGAACAGATGTACCGTACCTCACTCAGCTCTGCAGATGTTGCCTAATCATACCTGCCGCCAGGTGAGAGCAATAGGTGAGAAGTTAGTCTACAGGTAGCTGTTAGGATGAGAATACCCCAATGGTTCCCTGTGGCAGAAGTGGGAAAGTCCCAGGTAAAAAAAAATGACAGGGCAGAACATCACTAAAAAGTGTCATAACTGCATGTGTTCGTGAAAATTGAGTTTGACTGAAAATTGACCTTTCAACACCTCTTGTGACTTTTGACTAAATGTCTTACTCCTTGTTATTAATTATTTGAATGCATCATCTCTATTATGTGCAGTACATTTGATTGGATAATATAACAAAATTAAGGCTTTTTGTCAGTCTCAAAGCATGTACAGGTGTATAGGTTGGCTTTGGTTGGCCGTTGGTGGTTCATGGTGTCCTCCTCTGTGTGTCATATAGTGCCTTTGTAAGCTGAGGCATTGGCCTGTACTAGAGAGTACTCCAGTGGAGCAGACCAGAGTCTGACACTCTGCTGCAGGACTGAGTACAGACTTGTAAATACTACTACAGTATGCCTATATGGTGAATCAGCTTAACCCCTTTGTGCAGAGCCTCTGTTATAGCCAGTGGTCGAGTTGTAAAATCGAAGCAGGGAGGATGGTCAGAGATTGATTCAGATTACTGGGAGTTCAGGGGTTTCTCCTCCGAGAAAATTTAGAAAATGTAGTTGTTACAAGTGCATTTTTAACACAATATGTGAGGGAGGCCTGTTTTAGAGGGGGATGATTTTTGACCATTTTCATTGAGAGGGATAATTTTAGACATTTTTCATTGTTGGGGGGATGGCATCCCCCCTCATCCCCCTACAACTCGAGCCCTGGTTATAGCTTTATTGTCACCAAAATGGTCATGACCAATGCAAACCTGCGGCGCGAGGTGTAGAGAGTGTGCACACACTGTGTATGACCCCACACAACCTGATGTCACAATGAAACGGATGCAGACCGGGATTAGGACATTTCTGCTGCACAAAGAAGATGCATTTTTGAGCACTGGTTGCTATAGCGCCTAAAGTTTTAATTCAGTGTGCAAACAGCGTTCTATTTTGTTCCGTTTGTAAACAGTCCGACCAACACTGAGTGTAGTGTGACCTCAGCTACATCCCTGAGCAGGGCCGGATTAAGATGGCCCGGGGCCCCTCCCCTAGGCTACATGTTGCTGCGTGGCCCCCTGGAAGGCAAATTTCACAATGCAATTACAGACATTGTCATAATTATGTCACCTATGGAGAGGAAAATTGGTAGGATTTAAAACTGTACTCTACATTACAGATTAATTTTTTAATATTGCATCTTGTCACAATTCTGCAATTTTTTGTGTTTTTGGCCAACCGGGGACCCCCTGGTAGGTGGAGGTCCCTAGGCTGCAGCCGTATCTAGCCTGTGCGTTAATCCGGCCCTGTCCCGGAGTACATCAGATCAGCGCCTCACTCATGACACACTGACTCACTGATCTCATTGGCTCATCACTCATACAGATAGACACGCTGCTGAATAACTCATCTCTCTCTCTCTCTCTCTCTCTCTCTCTCTCTCTCTCTCTCTCTCTCTCTCTCTCTCTCTCTCTCTCTCTCTGTGCAGACAGAGACTGAGGCCATGTCTAGGTCTAGGGTGTCTAATATGATCATCAGTCTGTTTGTCTGTGTGACCTGCAGGCAGCTATAGTGAGTCAGGCCTATGTCACCTCCTGAGAGAGTCTACTCTGTGCTGATATTAGGGCTGAGGGCTCGGGGGTTATTAAGCGACATGAGGTCACCCCAGTTATTAGACAAAGGCCTACAGGTGTCGGAGTGAGTCAGGCACACTCATACTTCCCCATCCGCTCCTAAACACCCTCTCTAACAATCACCATCATCATCACCATCGTCATCATCATCATCATCATCACCATCATCATCATCATCATCATCATCCTTAGCAGTAGTAGTAATAGTAGTGAGGTACTTTATTTGAAAAACACTTAAAGGCTCTGCCGTAGCCAACCGGTAGGGCACTCGTCTGCCATTCGGCCGACTCAGGTTCGATTCCCGGCCTGGGTCATTTGCAGACCTCTCCCCATCTCTCTCCCCATTCACTTTCTGTCCACCTCTCAAACTATCCTGTCAATAAAGTCGTAAAAGACCAAAACAAAATCTTTAAAAAAAAAAAAGAAAAACACTTATAATTACTGCCAAGGACTTACGTGCAGTATATCACATCTATAAATCTATAAAATACACATCTTATGTAAACATCCTATAGGATGCATCAGCCTGTTTGTTTCACTTGGTGAGAACCTTGGAGTTGAGTGGAAGCACGTGGAGGCACTATAGTGTCTTATGGTGATGTAGGATGTGGTGGTGTAGTAGGATGTAGTGGTGATGGACTGGGGGAGGACTGGTGTTCATACGGTTTTATCATTAATGTTTGACAACCACAGCCTTTGAGAACAGCATCTACTGTTGTATTCTTCCATCTACTGTTGTGCTCTTCCCAATGGTTCGCTGGCACCCCCATTTAAGTCTTTGTGTATTTATATAGGATGTAGTGTCAGAGAGTGTACAATATAGAACAAATGTCAGTATTTTGATCCACTAGTGGGATCTCCCTCAGACTGCCATTTAATAAACAATTGAGTATTTTTTTTAAATCTTATACCCAGTGTACAAACCACTATATATCTGACACTATCTAGGCCAACTACAATTGTCTGGCGCTTGGATTACTGTGTTTGTGGATGTACACACTCTAAATTTCAAACATAAGCCTACTGTATAAGATTTCGCAACACCCTCAGCTACCTCTGAAGTAAATAAGAGAGTTGCGTCACATCATGGAAGGCATCTTATCTGCTGTAACAGGCCTGCATTAGCTAGAACTGCTTCCTGTCTGATTTGATCTGTGAGATAGTGTTTCTTTCTGACATGTCTCAAGTGCTTAACCCTTCGAGGAGTAAGGATTTCCCCCCAGATCTTATTATACTCAAACATTCTACAGCCCCCATAGAAGTCTGTGTTAAAAATCCCGCAAAGTCTATGTGACATACTGTGAACTCAGTCTTGCCAATCTTAATTTTCTATTGCTTATTTATCACTTTGGAAATAACCCATTGCAATAATTTGAAAAATGAATTGAGAACTTTAATAACATTTGAAAATAAGTCTATTTAATATTGGTGTATTACAATTTGTAATGTAAGGGCAGTTTGTTAGAGTCTTGTAATCACCACTGATCTAAGGCATCTAATACCCACCTTGCTCACCTTCTCAAATATGTGCGTTGCGCCACATCCTCTATGCTTATCAGTGTTGTGGCAGGCGGGAGGCCTCTGTCTTGGCCTGTTTGGGCAGTATCAGCTTCAGGTGAAACTCTCCAGGTGAATTACAGGTGTTTTTAAGCCCTCATACTCAAGACAGTGACTCACTGTTTACTGGAGCTCAGGAAATTGCCATCTGTTCATCACCAATATCCCCAATCGACTCATTCGAGACTATGACACAAATGTGTCTTTATTTTGTTTCTCATTGTCAGTGTAATTGTAACTGTATTGTGACAATAAGATGATATGTTGAATTGTTGACTTGAGGCCTCTGAGCATCTCTTTTGGCCTCCTGACCCATATAAAGAGACCCAGGCTTGGCCCTGCTGTGAAGACTGTTAGTCACACCATCATTATAATATACTTCCTTCTCTTGGGTCTGGAGGCAATATATTTGGAAACGAGCAGGGAATCTCCAGAGAAGTTTAATTTTACTTTCTTTTTCCCGCGTTGTCGAGTAATTACTATGAACTGTGTGGGAGAGATGAGTGAATGACTCACCTCTCATATTTCCCGTAATAGAGGAAGAGATGCTTAGTTAAATACATACTGTCAGTGGTGTAGTCCACGTAGAACGCAGGTACAGTACGCAGTATGCCCACCTCGAAATTTCAGGGATTTCATTATACCCACCTAAAATTGATTGATCCATTATTTAGAGTTGCACAAGTATATGCAGTATGCCCACCTAAAAAAAATCTTCAACTATACAATATACCTGTATACCTACAGTATACCTGACTATCTTTTTTTATTTATCTCTGCTACAATAGCCTACCTATTTTTACCTAATGTATACATGCAGGCCCCAGCTTGTAAGCTTATATTTAGCTTCACCTGGGGACCCTTCTCTCCATACTACCTTTTCATGACACGTAACTGAAAGTCTAAATGACGGTGTTTAGTGTGAAGAGAAATAAATCATTCCTTCCTTCCTTCCTTCCTTCCTTCCTTCCTTCCTTCCTTCCTTCCTTCCTTCCTTCCTTCCTTCCTTCCTTCCTTCCTTCCTTCCTTCCTTCCTTTCGTCATTCATTCATTCATTCATTCATTCATTCATTCAATAAATAAATAAAGTAAATAGCCTATGTGTAGCCTCTTAGTACAGATGGGCCCACTGACAGATGGGCATATGCTGTTGAAAGAACCCAAATACTTCACAACATTTCTATGACAATACTTAGGGTTGTTAAAACGATGTGTTATAAATGTGCTGTTACCAGAATGGCAATTACCAAGTCGTAGTGCATTACTGAAGGCCCTGTGTTATGTCATAGGCCTAGTAGTGTAGTACTATGGTAGTTAACCTTTTAAATGACTATTACGGTACCACTGGTGAAAACTTTAAATAATACTCTATATCAGGTTGCATTCAGTAGAGTTGAGTGAATGTTGACCCGTGCATCCCTCACATTGTTTTTCTCTCCTTAGGTCGGTCAGAGAAAAGAGAGGAAACAACAAGCAGAGTTGCCATGGATACCAGCAGCAGCTCATTCCAAAGAGGAGAGAAGAACTCTCAGTCCATGCGCATGGCCGCCAAAGAGGTCTCCATTGTGGGCAAGAATACCACAAGCTCCATCGCTGAGCGCTTCTCCAAGTATGTGTCACTACAGGAGCTCCCAAGATGCTTAGCTTTGCCCATGTGACTAGTGTGACATGAATTAATCTGTCTGTCTGTCTGTCTGCCTGCCTGCCTGCCTGCCTGTCTGCCTGTCTGTCTGTGTGACTGTCTGCTTGTCTGTGTGACTGTCTGCCTGCCTCTCTGTCTGTCTGTCAGGCTGTCTGCCTCTCTGTCTGTCTGCCTACCAGCCTGCCTCTCTGTCTGTCTGTCTGCCTACCAGTCTACCTCTCTGTCTGTCTGTCTGTCTGTCTGGCAGCCTACCGGTCTGTCTGTCTGTCTGTCTGTCTGTCTGTCTGCCTGCCTGTCTGTCTGCCTGCCTGTCTGTCTGTCTGTCTGTCTGTCTGTCTGTCTGTCTGTCTGTCTGTCTGTCTGTCTGAGTCATCTGATCATCTGTCTACTTACCGTACAGTTTCAACTTTGATATTTTCTGTGGAGCAGTGTTTCCTCATGTCTTAAAGGTTAACTCCAGCCAATTTCAACACGCAGTTGGAATGCTCACACTGCCCTGGACTTGTCAGTACCTGAGGGTTTTTTTTCCCAGCCTTTTTTCTGAGATCCTGGCCATTGTAATGAGGGCAGGTGTTTGTGTAAAGAAACATCTTTATTTATTCCCAAAAAAATGTCCAAAAGGTTATGCAACATCAGCAGACAACTAGCAAACAGCAATACCTTTTGGGAAAATATTTGGAGTAGGCCTATGTTAAAAAAAGTTTTTAATATAAACAAAATCTGCCCCTATTAGAATAGCTCAGATCTCGGAAACGGCTGAGCCGAAAAAAGTGGCATCACCGGGTACTGACAAGTCAAGGGTAGCGTGAGCAGCAATGCAACCGCATATTGAAATGGGCAGAACTGGTCCTTTAAAAGCTTGTGGGTATTTCCAGTGTGCTGTTATGCATGCCACTTGTCTCAGTAGAGTGTATAAGGGACTGTTAGTCACCCATCCATGTATGCCACCTGAAGTCACCTGATGCTGACCTCTTTTGCTTTCCGTTTCTGTAACACGCTTATCTGGAAACCCACAGTACACCACAGTGTCAGTCCTGTTGAACTGCATGACTTTCCTACCTACCTCTGTCTTTTAGTTCTCCACACCGCAATTACTTACCTTGGGATCACTAGCCAGATATAAAGGAACAGGGTAGGCTACATAGATTTGGTCTATGTCATCGTGTGGTGTATTTCATCATCAATGTTTCATCATCATTTTGTGTGTATGACTAAACTTTCTTATCAGTTTCTCTTTTTTTCTTTCTTTCTTTCTTTCTTTCTTTCTTTCTTTCTTTCTTTCTTTCTTTCTTTCTTTCTTTCTTTCTTTCTTTCTTTCTTTCTCTCTTTCTTTCTTTCTTTCTTTCAAACTGTGTTATTGCATTTGGAAATTCTCTTCTAGCAGCAATTTATATTTTAGCCACCAGGGGTCAGCATTACTGTGTTAACGACATGTCATGACTGGTGGCTGAAAAGGTCAACACGCCATCTACTGTAATGGTCTTACAGGAAGGACTGAGTGGCCTTGACTTGAACCCTGTGTCTCTGCCCCTCATCATAGGTACCAAAAAGCAGCGGAGGACATCAAGGGGGACAAGAAGAAAACAGTAGGTGTCATTATGCATCTTTTCAATACTGCCATGAGTTGGAGAAAATAAATAAAATGTGTTGTTTTGAAAAATGTTGATTTTGGGGTCTCTCATTAGGCCAGTTCACTCTGGTAACATCCCTAGACATCCACGCCATTTGATATCACGTGTATTTCGATCTCTGTTTGCCGGTGTTTCATGCAAGGCCTGCGCTGATTCAGTGTAGTGTGCATCCACATGCGGCTAGTTGTCTTGATCCTTATTTAGACTAATCTTCTGGTAATACCCCATGTAGTTTGGTGTAACCACACCCACTTGCCCGGTGTTTGCTGTAGGATGCTAGTCTGTATTGGTGGGTGAGGAGCTGTAGAGTGTGCTTAGAATATACGGATATAGGCTACGGATGGGCCAGCCCTGACCCCTATAGCTGGGTGATGGGGTAGACTTGCAGACCTCGGCAACAGACGCCTGGAGTTGCTATGGTGTTCTGATGTGGAGAGGAGAGGAGGTGGAGGGACAGCACTGCGGCAGGTATGGCTATGCCTCTTTGGGGACTTGATCACTACACTGCCGTCCTGATGGGCTGGCTCTAGCACTACTGGTACAGCAGGGGAAGGGGTTGTCGTTTCACAACGAGGATATCCGGGGTTAATCCCGCGTGGAGCTTGTTGGTGGTGGTAGTGGGTCCTAGTTTGATCCCTGACCTTTGACAGGTCACTGGCTGTAATGGATATAGAAGCAAAGACAGTGCCTAATAGACTTGGGCTTCAGCAAGTAGTGTCAGTTCAAGCTGTGATAGTGTTGACATCCCATTCAAGATATTGCGACAAAAAAAAAACATTTAGTCTGACATTATAACTAAGGGAAAGTGCCTTGCCCGTATAAGAGTTGCCAGCTAGTCAGTGCTGCCTCAGTGGTTCGTCACACCTCGTCACAATTGATCTAAACCTGTTTGAGGATCATTTGTATCTTGCCTCATAATTCACCTCTTCTATTCTGGAACTGTGGAGCAAAGCCGAAAACTCAGTTCTCCAGCCCCACTGGATGGCATCCAGCAGCAGAGAGATAGATGCATTGTGGATGGAAAATTCAAGATAATTGTTTGCTCTTGGAGTTGTTGATTTTCGTCATTACTCTGAAGACACAGCCTGTTTTCAACCTGTTGGCCGCTGACTCATAATTTGTTGAGGGGGGTAGATAGAAGAAGGAAACATTTGTTTATTTATTATTCATTTATCAGACAAAAGAGGGCTATTATAACCATCTGTTACATTTGTTTTGTTTTTCAAAACTATTCAGATGGAAAATGCCATTTGGCTTCAGCTTTCCACATATTTATCTCCAGTTGTTTTTCCCATGACATAAATGCTTGAATTGCATGATTGTTCTCCTATGTTTCCATTTATCAGTCTCACATATGATTAATGGGTCGATGCACACAGCATGAGGTGTGGGGAATGTGTGCCGGATGGTGTTTGGTTCTCCAAGGGTTAATCTCTCTGCTGAATGAAGTTTCTGGCTTTCTGGCTGCTGGTCTCTGTCCTTTTGACTGACTTTCTGTACCGTTCCCTCTCTCTCTCTCTCTCTCTCTCTCTCTCTCTCTCTCTCTCTCTCTCTCTCTCTCTCTCTCTCTCTCTCTCTCTCTCTCTCTCTCTCTCTCTCTCTCTCTCTCTCACACACACACACCCCTTCACCCCTTCACCCCTCGTGCTCTCCTTCCCCCCTCTCCCCCCCTCTCTCTCTCGCTCTCTCTCTGTCTCTCTCTCTCTCTCTCTCTCTCTCTCTCTCTCTCTCTCTCTCTCTCTCTCTCTCTCTCTCTCTCTCGCTCTGTGTCACACACACCCTCCACCCCTTGTGCTGTCCTTTCCCCTTCCTCTTCATCCTAAGCCTCTCTGTTTCCTTCCATTAGGGGGTTGGGCTGGTCCCTCTCCCCTCTCTAAAAGCTGACATCTGGGGCAGGTTTTTCATTATTCCCCCGTCCCGTCAGGCTGAAACGGAGAGCACCTACAATACATCAGGTCTCAAACTTTCAATCTTTTCTACGAATTTGTTTTAAACTTTAAAAAAAAAAGGATAAAAAAAAGCAATAACAATAGTGTAACTGGCGTGATGAATAGTTTATTGCTTTGCACATAATTTTCTGGCTTGCGAAATGTCTGCTGGTTAATCAAGATTTTTTCCCCCTCATTTTGCTGTGAGCAGTTCTGTTGTTATGGATAGCCAAGCGGTGTTATGGATGGGCCATTTAGCAGAGACGTTGAGTGAAGTTTTAGAAACCATTTGTCTTTCTGATCTGGCAAAGGCAGAGCATTCTTGAAATGTTCTGAAGATTGAAACAGAATGAGATCCTGTGTCAGGGGGAGCTGTGTGCTGCTGACAGAAGCATATTTCCTGGATTCACTTGCTGCACTCCCCAATTTCTCTCTCTCTCTCTCTCTCTCTCTCTCTCTCTCTCTCTCTCTCTCTCTCTCTCTCTCTCTCTCTCTCTCTCTCCCTCTCTCTCTCTGTTCATTTCATTTTCTTATTGAAGTTTGTCTTGGAAGTTTATGTATCTAGCAATACTGTAAGATGAGGTTGGTACTATGACTACTTTAGTGTGTGTTGAAAAACTAGAGAAGAAAGGCAGTTGGAGAGAAACATTTTCTTCATTCAATGTCTCTCATCTTTGATTTAGGAGATATTCTGTAGTCGGGTACAGAATTGCTGTATCTGCTCACACAGTGCTTATTTTATGTGCTGCTGATTTTTTTTCCCAAAAAGTAAGCTTATAGGTGACCATTTATTCTTCCATTTATTCTCTGTGTAAAGCCAGTATCCATTACTGTCAGCATTGCCGAAGTATAATTTGAGTCAGTGTCAAATTTGACAGATTTGTTAAATATCAAAGCAGAATCTGAATTAGAAAATTCAGAACAGGGAAGTCAACAAGTGGGGACAAACAGGCCACTTGTCCCGGGCCCAGAGAGAGAGGGGGCCCCAGCATTTGGTCCTCATTACATTCTATGTTTTGGGTGGGGGCCCTTTTAGATAACTTTGTCCTGGGCCCAGCCAAAGCTGTCAGTGGCCCTGTGCACAGTAAAATTGTAGATCATCAATAGAGTCCAATGGAACTGTGTTATGTGGAACTGTGTTTTGAATAGTGTTTTGGCACCATTAGATCTATTTCTAATCCAGCCGTTGCAGACTCTTTCAAACAGATCTGTCTTAGCTCAACTTTGAGTCTTTAAATGGTTCTGATAAATAAAGTAATTGGATACATGTGATGGAAGTTGTTGGAAAACATCCTGCCCAAGTGTTCTCTACCACAACATCCCTGGCTTCAATCAGGTGAATTAGATGGCTGACTCATGTGGTTCTTACACTGAAATCGGAGTTAGATGCAAAGAACATTTCGCACGAGTCTCTCTTTAAAGTCTTTATTCATCCCGAGCACTGTTCTACGCATGTAAACGTAATATTCCAGAATTTGCTTTTAAACGGAATGCCGACAATATTCAATTTGAAACTGCACTCAGTGGTGAAGATCCCAGCGTCAGAGTGAAACAAGGTCACTAGACAATGTGCAAACCCTCCAAAAAGCAAACCAGTTTCCGATTGACAGATGCCTTAATCATCCAGCCGACCACTACAGTGGTTTAGACTCACTGCACATTACATGACTAAAACCCATATATTTGTGACAGCCCTCTGAACAGGTCCATCCCAGTGAGAGTAGAACTCATTAGACAGTCTGATTATCTATGAAGAAGCTAACCTGTTAAATGTAAATGTTAAACACACTTAAAGGCTACTTACCTTCTGGTGCCAATATACACACCTATGGCAGCTCATCATGAAACATGTGGACCAGAGACACTACAGATAAGCTGCAGTAAAAAACGTACTTTGGCAACACATGGAGCAGAAAAGCTGAATAAGACCTGAAGAAGTCTCTGAGAAGAGATAAGGGAGCATCATTCCAGGACCCCCAAAAAAGAAGTCAATTTGCTACAGTAAAACTGAACCAGATAAATAAGAAGGTGAACACACACACACACATGACTGATAACAATCTCTCTTTCCCCTTTGGCATTACAGGTTGTGGAGAACCTGCCCTCCACCAGTGGCAATTTGACCGCTCTGAAGAAGCGCTGGGAGAAGGCCTCGTCCATTGAGGAAGACCCTGACGCATCATCCACCACCAGCACCACCACCACTGGAGAAACCCGAGCTTTGCGCCCCCCAGCCAGGCCTGCTGCCCGGGATCCCATGTCAGAGGAGCAGGATATGGAGAGCCAGGAGAGACGCCAGGAGATGGACCCCAGTGCCACCAGCGTGCCCAGCGCCACAGAGAAGCCCAACGTGCCCCTCACCAGCCTGAAGATGATGTTCGAGAAGGGGGAGAACATGCAGAAGAAGGTGAGTCGATTTAAAATCCATTAATAATGTGCACTGCGCAATATTATGCAATTTATGAAACGCACTGCACAGTATGTGAGTATGTGACCTAATGTTTAGGACATGGGTCTTGGGAATGGAAGATGGAAGGGTTGCCAGGGTTGCCTGGGTTGGCAATCCCAAAGCAAAAATGGGAACAAAAAAGTGAATTTTTTTCTCCATCATTTAGACTGCCACGTTTGAAGCACAGCAAAGTGATTGTTTTATGCAGTTCAGGTTGTGACAATGGGGTCTTGGTTAGGCCTGGCCTATGTTTGAATCCCACATCAGTAGGAGCAATGGAGATCAGTTGTTCTCAACCTTTTTTTTTTGACAAAAAATGCCCCCTTGACCTCATCAGAAGCACGATGCCCCCTTGACCTCATCATAGGCTGCCAATGACCCCCTTAGCATTACTAATGGACTTATGCCCCCCTAATGGCAAATGAATCAGATCAACTGAACCCCCCACAACTATATCCTTCTCAATACCCTAACGTCTCTAACGTCCCTTAGGGCAGTGTTTCCCAACCAGGGGTACGTGTACCACTAGGGGTACGCGAGCAAACTGAAGGGGGTACTTGGAAAAATGTAATTTTTACAAATTCATGGAGCATAGTCACACCGCAATAGAAAAAGTGATGTAAAACATGAGTTAGGGGGTACTCGTGGCACAACGAAAAGACTTAGGGGGTACATGACACAAAAAGGTTGGGAAACACTGCCTTAGGGGGCTGTAGAGCCCCAGTTGATAAACACTAATGTAAATGGAGGACGGCAGTACCTAATGCCCTCTCCTGCATGCTCTCCTCCATGGCGGACGTGCCCTGCTCTACAGTCAGCCAAGCAACCCAAGTTTCAATCATAGGCACGCTCAAACTCAGGCAAGCAGCAGTTGTTGTTGGGTTGGGTATACAGTATGTCCAATAAAAATCACCAAATGACTTAGTGCTCAAACACATCTGTGTAACCTGGACATGGTACATGAAACTTTCTCATAAAGACAAGGAGCAAAAGTGCAGTCTTTACTACTGTGTCTACGCTAATCCTCCATTGTTCCTGGTGGACTGGACTTGTATAAGAGTAAGTGTAAGCTGAGGGATCAGGATGTCAGTTGAGTACAATGGTTGAATGGGAGACAGTGAGGTTCAATGAGTGGAGTCTGACATGCTGTAGTGGTGATGCGCTTACCGTAGGCACAGTAGTATGGGGAAGGACACGTCAACGCTGCACATGTCAACATGTTTGTTTTGTCTTTTAATTTAGCATACACTGTGCGATATTTTCAATCGTGGGTATTCAGCTCCTGCTCACACGGTACGAAGGAATCACATGGTTTAAAAGCTGACATCTCACGACTCACATCCTCACACTAAACTTGATGTGGAGGTCAGGATGTGCTCAAGAGCGAATCATGCTGTTCTGCCCATTTGTGCATGTGTAGTGTCAAATCGGATTGTAGTACTGCCTCAACTGTGCAATTTACTCACAAGGGGCGACCAGGATTTCAAACAGTCTTAATGTTCTTGCGACCATAAGATTGCAGATCGTAAGCTAATCGTGAGGTGAAATCTTTTTTTGTTACTCCATGTACACTACATGATACGATACTCACGATTAACCTCCGATCAAGCAAAAAATAAGGGATTACATCTTGATCACACAGTTGTCATCACACTTGAAGCAGCACAAGGTTTTTTTGGGTTTTTTTTTTTTTTAAGTTATTTTTAACTGTTACAGTACTTTCAAAATACTCTGCTCCCAACATATATCTGGTGACCATTTGAAAACAACAGTTTTTTTTCTTTACTCAAGCTTTAGCAGTGGTCTATGACTGCCTGGTCTAGACATATGCTAGCTGGGCTATCAGTGCACATTCTGACTTACACTTCACAGTATTTCCTGCCAACAACACTGCACCGTGTGTACCAGTCTGGGCTAAGCGTGTGCACCAGTTGACCCATTTGTTGACAGCGCTGAGGTAGTCAGATGCGGCCTGGCTCCTGTCCAGCCATCACTGGAAGTCCCCATATATGAACTGTGTGCTTCCAATTTGACCACAAATTAGTTCATCGGGGAGGCTTGTTTGTGTGTTTGTATGTGTTTTACCATGACAGCCATCAGCTGATGTATTTATCCCATATAGACCCACAGCATACAGTATATGCATGTGATTACGTGTGGATATGTTTGTGGAAATGTGTGTGTGTGTGTGTGTGTGTGTGTGTGTGTGTGTGTGTGTGTGTGTGTGTGTGTGTGTGTGTGTGTGTGTGTGTGTGTGTGTGTATGTGCGTACGTACATACGTGTCTGTCGGTCTGTACCTGTCTGTCTGTCTGTCTGTCTGTCTGCCTGTGTCTGTGTGTTGGAGGGAGCGTGTGCCGTGCGTGTGCATGTTCGTATGTGCGTGTGCGTGTTCGTATGTGTGTGTGCGTGCGTGCGTGCGTGCGTGCGTGCGTGCGTGCGTGTGTGTTTGTGTGCTGTCGAGGACTCATTGTTGATCTGCCCAAGCTCTAAGGCTGGTTGAGGTTGAGGTTGGATGCTTATAAATAGCCAGCGCTGCCAGGGTTTTCAAGCACATGGGTCTGTGGTGCGGCGCCCCTATGACTCTGGCTCTGACTCCACCACTGCCTCTTCCCAAGGGGCTTGTTAGTGATGCTGTGTCACATGCAGCCTGTCTTCATAAGGGCCTCTCTCATAACCAACCTGAGCTGTCTTTAGACCCCAGACCACGAGACCAGGGCTGCCTGGGTCAACAACATGGCGTCTTGACTTCAGCAACATGTTTTCTTCGCCCAGTATTTACATCAGTATCTGTAAGACTTTAGGGGTTTTTTGGTATTGTTTTATTGGTTTGAAATTCTGTGTGTTTTTAGACGATTTCATTCAGTCATGACTCAAGATACACAGTTTCGACAAATATTCTAGATTCTAGATTCTAGATTACACCTAACCTCGCCATGCCAAACCTCCGTCATCAGCTAAAGAATTTCACTGTCCTCAACTTTATTCATCAACATTAGACCCCCCTTGTCACTTGCAAACATAGGTAGTCAGTTGTGTTAAATCAACAATTACGACTCATCCTCCTCCACCACTTCCTGGTGTTTCCATATGTTCTACAGGTATGATTGGACATTGTATATCTGGATCTGGCTAAATGTCAACGCTTCTCTCATTTCGCTTTAAATCCCCAAGTAGGGGTGGTGTCGTTACATCGCTTAGGGCCCTGAATGTTTCACTTCTACTCATCTGCTGATGCCCACGTTTTCCCACTGTCTAATAGCTTACGTGTTCAAGATAACCAGAGAGAGAGAGCAGCGTGAACAAAGAGGGCCTTGTGTATATGCCCAGTGTTCCGCACAGTGACGGGATTCACTGTGAGGGGAAAACCGGTGAGGAGAGACAAAAAAAGGGGGGCCAGCAGGATATCGGCATGAAGTGGAACGCTTGAAGGCGAAAAACATTTAAAGCTTTCGTGATTTTGTTTCGTTACACAGGTCTCTGAGATGTACAGAAACTGACTGTGTTTATAAAAGCAGGTTTACACACCAGCCAATGTCTGCATGTGGTTATTCTGAGCCAGTTACACATCTCCTCAAAGAGCAGCCCAACAGTACATGGCTTCTTTGTAGAGTGAATGAAAGGCCAGTGTTTACAACTCACTCTGAGAAACTACCCCAGGTTACCCCATCTACCTGGAGTCCCTATATGGACGTTTCTTTGAGGATAAACCACCTACTTGGAGTATATGGCTGTTTTCTGAGGTTAAAAGGTTTGCTGAGATCAATAAAGCTGTTTAATGTGGTGACTGGTGACGATGACGTAACAGTAGGGTAGCAAATGTGACATGACGTAACGTAGAAGATGATATTTGCGATATTGTCATATCATTGATTCTCCCACTGATTCTCAGGCCTTACGCACTGTCCTTTCTCATCATGAGATGTCAAGTACATAAACTACTGCATGTGTGGGCAAAACTGAAGCTGGGCCATAGCCTTATTATCTCGAGCCTGACTACCCTCCAGCACCCCAGCCTTGTGATCGCTCCCCTGGTGCTGATGTCATGGGGCAGACAGGGAGGCAGGCAGGCACATGATGGCAGGCAGAGAGGGAGGCAGACAGAGAGACAGAAAGTCAGGAAAGCAGAGAGACAGACAAGAAGAGAGGCAGACAGACAGGCAAGCAGAGAGGCAAGACCAGCAGAGAGGTAGACAGACAGGCAAGTAGAGACGTAAATACTCAGGCAGGTTCACAGACTCTTCAACCAAGATCAACCAAGTCTGTCATCTTGGTACACCCATATTAGTGAATGGATAGGCCTTACCCACTGGCCATTTCTTTTTCTTTTTTGTGGTCTTTTTTACTCTATTTATGATAGGACAGTGAAGGTGGTGACAGGAAGTGAGTGGGGAGAGAGAGATGGGGAAGGGCCAGCAAAGGACCCGGGCCGGGAATCGAACCCGGATCAGCTGCATGGCAGACGAATGCCCTACCATTTGGACACGTCAATGCCACCCACTGGACATTTCAATAGCGTGGGTTGATTGTACTGCGTCCAGTTATCCTTCCTGCATGCCCATGCCATTAGGACTGTGCCATGGGGGAGAGAGGGCCAAACACAGTCCTTAATCACCCAAACTCCCAAGTCCCTCACTGCAAGTGCTCTGTTAAGAAATTCACTGCTGCATATGGTGATTCATAGTGTGACATGTTGAAACCTTTGTGGTTGCTTTGTGGATTGTGGTTCTTTTAATTTAATGGATTTTATAGGATCACAATCACAATGCACCCCAATAGAGTCGAGCTGTACCCAAGTGGACTTCATTTTGCAGCTTGAAAGATGTTTATTTTCTGGAACTGAGGACCATCAAGTTTCAAAAACAAAGTCCAGTTGCTTTTGAGCTTAATTCCTGTGAATACCATGAGCTAGATCAATGAAACAAACACAATCCAGGTGTTGTTTTTTTGCCACTTGCATGTTTAAAGACATTTGTGAATTAAGAAATGATGTGAAAATGATTAATTGGCATGAGGAGTTAACCCCTGTGGATAACATAACTGTCCTGGATGAATGACAATCCTCACAGACGAGCACAATGCAGTTGTTGTTCGCTCGGCCCTTGGAAGTAAGAAGCGCAGTGAAAATGATTACTCGGCAAGAGGAACATGCCAACGGACAGTCAAGGCCTGAAGAACTTTATCATATGACCCTCCCTGTCCAGCTAACTGGATTAGCGACGCTAACGACTCATGAGAGCCACATGCTGATACGACATCTCACACTGCTGTAACGGACGCCAGCTAGCACATATCAGTGTACAGCCTTAGTAAACCTCTCCTCTGGAGTCTAGACTCCTCAGAAAGATGGTCCACAGGGCAGCCATGGCCTAATGTTTAGGGAGGTGGCCTTAAGATCAGAAGTTTGCTGGTTCGAATCCCACCCTCCCTACACCTCCCTCCACAGCTGAAGTGCCCTTCTGCAAGGCACCTAACCCTATGTTGCTCCAGGGGCTGTAACCAACACCCTGTAAATGACTGTAATGCGCTTTGGATAAAAGCGTCAGCTAACTGTAATGTAATGGTTCAGGGGTCCAGCTGTGGCGCAGTGTGCTAATATACGGGCTCACTGGCCACAGAGACCCAGGTTCATATCTGGACAGGGTCATTTCCCAACCCTACCCCATCTCTCTCTGCCACTTGTTTCCTATCTGGTTTTCATGGTCCTGCCTGATGAAGTTTTAGAAGCAGCCATAACATATTTCTAAAGAAAATGCTGCACTGACTGAGCCAATAGTTCAGCGTTTAGCCCTCTTTGGCAGTGTGTCTGCCACAAATACCAGCAGGGTTTCTGTAAGGTTGTAGGTCTGAGCCTGGCTCTACACAGCAAAACAGGCAATAAATGGGCAATAAATAGTTCTGACAGAATGTGAACGACACGACATCTTGCATGGCCCTAGACCAGGTGTTATGGGGCACATGCTGGCTGTGACAGTAAACCATCTATCCACAGCCGCTTTCATTTGTTCAAGTCAAGTCAAGTCAGCTTTTATTGTCAGTTTCTTCATATACAGGTCATACAAGGAAATTGAAATTATTGAATTAATTGAAAAAGGTTCTCTCTCTATACCATGGAGGACATAGACATTCACAGGACTGACATTTACAGACTGACATCAAAGTGCAAGGACATGCATTGTTGCATGTGGATTTGAATTGTATTGCATTTAGTTGAGCTGCCGTACGTTGCGTGCCATTTGTGCAGTGTTGCGTGCATTGTAAGTGCCTTTTGTGGTGGCCTCCTCACCCCCGTAGCGTATCTGTTTAATTGGTGCGGGCACTGAGCAGAGCCTGGTAATGACCTGCGTGTTTGTGGTTGTGTGTGACTAGGCCGGCTCAGCTCAACACAGTGCTGCTCTCTCCTCTCCTCTCCTCTCCTCTGCTCTTCTCAGACCCCCCGCTGGTGTTGAACTGGGGAGATTAGTGTCACAGGCCTCCTGCCCTGCCTCTCTTATCCCCTGCCAGTGTGCCGTTGGTTGATGCCTGGCGGTTGGTGATTGTTGTCTTCACCCCCAAGCCAAGGTTAACCCCCAAATCCATATCACCACGTACAGGATCCCCTGAATAGCTCTGTGTCATCCCAACCCCCATCCCCTTCAATTGTCTCGATACCCCTCACCAAAGCCCTCACCAGCGGCAGCCATGGTGTAATGACTGTGGATCACAGGGTTGCAGGTTCAATCCCCACCCTTACCAGTCCCTTCCTCCCTTCATGGCCCTTGAGCGAGGCACCTATCCCCACACGGGTCCAGGGGCTGTAACTAAGGATAGACCGATATATATATCTGTATCGGTTTCGGGCCGATATTTGCATTTTTTAAGTGTATCGGTATCGGCCGATACGCGTGTGGTTTTGGCCGATACGCAATATTTATTATTTTATGTCATTCGACACTTTTTATTTTTTTATTACTTGATTGTTAGACATTACTTGATTGTTAGAGTGGGTGTTTAAATGTTACAAGTTCTACCTCAATTTGATAATGTTGAAGGAATATTTATTTTTAACTTGAGACCTGGAATATTTGTCATTTTCTATCCTTTTTTTTTAACCCATATCGGCCCCAAATATCGGGTATCGGAAATCGGGTATCGTCCAAGGGTGATGAAAAAAAAAATCGGTATCGCATCAGCCATTAAAAAAACTGTATTGGTCGACCCCTAGCTGTAACCAATGACCTGTAATATCTGTAAGCCCCCCCCCATCCCCCCACCGCTCCTATGAATCATCCTCATCTGGGTTTTGGTGTTTGGTGTGTAGCCCCCTGCCCATCTCCCAACCCCACCCTCTTCACACACACTGTCCATCCATCTGTCCAGTGATGCTCAGCAATGTAGAATAGCCACTGGGCTGACTGGCTGGCTGTCAGGTTGTCTGGCTGGCTGCTTGGCTTTTGTCCACTCCATTTACTTCGTAAGATTAATCCAGTGAGAGGAGGAACACAATGTTGATTTACACACACACACACACACACACACACACACACACACACACACACACACACACACACACACACACACACACACACACACACACACACACACACACACACACACACACACACTCTCTCTCTCTCTCTTGCTCTCTCTCTCTCTCTCTCTCTCTCTCTCTCTCTCTCTCTCTCTCTCTCTCTCTCTCTCTCTCTCTCTCTTTCTCTCTCTCTCTCTCTCTTTCCCTCTCTCTCAACCTCCTCCCACCATACGTCCATGATCCAACCCAAACAAATGTGGATTTACACATCCGCACAGCCACTCCCCCCACCCTTTTCTAAACCCGGGACCATTGTATTTAAGGCCTCTAGTCTACCAGCTGCCCAGTGCCCAGCCTGTCCCCTCCCCTCCCTTCCCCCACTCCAGACTCCAGACAATAAGAGTCAGCCACATGCCAGCCCAGTGGCATCAAACTGGGATGGGATTAGAGAGATTGGAGCTGTGGGGCGAGCAACAACACACCCAAATATGAACGCTGCTCGCTCTTCAGCATGATCCTCTGAGAATCTTCATCTGCCCTCAATACCTCATGCACGCACTTGGGTCATTTGTGTGTCTTTGTGTTTTAAGTTCTTAATGCAGGCACAGGCACATGCTCACAATACTGATGAGGGGGCTTTGAGTGCTGGGCATTAAACTGGGCTTTTTGTGTGCAGATGGTAGAGGTGGCATGGAGGATGGGTGTGGGGCACCGTGGGTAGTAGAGTGTGTTTGGGGTGGCATGATTGGTGGGTGGGTGGTGATGCTTTGGGGTGGCAAGCAGAGCCATCTAATAAGAAAGTTGTGACAACTGGGGACCCGGAAGTCGGTTTGGGATGTGATTCACGACGTAGATTCAAATATATCTAGACAGCAACTTTCTGTTCGCTGGAGACTAACACCGAACCATTACATACCAAACAAAGACTAAGTAGAAACAAATTACCTTTACCTTTACCACACTTTCTGTGTTCTACGCCCATCTCCTAAGAACTAAGTATTGGAACTATGGTCAATGGCGATTTACATGTGAAAGGCTCTGTGAGGCTCCATGAGAGCCGCCATTGCTGTGGAAAGAATGGGCCATTGAGGTCTATGGGAATGATGTAACTCTCTTACTAGACGGCTCTGGTGGAAAGGGTGGGTGATTGTGGCTGGGGAGGTGGGTGGGTGTGTAAAGGCTTGATTTAGAGTGGGTAGTGTACCCCTGGTGTCATTTTTCGTTTCCATTTGACCAAACAGCAATATTTGACACAGAGGGCATACCCATTCATATTTCTGCAAGGGAGCGGTTTTGAGTGCAGTGCAGCGTGCGGCAGTGTTGATGCCAAGGGCATACCTTTAGCGTCAAATATTGCCATCTAGTCAATTAATTTAAAAAAAAGACATATGGGGAGGAGATCATGTTGGAGGAGTGAGTGGACCTGGATACGATGACAGGGGCCAGACAGGACAATGATGTGTGCTTCACCCTTGGGGTGGCAAGGCTGGGTGAGTGTGGCTGTTTGGGTTGGTGGGTGGGTTGTGGGTATAGATTAAGAGTGTGTATCCTAGTAGTGTGTGGAGAGTATCTGGATGCATTTGTTGGGCATTGGCAGGGCCGGACAGGACTGTGGGTGGCAAGGCTGGGTGAGTGTGGCTGGTTGGGTTGGTGGGTGGGTTTGTGTGTAGATTAAGAGTGGGTACTGTAGCCTCCCTAGTGTGTGGAGACTATCTGGATGCATTGGCAGGGCCGGACAGGACTGTGGTGTGTGCTGCACCCTGCTGTGGCTGCCTGAGCACATTACAAGATTAACAGCATGGGCACCAAAGCTGGCAGACAGACTGGGCATGTGTGGATGGAGGAGAGCAGAGCTGGTGGAGGCTGCATACTGTATGTGGATGAAGAAAGATACTTTTAAAATATATATATATATTTGGGGGTTTTTGGTCTTTATTATGACAGGACAGTATGAGAGGAGACAGGAAATAGTTGTGATAGAGAGATGGGGCAGGGCTGGAAATGACCCCAGTCGGACTCGAACCGGGATCCCCATGGGCAATGTAAGCCCAAATATGGGTGGGTTTAGAGCGCTGCACCACAGCGCCACAAGAAAGATCCTTTTTGTGGGAAAGCACAACATTGTTACTTACAATCACGGTTCAACCAAACAATTTATTTTGAAAGCTGACATCACAGAAATGTCTGCTTTCAAAATAAATGTTTTGGTTTGACCGTAATTGTAGCAGTGTTGCGCTTTTTCACACTTAATTTCTTACAATACACTTGCCTACACATAGAGTACAGTATAAGAATTATTTTATTGATCCCAAAAGAAATGAAGGTGTATAGGAGCCGACACATAACACACACAACTGCAGACACACACAGACATTAAAAGACAAATCAAACATTGCACAGCTCTGCATAAAATATTAACTTCATCTCATCTTTTTGTGTGGTGAGACCTTTGCCCTGCAATGATGGAGACTATAGGCAAAGAATCGTATAGGAGAAAAATATACTTCAGGCTTGTTCTTTTCCGGTATCCATGTGATGTTCGGTGAACGCCACCAAACACCACAAAAAGACAAGAAGAAGGAGGGGACAACTCCCCCTTAGGAGACAGAGAGTGCGTTGCAATATGCGACCTTGCCTCCTCCACTTGCCTCCTCCACTTGCTTCTCGTAAAAGCTCAATTGTAGGACTTTTTCTCATTTGCAATTGGGATGGTGAATGAAAAACAGTCCCTCAAAAGTTGTTGTGGCTAGGCTGACAGCTGGGAAACTTTATCGTTTTCTCCATGGAGGAGGGGCCAGGAGGTGGGACGAGGAGACAAGCGCAAGTGGAGGAGGCAAGGTCGCATATTGGAATGCACTCAGAGTATTTGAGCACACTCCTTTGCATTGGGTGGGCGGAGTTTAGGATATATTTCTCTCCTATGAAAATCTTTGGTATGAGCCTTGGTAGTGTGTCAGCCTAATTAGTCACACCCAGTGATTGGATACTCCGGAAAGTTCATGGAAGGCTTAATTAGCAATTAGCCAATCAGGCTGCACGCCATAATCAATTAGTCAATTAGCCTTCCCTGGCTGGCTGTTCTCACCAGAGGTGTTAATAAAGCCTACAGCAACTGCATATTGACTCCAAGGATTTTATTGTGTGTTCTGTAGTTACATGACTGAGTGTATTTACCTTAATTTTAACTAATGTTTTAATTTATTACCTGATATTCTGTTGGGTTGCCAGTGAGATTCAAAAGATAAAATTGTAACCTTCAAGGTTTTAGTCAAGTGTCTCCTCAAGCAAGTGTTCTCTGAAACCCTGTTTTATTTAACGACCTGAAATTCAGTTGGCCAAGGTTAGCTTTGTCCATGAGAGCATATAATTGTAATCGAGTTCAGTTGATTTCTATGAGCCTTAAACTGAGTGTTTTCTGTGTTACTTGATCAGGTGTCCAAGGAATCCAGCCGTATGGGGTCTAGCACCAGCATGCCAGAGAACATGCATCTGCAAGGTGGAGGTAAGGGTTTTTGTCACACACAAGACCGTTTTCTCCATGCGCTGGGTATGGTTTCATCTTATTCAAACACACAAAGTACAGTAACTACAAATAAAGGACCTGTGGTAAGGATGAAGAGATTATTATGGTGAAGGGTGAACAGAGTAAATGTTAGTCTTACTGCTTGAGGTGGCCATAGAAAGACAAGGGCTCACCACTGGCTTCTGCCCCCTTTGCTTATCACTTCATATTCAGATTCTTCAGTAGCCTAACATTTAAAAGTTGGGTTGTACATTTAAAAGAATGTGTTCTACAACCAAAGCAAAATTCTACAATTCCCAACTGTACTGTATGGAGTTCAAAAATCCATATAGGCCTAATGTTCAATGTCCGAACATTCTACACCTTTTTGAAGGTGTTAACAATTGATTTGATTGGGGTCATTAATTTTCTGGGATTTAACTGGATAAGGGGTCTGCTTAATGGAAGAGTAATATAATGATATATTGACCAGGCCTCCCTTACTCGCTAAGGTTTAACCCTCTTTCTTGTATCTTGTATCTGTGGCATCTTCCTGAGTGTGGGAGCAATGAGGCATTTAGTGAGTGAGTGAGTGAGTGAGTGTGTGGCTGGTCTCCAGAGGCCCCTGGTAGAGTAGAGGACTCTGTTCTCCCTGCTGCCTCTCCTCTCTCATGTCTCTCCCAAGCTAGCCTCACAGTACAGTCTGGCTATTGTTATTGTGTGGGACAGGACTTTGCCTCTGTCCTGCTCTACTCTACTGCATGAAAGGGAGTTTTTGCAGACTGGAGGAGGAGTGTCTCTGACCCTGACCCAAGTCTTTTCTTCTCGCCTACGTTTTTCCTCAATCTCGGCTCACTTCTCTCTTTCATGTCCTTTTTTTCCCCTCTGTCTCAGTCTCCCCTTCTGTCTCTGTTTCTCTGTCTTGCTGTCTCTACTACCTCTCTGTCCCTGCCCCTCTCGCTCGCTCGCTCGCTCGCTCTTTCTCCCTCACACAAACTCTCCTCTCCTCTTCTCCTCCTCTCCTCTCCTCCTCTTCTGTTTGTTTCCTTCCTTTCTTTTGTGTGAGCAGAGAAAGTTGAGACGACTCCGCTGCGGGACCGGATGGCCATCTACCAGGCAGCTGTGTCCAAGCAGGATATCCTCAGCACTCCCTCTCGCACCGTGAGCATCCTCCCCACACACACACGACCCGTGTGCACATCACAAGACTTTGTTAGTCACAATGAGTAGTTTTGCATTCAGATCGGTCGGACATGAATTGCCTATCTAAAACAAAATCTTCACTGACTTAGTCACTGTCCTGCCTTTTGGGCCATGATGCCGTTCCCATCACATCTCTCAAAAGTTAATTGGTGTGGTCAGAAAAGGGCATTTACAGTATAATTGGCTTTACCCTTGATGACCACTGGTTTGCAGTCGAGACGCATAGCCGTTAACCATTTAAAATAAAGGATTTTTTTACCAAAATCAGACTGCCTCCAATCCATTCAGACTACCTCTTTCAACAAGGAGCCTACCGTTTGGGCCTTCACGTTTTGTGGATAGTCAGATGCTAAGCATCTTTTGATGTCCTTTCCGAAGAGCACCTGATTTTTCTTTAAACAATTGACCCAATGCAGCACGCTCCTCGTTTATTTGTGAATTTATAAGTTCTTTTCTCCCTGTTAAAAAACTACTCTGCTGTAGGCTATATTAGAGCTGGTAACAGAGCTGTACAAGAGTTTCAAGTGACTTGAGGTTTTGTAACATTCTCTCCTCTAACTTTTTCCAATTTAATTTGTTAATGTTTCTACAGAGTGACTTGGTTCAAAAGGAGAACGTTCCTCCAAGTACTGTGGAGACGGTAAGTGAGAATTCCCTCCTTCCATCTGTTAAATTCTGTACTCTAGTGTAGAGGTGCCATTCCAATCCATTTCATATCTTCTGTTCACAGTGTGCTTCAGAGCCCAACAGCAGAAAGGGTTCCTCAACGGACAGCAATGGTGAGCTAAGACTTTTCATAAAAATACACTACAAGTCCTTCTGATGTTTTACCTCATACTCTGAATGTAGAGAAAACACAATGTTATGTTTTGATGAGGACTTAATTTTTTTTGGACCAAAAAAAACGGTCCAGGCATTTTTAGGATGCCCCCTCGAAATTGTGGACCAGTCGATAAGAAAATACAAAAGTCCAACAGCATCAACCCCCTGAGGACTGTTAGCCCACCAGGATATACTATGCATGCCTGATCACCAGTTCCAGGCCAGTTCTGGGCTGTATTTCTCAAGCAGTTGCTTGCCAGTTAGCAACTTGGGTAGTTGCCAATGGGAAATTGCATGGAAATCAACAAAGTAGTTAACATAGTTTGTAACTATAATTTGGAGAAATTGCCAAGAGGCCCAGACATTTTTGCCCCGCCAAATACGTACAAAAAAAACGCAAAGGCAACAGGACTGTCAGTCCACTGGGGTATTGCCCTGTATGCCTCATTACAAGTCCACGGGTGCATTTCTCGCAAGCATAGTTGTTATCCAGTAAGCAACTTGGGTAGTTGCCAAGGGGAAATTGCATGGCTAACAACAAAGTAGCTAACGTAGCTAGCAACTATGGCTTTGAGAAATGCACCCCTGGCCTGGTTTGATGGCAATCAGAGTGTGAAGGTCCGCTGCGGTTTGCTCTGCCCTCTACTCGCATAGCTGAATGGTGATGGTTCATGGTGCTAAATGTAATCTTTGTGCCTGCAGGAACTGCACCCATGTCTCCTTATGATGCCACTCAGCCTAAATCAGCCAAGGTACGTTTAAAACCAGTCATGCTCAAGGACGCTGTCTTGCTCTCATCAATGTTAAATCCATTGAATTTGGATGGTACAGTTTTGAGTAATCGCAAATGGCATAGATATCCACTTTCATTATTTGTTTGTATTTATACATGCATTTTAATAAACCTGAATGTAAATGTCAATATTTTTGCTTGTGATTGTGTGTGTGTGTAGAAGTTCAGCTTGCCTACACGGGAGACGTGTGTGATGTGCCAGAAGACAGTGTACCCTCTGGAGCGGCTGATGGCCAATCGGCAGGTCTTCCACAGCACCTGCTTCCGCTGCAGCCACTGCAACACCAAGCTCAGGTCAGACACCAGACAGCTTTACTGCTATAGGCCACAAAGGCAAAGTGCAACTACACCAACATTGAAACTGAGAAAAAGGCTGCCAAAGCCTTGATATTGTGTAGGCATTGCCAATTTTAGTTTTTCTAGCTGCAGGTTAAAACGTAGTATCTGTGTTTTACATGAGTTGCTTTACCATTTCACCTGTTCTTCAATGGGTCTCAGTCTGGTTTGACTAACCGTGATCCACCATCTCCCTCTGTTGGTCAGTTTGGGCAACTACGCCTCCCTGCACAACAGTGTCTACTGCAAGCCCCACTTCTGCCAGCTCTTCAAGGCCAAGGGCAACTATGACGAGGGCTTTGGACACCGGCCACACAAGGAGCTGTGGGAAGGCTCGCCCAAACCTGTGCCAGAAGAGAAGCCGAGGGAGAGCACAGTGACTGCTGAGAGGTAGACTTTCACCTGTCTTGATGTTAGTCGTGCGTGCATGGCGCGCACAGTGATGTGCAAACTATTAATTAGTACTTCAAATTCAGTGCCACATATCCCAAATGACTTGGGTTTTACCTGTCCAATTCAACCAGGTGGTCATTCAACCAGATAATCACCTGGTTGAATCGGAGTTAAAACTGGGTAATTTGGAATATGTGGTACTGGATTTTAACGTAACTAAGGAATCCAGTTTGCCCTTCACTGGGTGTGGGTGTGTCTTACAATGTTCATGTGTATTGGGCGCAAGTTACTTGATGACTCTATTTCCCTGAGGGATCAATAAAGTAACTCTACCAGAGATTCTTTAGAGATACGCCACCCCCAGGCCAAATTAAGTGTCTGCCCGCATTCCCAAGAGTTAAACAAGTGTGTGGAAGCGTTTTCCTGACGACCCAGCCATTGTCCGAATCTGTAGAGATATGCCAATGTAATAGGTTGCTATGGGCACCTAACGTGACCAGGTTTCGGTCTGCCTAAAGGGGCGTGTCATAATACTCCTACAATGAATAGAACAGTCCTTAGTTCTGCCTAAAGGGGGATTTCCCCCTCCTCCCCCTTGCAATTGTAGAACCCAGAAATGATGGGCCAATGGAATCTCTCTCTCTCTACTCTCTCTGACTCTCCTCTTGTTCTCTAGGATCACAAGCCCCGTGGTGGAGGACTCTCCCCTGGCCAAGGTGAACGTGGTGATGGCCTCCCTGGAAACGCGCTCCCTGGCCGGCTCCCTGGAGAAGGTCCCTACTGGCTCTGTGGAGCGTCTGACCGAGACGGGCCGCCTGAAGATCTCCTGGCCTCCTCGAGCTGCTGCTGCTGCAGCCGGTGACGGGTCACCTGCACCTGTGGCCCAGCCCCTGCGAGAGGCCTGTGGAAACCCCGTGGTTGCTTCCGGCGCTGGAGCTGTACCTGTTCCGGAGAGTCCCGGGGTGCGGTCGCTGTGCGCCAAGTGGCCACCGGAGGGCGACGTCTTGTCGCCGGTCCACAGTCCAGAGCTGTCTGAGCTCACCAGCCTGCGCAGGACCTCGTCTCTGAGGGAGCGCAGCCGACAGTTCTGCCGCAACCCGAACGCCCCGTCCTCCCTGTCGTCCTCCGTCCCCAAAGACGCGTGCTCGTCCCTGCCTCAGCTGGCCAAGATGTCCACAGAGGACCAGGAAGTGAGTTTGACCAATCAGAGCCCTGAACAGGAAGAGGAGGAGGAAGTGGCACCAAGTAACACGGAAGAGGAGGAGCTAGAGCTAGAGCAAGAGCAAGAGCAAAAGGAGGAGGAAGCAGCAACCCTGCAGCAAGAGGGAAAGCAACAGGCTGAAGAGGAGGAGGAGGAGGAGGAGGAGGCGATGATGGCCAGTGATGAAGAAGAGATGGAAGCAGAGGAGCAGCAGCAGGAGATGTCTGTGGAAGACGTGATTAGACAGAATCGCCACTACGAAGGGGAAGAAGAGGAGGAAGAAGAGGAAGAGGAGGATGTATAATATTGGACTACCTAGCACCAAAAATGCCAAGAAAACTGAGAGCATGACTGTTTTAGTATTATTATTATGCCCATCATATTCTTTTTGGCTCAATCTATCTGATTTAACCAAAGCAAATGTCTATCCAAACGTTTTCCTCCAATATGGCTGTGGTGCAGTGATTTCCATCGGTCTCTGCAGGTGCCTGTGACTGCTGCAGAGGAGGTAAAGCACTGCATCTGATGGTGCAGCTCTACAAGTCATATCATACAGGACACTATATATTATCCAGTGTATCAGCTTTGTATGCGTCTTTTTAAGTGATTTTTAAGTGGTTTTGCATTACTAAGTCGCTTGAGACTGAGATGCAAAGCATTGTTTTGTCTGTTCACCCTCCCTCCCATCCAACATCCCTTGTTATGGGGGTGTTGATGTGAAACATTTTAATGTCATTTTATTTTGGTTTTAAATCTTCTTTTTCTTCAAGACTATCCTTACTCTCATTGTATGTTTTGTGTCATGTTTGTATTTTGGTCATGTTATGTTGATGGTCTGACAAGGCTTTTTGGGTCTTCCTATTCACTTGTTTCAACTTGTTCAATAATTGCACCGTGTGGGTTGTTTAAAGGTCTTATTCAAATGTGAACTTGATCAATTTAACCATTTGTGACAAATGTGCTGAAATAAATAATTTCTATACATCCAGGTCTTGACTGGTTTTTCCTAATCCAACTTAGCTGGATTTTGGTAACAACACGTTGGCAGTTTAAATGTCATGTGAAAACACTGTGCACTATTTCACTAACATTTATGCAGATATGGCTGACAGGGGGCAATTAGTTGTCCTTGGCCCAGGGAGAGAGGGCACCCAGAATTGGGTCCCCATTGCATGTCTTGACTGACGGTAGGGACACATATGAGGCGAAGCGAAGAAAGGCGAAATCCAACAGTCATCAGGTCGTCGCTGCGAATCAAATGGAATGGAACAGTTATGTTGTCGATTTGATTGGGCCGCGGCAGGCGAATTCGCTCCTCATTTGCATAATATTAAAATTTCGCTTCGCTTCGCTCCTGTTCGCTTGCTTTTACTTGCCTTCGCGCCTCTCAGGAATGAATGGCAAATTTGCTTCCCTTGGCCAAATTCGTGTATGTGTCGTATGTGTCCCTGCCGTGAGGGGGGGGCTTTCAAGAAGACTGTCCTGGGCACTGCATGTGTTGCGTGGGGGCACCATTTAGATGACTTTGTCCCGGGCCTGGCCAAAGCTGTCAGCAGGCCTTGATTCAAGATTCAAGTTTCTTTTTAATAGTCCCGAAGGAAATTTGTCTTGGACATACATAGCTGCCACATACACACAACATACACATGACGCCAAAAAACAAAAACAACAAACACGCACATGCATAGAAACACTCAAGTGCATATCCACCACAGCCCACCACCCGCATACATACATGGCATTACAGGATGGTAGTTGTTAATGACCTGCGTTCAGTAGGTTAACAGAAACAGGGACAAAAGAAAACCTATACCTATTCAGAAACCTTTTCTTGTTTTTAACTGGTACTCTGAATCGCCTGCCAGAGGGTAGCAGCTCATATTCTGGGTACAGAACATGTGATGGATCCTCAGTTATTTTTCTAGCATGCCTAACTACAGACTCTTCATATATTGCTTGGAGGGTGGGGTAGTCCCTCACCCCCACTACCTTCAGTGCAGTGCGGGTCAGTCTGTCTATTTGAGACTTCACTTTCACTGTCAGGTTTCCAAACCACACAGTGATTGCATAGCGTACTACGCTCTCAACAACAGCACGGTAAAAAAGTAACATAATCCTCTGTTGAACACCAAACACCCTGAGTCTACGTAAAAAATGAAGTCTCTGTTGGATCCTGGTACACACATTGTTAACATGAACATTCCAAGACAGATTATTATCAAAGTACACTCCCAAATATTTGTAAGAGTCCACCTGAGTAATATTGGCATCACCAATGACTAATGGGATGTGGTCCCCTACATTACTAGGGTCAAAAACCATTTCCTCGGTTTTCTTGGTGTTAACCTTAAGGTGGTGCTCCTCACACCACTGCACAAACCTATGCACCTCCTGCTTATAAACATAAGTGTTCAGGTCCGCATCCAACAGACACAAGATGGCCGTGTCATCAGAAAATTTAACAAATGAGACCGTAGGATGTGTGCTAGTACAATCATTTGTATATACTGTGAACAAGGGGGGGGAACTCACACATCCTTGGGGGACTCCGGTACTTATTGTTTTTAACTGAGATGTTGTTTGGTTGACTCTGACCTGTTGTGTTCTATTTGTCAAAAAGGAGTGGTACCATCTGATGATATATGGGTTAACAGACATGTGTTGTAATTTAGTGAGAAGGATGTGTGGTTGCACAGTGTTGAAGGCCGAGCTGAAATCAACAAACAGTAGTCTGGCATAAGCCTTAGGATTTTCAAGATGCTGTAGGATTGAGTGTGTTATTGTTAATATTGCATCATCAGTGCCCCTGTTGTCTCTATAGGCAAACTGATATGGATCAAATTGACCTTGTAGGTTTGATTTCAGCTCCCTCACCATCAACTTCTCCAAACATTTGACTACAATAGAGGTCAAGGCTACTGGTCTGTAATCGTTGTTCTCCAAAGGGACAGGTTTTTTGGGGAGGGGGATGATCGTCGCCCTCTTCCACAGAGATGGAACTATATGTGAGTCCACTGACCTTTGGTAAACAGGAACCCAAGCTGGTGTCAGTTCTTCTGCACATGTCTTTAGTAGGAATGGCGAGACACCATCTGGGCCAGCTGCTTTGTTTGTCTGTAGTTTTTTAAACAGTTTTGTCACAGCCAAGCAGTCGATGTCAATTTTTGGAACCCCCTCTATTGGTATAGTGCTGATGGCTTTATCACTCTCTGAAGTATGGTCCTGCGTATCAAATCTAAGGTAGAAGTTATTCAAGTCATTTGCCATAGCTCACAATGCAGCTTATCCTACGCAGGGGTGGGCAATTATTTTGTTTCAGGGCAGGGGCCACATTGGGTTGCGGATATAGACTTAAGGGCCGGATATCACAGGCAATTTACGGGTGTTATTAATAAAAAAATAACATGCGCTGGCATAATTTGTTGACTCCTATTTCATTCCTGGACATTACATTGAAATGTATTTACTATTTAGATAATCTCAAACCGGCAAGACCCTTGGGGGTAACCATTTTAAGAATGCTGAGTGAGAGTATCACACTGGATTCAAAGATGTTTCTTGTAAAGGCTCTGCGGGCCATATGAAATGTCAAAGCGGGCCACACGTGGTATGGTATAACAGCAAATGTTCAAGTTAATTTCCTTGATGGTCTTTAATGGTATAGGGTTCTGTTTGACTTCTCGCATCCACTTGCTACATCAGGGGTCAGGAACCTTTTTCATTCAAAGGGCCACTTCAAATTCCTCCCAAGGCCGAACTACGAACACAAACCAGGATTTCCCCCTGCACTTTAGGCCTTTATTGAAGGCGGACACATTTACAACAGACCCCACCTTCTCTAGGTCCCCTGAAATATGACTTAATTGTACTGCAAATGTAATTTTTAAGATTTCTTTACGAAATCATATTTCATGTGAAGCTGCATAACATTAAAATTATATCGGGGGCCGGATAAGACGTAAACGGCCCTCGAGACATGACTTCACCACCCCTGTGCTACATAATCAATTGAGATCAGTTCAGCGCTGAATTTTCTGGAACTTTCATATGAATAACAAAAAAAGACTCGTATTTATGGAAATAACCATCTTTATTAATGGCATATAGTTAGCAAAATCATGCGTGCTACAGTTAAAGGATGCTAACATGTACAGTATTTGTGGCCGACATTCACTCAAATCCTCATTCACAATTCAGTATTTCACACAGACACAGTGCCACCTAGTGGCAGCCCACTGTCCAGACTCCGGACAGACAATGTGAGGTGATACCTGATGGAGCTGATTCTAAATAGAAGAGAAAGTAGCCATGCTATGAACATGACCCAAATACATAGTAAAAAAAAGATGCAACATACAGATTGTCAAACACAACTGAGTTTAAAGTTGATCATTCTTGAACAATTTAAGACTTTCTTGGAAAACGATACATTTTGAGGTGAGGTATGATTTTTAAATCTGGAAATAAATGTATAAAAGACACAAAGAGAATGAAAACACTAAGAAAATCAACCCCCATCCCCCTAATCTAACATATCAAGAGCATTTGTGTATTGCTTACTTCATGATATGAAGTTATAAGACATTTTCTCAAAATTACATTAGTCATGGTGTTTCAGGTGAATTCAGGCACACAGTATCTTATGCAATTTAACAATCATAACAAAATAAATCCATCCATCCCACCATTCATGGTTTTCCCTTTCTGATGTATGCTATGTCATGGGGAAAGGGAATACGAGAATAAATTTGGCATTGTTCTTAGGTTTTTCTTTTTAGCAGGTAATAAAATACATTTTCTTCATTTTCATTATTCATATATCTATATAGTATGTGAAACATAAAAAAGCAAACAGAAGAAGACATAGTGACTGACAAAGTCTACAGTCTGATCTCAGTGTGTGTGTGTGTGTGTGTGTGTGTGTGTGTGTGTGTGTGTGTGTGTGTGTGTGTGTGTGTGTGTGTGTGTGTGTGTGTGTGTGTGTGTGTGTGTGCAAAATGGCTTCTGGTGGGTTAGTCCAGTCATCAGACTGGGTTAAAGTGCTCAGGCCAGCGTGGTGTGTGTGAGTGAGAGTGTGTCTGTGTTTGCATCTGCGTGCGTGTGCATGCATGCATGTGTGTGCATTAAGTGAGTATGTGTGTTAGTGGTGGATAGCATTTCTTTGAAAAATAAAAGCACAATGTCATTGTCTCGATACACAGTATTGTAGTAGTGAGATTGAAACCCCTGCGTCTTGTCTATTTGTCTGTGTGCACCGTCCTAACAACATTATCTTCTGCTGTGTTAAAAGCATCTTCAGAAACATGGCTGGTGATTGATGGATAAAAGTACCACTAATATAAATTTCAAAATGGCTGAATTAATATTTTGCTTGCCAACATTGCAAGATTGCCCTTTAAGGTTTTGTCATGTAAAGCTTTTGTTTTACACCTGCTGTGTAAAAAAAAGAAGCAAAAAACAAACAACTCATTTTATATTAGGTAAAAACAAAACAGCTTTTCAGTCTGAGACCTACACCATGAGACTGACTGTAGTTACCCAAAAAAGAAGTTACTGGGGAAGAGCCAGTCTGTGTGATTTTTTTTTTTTTTTTTTGCAGTTTCCTGATCCACAAACGAATTGTCATTTCTAATGCACCAGCCAGGCTGACGTGTTCGCAAAATTTTGTCAACTTAAAAAATAATGAGCTGTGACCAAACTGCTTTGCAAATAATAACAAAATATGTAGCATTTCCAATCATTAGTCCTGATTGAGAGTATCTGGGCAGCCATTTTGTGGATACAGGTGATCAGGTGAGCACAGAACAAACAGCAGACAGAAGAACAGCCGTTATCAGACATGGCCAAGTTGAGCTTCATTGCCCTTCATGCCTTTCTTCATCACAATCAAAATCACAACTGAGCTTTAAATGCAGCCTCAGGTTCAGAAGCCTGAACTCTCCAGAAGACCATTCAACAAGAAAAGAAGACATGGAAAGAATGACGTGAATAAAAAGAAGAGAAAAAAAAACCAAACAAACGCACAAAAGAAGAAGTAATTTTGCTGAATGTGAAACGGGAGTGCTGAAGAGAAAGTGCTTGATGCTGCCGATCAGGGGTGCATTTCTCGAAACCATAGTTGCTAACTACGTTAGTTACTCTGTTGGTTGCAATGCAATTTCCCAATGGCAATTACCCAAGTTGCTAACTGGCGAACAACTACACTTTCGAGAAATGCACCCCAGAACTCATTTCTTGACAGCATCATTGCAACCAAGTGAGTTGCAATGAAGCAGTCAAGAAACACACCCCGGGTCAGCGCATGGCCCCTTGCTGCCATCAACGCTGCTAACACACTAGTACCAGACTTAAGCCGCGTTGTGTTGTCTATACAGATTTTGGCGTTGACCCTGATGCATACACAGTATGTAAACTACATATGCTAGTAAAAAATACCAGATTCCTTACATTAGCTTAATTATTTCCATTATTTTGTTCATTATTTATTTTGTATGTATTTATTTTTTTATTTATTTGTTTGTTTGATTTCAGTCCTCTATCAAAATCTTTTTTTAAGTCTAAGATATACAGTTGCCAGGCCAGAGGTGACTTTTTACAGTTAAAGTTATCTGACATGAACCTGGATCTGAATCTTGTCACCCAATTACTAAAATGAAATAAAATCAAACCAAAATATATCAAGGTCTTTATCAAGGTCACCTGATTGGTAAGCAGTATTCGACAAGCCTCAAGCTGAGGAAAGGCAGGTATGGTCGTGATGGAGGGGGGAGGGGGGGGGGACTCAAGTAGGAGCACACCCAGGCGCAGAGGCCCTGTGCTGGGCATGAGAGGCCTGACAGGCTCGCCACAATCTCCACCCTCCTGGATAAGACTCTGAAAAGGCTGTGTCCAAAATGTTCTACGATTCCCTGCATAGTCCACTACATAGATGTGCATAACATTATTTTTTTCCCTACGTAGTATGCTATGAAGTGACCATGTGAACCATTTGGATTCACCATCACACTGGACTGAAGGTCCATTTAAACAAACAGAAAAGAGACAATATATATATATTTAAATTGTGAGGAAAATTAAAAAGTGTGTGACTAGTACCAACCAGGACATTTCTTCTTGGCTCGCCAAACCGAGACAAGAAAGCTTATTATGTCCAGCCCTGTTAACTGCTAGAGTTTACAATGATCATAATGGCTATGACGGTGAGCTGAGCTAGCTGGTCAAAGCAGTACATGTCAACGCATATATAGCTTGATTTGGGAGCACTCCTCTCTTCATCTCCACACTCTCTGTCTTGCAATCCAAAGTCTGTTGCCCCTTCTGCCTCCTCCATCTCAGTCTTGTAAGGTCCCCACTGTTTTTTTTTTTGCAATGCAAAGTCCACTGTGCCCACTTCTCCAGCTGTGTACACTCTTCTCTTCACTTCACTTCACTTTTCTGTTTTTGTTGTCCTCAGTCTTGTCCACTGCCCAGGTGTGTCAGCCGCTGAGGGGGTGCAGGTCCACCTTGACCTTCTCTCCGCTACTGAGCATGCCAATGGTGGGGTAGAAACCCCCCGTGGGCACCACCACCTCTCGCCGCCCGATGATCTTGCCGTTACGCGTGAAGAACACCTGAGTGAGGCACAGAGGAACGCACAATGAGCCATGGCAGCCATTTTGTAACGATTAGGACTTTAGACCACATGGGTTGCAGGTTGAATCCCCCTCTGTAATATCTGTAAGTCGCTTTGAATAAAAGCATCAGCCAAGTGTAATGTAATGTAGTGTGATGTGACCTAATTGGGGCACATATGAGGTACAATGAGCCAGTGAAAGTGGCACTGTCTTCCACCTTCCCAGCCTTCATCCTCTCTCTGGCGCTCCCATCACTTTGTCCCTTCACTCTCATATCATCTCTCTCTCTCTCTCTCTCTCTCTCACCCCTTCACCCCTCATGCTCTCCTTTCCCCCTCTCCCCTCTGTCTCTCTCTGTCTCTCTTCAATGCAACACCTCAATTCACCTCTAGGGGGAAACAGCCACACCTGCATTTGTTTCCTATTGACTGCAAGCAACAGTCTCACTCCCACTCACTCTTGCCACCTGACCCTGCCTTCCTCTGTCTTTGCTAGTGCTGTACCTCAGCTCACATCTAGAGGGAGACAAGCCCACTGGCCTAAATTGCCTATGTAGCCTTCAAGTAAAAAAAAAAGCTCTCATCACTCAAATTCTGTACTGATACCACATTTTTTCCTGTTACATGACAGGTTTGTTCCTCAGGAGACAAAGGCAATGTTGAAATGTACATACGCACACCTTATTGTGTCATTAAATCTAATCTCGTATGTTCTGCTTAATTTGGCTCTGAACAGCCATCTACAGTACACACGTGCAGTTGTGTACACACGTGCAGTCGTGTACACACGTGCAGTCGTGTACACAAGCACGCATGCACGCACGCAGACGCACACACACACGTGCAACACACACACAAACACACACGTGCAACACACACACAAACACACACACACACAAACAAACGTGCAACACACACACACACACACACACAAACAAACGTGCAACACACACATGCTCGCACGCACACGCACACGCACACACACACACACACACACACACACACACACACACACACACACACACACACACACACACACACACACACACACACACACACACACACACACACACAGGGCCATGTGCCAGCCGCAGTGCTTTGTGGTTCGGTTAAGCTGTACCACAAGAGTCAATATTGACAAGCTCCCGCTGCTTGATTTAAGAAGTGCCATGAGTCTATTTTCACACCCAGAGACTTGTCAATAGGGAACGCTGCATTGAATGCAATATCGCTCCATTTGACCCGTTTTGACTCCATTTGTCGAGTGAGTCGATAACAGCTACCCGTCCGTCGAGCTGAGCTACCTCCAAGCCATTAAAACAGACTACAGTAGTGTCCCTAGGGGTTAGGCTTAGGTTGAGGGTTATGTTAACTGCCTGTTGGTGGTAAGCTTATCTTGACGAAGCAGCCCATCTTCGATAACAGCTACCTGTCGAACTGAGCTACCAAGCCATTAAAACAGACTACAGTAGTGTCCCTAGGCGTTAGGGTTAAGTTAAGGGTTATGGCAACTGCCTGTTGGTGGTAGCTTATCTTGAAGTAGCCCATTTTCGATAACAGCTACCTGTCGAACTGAACTACCAAGATATTAAAACGAACTACAGTAGTGTCCCTAGGCGTTAGGGTTAAGTTAAGGGTTATGTTAACTGCCTGTTAGTAGCTTATCTTGACAAAGCAGCCCATCTTCCATAACAGCTACCTGTCGAACTGAACTACCAAGCCATTAAAACGGACTACAGTAGTGTCCCTAGGCGTTAGGGTTAAGTTAAGGGTTATGTTAACTGCATGTTAGTAGCTAATCTTGACAAGGCAGCCCATCTCGACAGAACACCGGAAAGCAGAGGGGGGAGGGGGGTAGTGGTGGGGCAGAGGCGGGCAGCCAAACAGGCTCTGTGGCTCTTGGCAGCCCAGACAAAGCCCTGACAGAAACAGATGAGGCCTGAACTCACTCCCACGTGGCAATTAAAGAAACTGTGAACAAACATAATGAAGACTAATTGATGTACCTGCCAAAGTTGCGGCTTTGAAGGGGTTTATTTATTTTTTTTACCCCCCTTCCCTCTTTGTTTCGTCAAGACTTTCCAGAGCACTCTTTTTTTTACACAGGCCAAATATGAACAAATATCTAAACTCAAAAGTGGCATTGTGTTGTTCATCGACAGACCTGGCTAGATCTAACAAAGAGAAGTGAGTAATATAGTATTTCTTGCACAATAAGGCTCTGGTCTTGGCCTAACCCAGGACGTAGGAAAAAAAATCGCTGGGCCCAAAAGAAAACTCCAATTAATTACCCTTAACCTTGATTCCCCCTTAAAAAAGTGTGATTTTAAATCACCAGTTGATTTAATTAATTAATTATTGATTTCCTACAAATAATGGAATATAATTCACAATTCCATGGCTACGTGTACCTTCCAAGTATCCGTGTACCTTCTAAGTATGCACGTGTCTTGACTTGGGCTTGTGTTTACCATTTCACGATTCTCTTTTGTTATTTATAATAAGAAAATCATTCAGGTCTGCATGTGATCAACACATTGATTGATTGTTTGATTGATTGATTGGCTCTTAACGCAACATTCTTGACATCCTGGTTGGGGTCGTCTCTACTAGGTCACATTTGTCTTTTGTCATTTATTATCAGACACTTCTGTTGTCAACAATTGTAATGTCCAACTAATGGGTCATTCCTTGCTGATTGGTTGGTTGGTTGGTTGGTTGGTTGATTGATTGATTGATTGATTGATTGATTGATTGATTGATTGACAGAGGTGTCAAAAGTAAAAGTAAATTCATGGTGTAGGTACAACACTAGCACATGATATTACATAGTGGTCAGACCATTTACGCTATTGTACCTAATGAGGTAGATGGACTGTGCTGTTACTGAAAAACACCAAAAACCTAACAAGAACCCACCACAAACTTGATCCAACCAGCACAGAGTCAAGGTCTACACAGGTGATTGATTAATTGGTTCTTACTGCAACTTTGCATCCATCCTGGTCCTGTTCAGGATCATCTCCCTCCTCCTCGTCATCAATGTCGTTCAGGTACACCAGGTTTTGCACACGACCCTGCTTAGGCCTCACTGCCATCGGCTCCCAGTCATCCTGCTCCTCTATAGGATAAGAGGAGGAAAGGGGAACAGGGTACAGGGAACAGGGAACAGGAGAGGAGAGGAGAGGAGAGGAGAGGAGAGGAGAGGAGAGGAGAGGAGAGGAGAGGAGAGGAGAGGAGAAGACAGGAGAGGAGAGGAGAGAAGACAGGAGAAGAGAAGACAGGAGAAGAAAAGAAACAAGAAGAGAAGTGTAAAGGAGGAGGAGATGAGAGGGGAGGAGATGAGAGGGGAGGAAAGGAAAGAAAAGATAACAGAAGTTAATAGAGAGGAGAGGAGAGCACAAGAGAGGAGAACAGAGGAGAGGAGATCAGAGGAGATGTATTTGATTATTTGATGTATTTGATTTGATTTATTTAAACTTGAAAATTCATTGCAAAACAAATATAGAGCAATTATATACATCACAGCAAGATATCAATTCAAACATATGTATGAATGCACTGAAGAGAAGAGAAGAAAGGAGAAGAGAAAAGAAGAGAAGAGAAGAGAGAAGAGGAGAGGAGAAGAAAGGAGACGAGAAGAGAAGAGAAGAGAAGAGAAGAGAAGAGAAGAGAAGAGAAGAGAAGATAAGAGAAGAGAAGAGAAGAGAAGAGAAGAGAAGAGAAGGAGGGATGAGGAGGGGAGTGGAGTGGAGAAGAGAAGAGAAGGAGGGATGAGGAGGGGAGTGGAGTGGAGAAGAGAGGTGTGTGATGGATTGTTTAAAACTGGGCTTGGCTCAGCTGGCCCGGGCTGTACATCAATATTTGAAGTTGTTATCCAGACTGTTTCTTGGACAGCACTCTCTTTTCACAGGCCATGTATGCATAAGAATTCGTTCTGTCCTGATCTATACATGTTGACCTTCATTGGTTTTCAGCCACAAGAATAAGTGATTTTTTTTTCTTTTACATTTCTCCATAATCTGAGGCAAATGTGAAGTCTACAGTCCTTTGTATCGTATGCACACCCAAAGTCAGTTATTATATCCCCGAAACGCGGAGCATCGGGGATGTAATGGTTTTGCGTGCGCCGCCGCCGCGTCCGCCGCCGCGTCCGCCGCGTCCGCCGCCGCGTCCGCCGCCGCGTAAGGTCTTTCGTGTTAACGCGATAACTTTTGAACGGATGTTTGGATTTGTCCCAGATTTTTTGGGTGAATGCTCTAGGGCGGGTTCATGAACTGATTCGAGTTTGGAGGTCAACACTTTCAAGATGGCCGAATTCAAGATGGCCGAATTTTTGTTTGGTCCATAACTTCTGACCGGGTGGATGGATTTGTCCCAGATTTGGTGTGTGAATGCTCTAGGGTAGGTTCATGAACTGCTTCGAGTTGGGAGGTCAACACTTTCAAGATGGCCGAATTCAAGATGGCTGAATTTTTGTTTGGTCCATAACTTCTGACCGGGTGGATGGATTTGTCCCAGATTTGGTGTGTGAATGCTCTAGGGTAGGTCCATGAACTGATTCGAGTTTGGAGGTCAACACTGTCAAGATGGCTGGATTCAAGATGGCCGAATTATTGTTTTGCCCATAACTACTGACTGGGTGGATGGATTTGTCCCAGATTTGGTGTGTGAATGCTCTAGGGTAGGTTCATGAATTGATTCGAGTTTGGAGGTCAACACTTTCAAGATGGCTGAATTCAAGATGGCCGAATTATTGTTTGGCCCATAACTACTGACCGGGTGGATGGATTTGTCCCAGATTTTGTGTGTGAATGCTCTAGGGTAGGTTCATGAACTGATTCGAGTTTGGAAGACAACACTTTCAAAATGGCGGAATTTTCTTTTGGCCCATAACTTCTGACTGGGTGGATTGATTTGCCCGGTAACACCTTATTTTAATGGTTCACCATTTCAGTGAATCTACCATATTAGGTACAGTGTAATAACCAATGTAACAATATTTAATACCATGTAATACTAGTGTAATACCAGTGTAACAATATGCAATATCAGGTACAGTGTAATAACGAGTGTAACAGTATGCGATACCATGTAATATAGTGTAATACCAGTGTAACAATATGCAATACCATGTAATACCACATGATGTAAGTAAAACAATTACATTGTATTAAATATTGTTACACTGGTTATTACACTGTACCTAATGTGGTATATCCACTGAACCATTAAAACAGTATTACCATTTGCCCCATTTTTTGCTTCATTTTCACAATAGTCGTTTGGTTTTAAGCCTATGCACGTCATGTCACGTCTGTATGTATCATATACGTTTACGAAATGGTGGACGGGAGTGGTAGGAATGATGGGGGACTGGAGGCGTCGCGTTTCGGGGATATACCTTAAGCAGTCGAAGGCGACTGCACAGGCAGTCTAGTTATACATTAGAAGTTTGAGTGCGCCCTTCATTGCTACGCTAATTGTGTAAAGCAGACACACAAGTACAGGCTGGACTTTTGTCTGATGAAAATACAATACATCCACAATTTCAAAAAAATGTAAAGACAACATATCCACTTTGAAGCAGCATACGGCAACTTTAAACTCTTGCAGTGGTTTATCAACTTATAGCTGGTTGAAGGCCACTTCTAAATCACTTCACTAGCCTCCATGCATGGATGTGCAAGGTTCAACGGGACTGCACTCCTGAACAATTGCAGCTATAGCAGGTTACATCTGGGTATGATTTGATGGCCTATCGGAAAATGCTCATCTACACACAGCATCCCTGTCAGAGTCTGAATGAGAGAAGAGGAGAGGAGAGGAGAGGAGAGGAGAGGAGAGGAGAGGAGAGGAGAGGAGAGGAGAGGAGAGGAGAGGAGAGGAGAGGAGAGAAGGTTCTTTATGAGTGCAAATTTTAGAGGAGAGGAGAGTACTTTCCCTCGGAGTCTGAATGGATGGAATGTAGAAGAGATGGTAGGAGAGAAGAAGAGAGAAGGGGAGAGGAGAGGAGAGCAGATGGCAGGACAGGAGAGAAGAGTAGGAGAGAGGAGAAAAGAAGAGAAAAGAGGAGAGGAGAGTGCTCACCCTCCGAGTCTGAATGGTAGTCCCGCGGAAACATGATTCCACAGCCCATGAGGTCCCCCTCGAAGCAGCGCGGGCCGAAGGGGTCCCCTACCCCACTGCCATGGAATATCTTGCCATCATCTAAAACAAATAAGACAGCAGGGAGACAGAGAGGCAGATGCGGAGAGAGAGAGAGAGAGAGAGAGAGAGAGAGAGAGAGAGAGAGAGAGAGACAAGAGAGAGAGAGAGAGAGAGACAAGAGAGAGAGAGAGACAAGAGAGAGCATGAGTGAGAGAGGGGAGAGAGACAAGAGAGAGAGTAGAGAGAGAGAGAGAGAGAGAGAGAGAGAGAGAGAGAGAGAGAGAGAGAGAGAAAGAGAGATAAGGGACAGGAGACAGGATGTCATGTCAGTTGTTATAGGTTTACTGTTAACACAAATACATGCATCTGCATTGTCCATGTTTATCTGAGGATGGATGGATGGGCTGCGGGCTTCAGGGTTGGCCTCTTGCTGATGCACAGATTGACAGGCCTAAACAAAGCCTAAACAAATCTCTCCACACACATTACGCTACAGATAAAACTCTCTCTCTCTCTCTTGCATCCCAACGAAACCCGCGTCTGTATTTAAGTTCAGCGGCGGAAATCAAAACAAAGAAGGCCAAGACAGGTATAACAACAACAACAGGTTGAAGAAAAAAAGAAGAAAAAAAAAACCAAGAAAAAAAGAAAGGAGCATGAATGTGAAAGAAAAACATTGAAAAGGTAGCCTGCAGACAAGAGTAAAAAAAAAAAAAAAAGAAAGAGAAAAAAAAGCAAGAGAGATTGCGCTGGTGCTTGTGTGTGTGGCTGGTGGTAAATATTTGTGGAGTTGTCATGGGACCGTGCTCCGGCTCAGGATACTGTTTAAACAATCTTGATCAGGACACGGGAGAGGAGAGGAGAGGAGAGGAGAGGAGAGAAGAAGTGGAGAGGAGAGGAGAGGAGAGAAGAAGTGGAGAGGAGAGGAGAGGAGAGGAGAGGAGAGGAGAGGAGAGGAGAAGTGGAGAGGGGAGGAGAGGAGAGAAGAGAAGTGGAGAGGAGAGGAGAGGAGAGGAGAGGAGAAGTGGAGAGGAGAGGAGAGGAGAGGAGAGGAGAGGAGAGGAGAAGTGGAGAGGAGAGGAGAGGAGAGGACAGGAGAGGAATGGATAAGAGTGGAGAGGAGAGGAGAGCGAGAGAGGAGAAGAGTGGAGAGGAGAGGAGAGGAGAGGAGAGGAGAATAGAGAAGAAGTGGAGAGGAGAGGAGAAGAGAAGAGTGGAGAGGAGCGGAGAGGAGGGAGAGGAGAAGAGAGAAGAGGAGAGAATAGTGGAGAGGAGAGGAGGAGACAGGAGAGGAGAGAAGACAGGAGAGGACAGAGGGAAGAGAAGAGAGAAGACAGGAGAGGAGAGGAGACAGGAGAGGAGAGGAGAGTGCCGTGGAGGAGAGGAGACAGAAGAGTAGAGCGGCGGAGAGAGGAGTGCAGGGGAGAGGAAAGGAGAAGAGAGAGGAGGTGAGAGGACAGGGGAGACGAGGAGAGCGGAGGGGAGGGGAGGTGAGGAAAGGAGAGGGAGACATTGTATCATTACAGCTCCCATGCGGGCTGCTGTCACAACACAACTGTTATGGGGGTGGAGAAGAGTGTGTGTGTGTGTGTGTGTGGGGGGGGGGTGTAAGCGTAACTGCAGTCCAAGCTCCAAGAGGAGTGATAGGGGTGGGGGTTGGTGCAGGTGGAGTGTAGGCGGGTCACAACGCCACTCTCACTGCCTTGCAAGCTGTAGCCTGTGCCAAACACTGCTGCCCAATTGGGGAGGGGGTTGAGGTGATTAGGGAGGGCAGGAGCAGTGAGGGAACGGTGGGATGGAGGAGTCAGGGATGGAGGGGAGGAGGGGTGGAGAGGTGAGGGTTGGAGGGCAGGAGGGGTGGAGAGGTGAGGGTTTTAGTGGTGGAGAGGTGAGGGTTTGAGGGCAGGAGGGGTGGAGGTGAGGGTTGTACGGGTGGAGAGGTGAGGGTTGTAGGGGTGTAGAGGTGAGGGTTTGAGGGCAGGAGGGGTGGAGAGGTGAGGGTTGGAGGGGTGGAGAGGTGAGGGTTGGAGGGCAGGAGAGGTGAGGGTTGGATCCTCGTCTCGCTCACTTGCCAACTGGAGCCCTCGCCCAACACTCATGCCACACTGAGGGGGAATGGGGGTGCAGGGGAAGGGCGTTGCGGAGGGGACGATAGGGGTGACGGTGGCTAAAAATAGCCCAAGGGTTTTGGGTGGGGAACCAGGTCACGCGTTGTGCACTTAAGGCCTTGTTTTGTATAGTGCGGCTAACATTAATTTAGTTTCTTTCATTCTTTGTTTCTTTGTGACTTTCTTTCTGTTGTTCGTTCGCTTTTTTCTTTTCTTCCTGCCTTCCTTCCTTCCTTCATTCAGTCTTTCTATTTCTTCCTTTATTTCAGTCTTCCTCCCATTCCTTCTTTCATTCCCACTAACCCATTCATTCAGTCCTTCTCATCATCATTCTGTCTTTATGTGTGTCTGGTCTGGCTGGCAGGACAAAGTGCTGGTTGGTTGGTTCTGGGCCGCTTGGAAGTGCAGCGTAAAGGGAGGAAACGACCCTAGCGGAGGGGCCCGAGGCACGCGCGTGTCTGCTTCTCCCTCAACTACGGCAGGGACGGCGAAGGGGAGCTGGGGGTGTGCGTGGGACTAAGAGGTCAGCTGTCCGGGGCCCAGAATATGTCTTCATAGCATTGTATGTATTGAGGAGTGGCCCTTTCAGATGACTTTGACCTGGGCCCAGCCAAAGTTGTCAACTTCCCTGAGAACAGCACTGCACTAACACTAACATCAACACCAACAATAACAACTGCTGCTCAAAACAGGCCTTCCAGCGTAAGCAGACACGCCTGACTGTAAGTCTACTGGGACACCGTCCCGTCTTCTCAATGACTTCCACTAATGTGAAAAGTGTTCTTGGAAAGACAGTGGAGTATTTTTTCTTGTTTTGTTTTGGCAGGTTTTTTTGTGGCCGTTTCTTGGGGTGAGGACAGATGAGTAGACGTAGAGCAAGGTTGAGTGGTTGGAAGAAGAGAGAGAGCGAGAGAGAGAGAGAAAGAGTGTGTGCGCGCGTGTGTGTGTGTGTGTGTGTGTGTGTGTGTGTGTGTGTGTGTGTGTGTGTGTGTGTGTGTGTGAGTGAGTGAGTGAGTGAGTGAGTGAGTGAGTGAGTGAGTGAGTGAGAGAGAGAGAGAGAGGGAGCGAGAGAGAGAGAGCGAGAGAGAGAGAGCGAGCAAGAGAGAGAGAGAGCGAGCAAGAGAGAGAGAGAGAGAGAGAGAGAGAGAGAGAGAGAGAGAGAGAGAGAGAGAGAGAGAGAGAGAGAGAGAGAGAGAGAGAGAGAGAGAGAGAGAGAGAGAGAGAGAGAGAGAGAGAGAGAGAGCGTGGCAGGTGGGATAGGTTAAGTCATTAACACACAGCTGGCTGTCTGCTGTGGGCCACATCAATCTAACTGCTACTGGCTGCCAGCAGTGGACAGGATATCTGCATCACTTACTTCCCCACCGCCACTCAATTATAATTAACTTTCGAAGACTCTTTTTCCCCCCCTGTACAACATTTGTTTTAATACACAAGATGCTTCAACTTTTTAAATGTCTATTCCATCTGTAGGTAATTTCCTTTTCTTTTCTTTTTTTTGGTCTTTTTTTTTTTAAACTTTATTTGATAGGACAGTGTAAGAGGTGGACAGGAAGCGAATTGGGAGAGAGACGGGGAGGGGTCGCAAAGGACCCGGGCCGAGAATCGAACCGGGGGCTGTTCACTCACAGAACTAGCTACTACCTACAACTGGCTAACCCTAATCGTACCAAAGTGCAAAATGAATGGGTGTCAATGGAGTTTTCTACTATTATAGTTTTTGTGATTTGTGATTTGCCCTGAAATATTAAAATTCAGTTCGAAGCTAGAAATAATAAGACCTCATTTGAGTAGCGTTTCGATTATTTTGCGCCCCTAGATTATTATATACTGGGTCACAAAGCTCAATTTAATTTTTATGAGGCCAAACCCATAAACATTAGCGGGATGCTAGCGAGTACCGGTCAAAAGCTTCTTCCCTGCTGTAAAACTACACACCTGAAAGAATTGTCAATACAGCCTATTGTTAAACACCAGCCATAGTGCTTACCAGGAATGTTTTGTTGATGAGATTTGTGACTGGAAGTAGCAATGTATTTAGCATGTGGGCTCCCCTTTCCATTCCATACATGAAAGACTTGAAGGACACTCCATAGGAACTGCAGTATGCATGCAAAGCTAACTGGCTACAATGGGAACCAATCAGACTGAATCTTCTCCCTGTGTTCTAAGTTCTCTGATCGAGCCCAGGTTAGCCGCATGGCAGGCGAGTGCCCTACCGATTGGCCACGGCAGGGTCAGGAAATTTCCTTTTCACATGAATGTTATTTCTTTCTGTGAAAAATGTGAAATTTTCACAATATTTGTTTTTAATAACACGTTGTTTAAATACATGGATGTATTTAAATTATTTTTTAAATGAAATTTATAATTGGATTTGACATCAATTTATAATTCTATCATTAAGGTAAACAACTCAACTTAGTCCTTTAAACAAGTGTATATAGAGCAGTTTACTTCCAGAATTTATGCTGCCCATTTAAAACAGTCATGTTTTTCATTACTATTTACTACCAACGTGAATTTCTAAGTATTAATTTATTATAGCTTATACACTTTTCATACTTGAACAGGTGGATCTTCTCCATATCCACCATTTTGAATTATTAGTCATAGACGTCTTTGGCTGCAAAACTTACTGTAGTTTGGTGAAACAAGCAAATATGAGTTTTCACTTACAGTATATCACGTAAGTGAGTACATCCCTCACAGTTTTTACATTAAAGAAATTTCACTTTGACACAATGATTAGTGACCTTTCAACAAAACAAACATAACCGCTTAAATTGCTTGTTCACTCAGAAAAAAACAAAATACAAACATTAATGTTTGAACATGTACCCACAAAAGTGAGTACACCCCAGATTAAAATCTGGTAGAGAAGGGGCCGTGTTGGCTCGAATCGTCTCGAAATGAAAAGGGATTAAAAGGGAGGTCATCGTTGTGCGCTTCAACCTTTCTTTGCATTAAACTTTTACATTTTGAGTAGGGGTGGTACAGTTCACAAAAGTCACGGTTCGGTCCATATCGCGGTTTCAAGGTCACGGTTTTCGGTTTTGTACGGTTCTGTTTTTTAAAAGTTTTTTTTTTAAATAAAATGTATTATGCACTGGAAATGTATAATATAAAAAATTAGAATGAAAATGTAAGCTTATCATGGGTATGTTGAATTTGACTTCATTTAACCTAACAAGGTGAAGTTACTGAAAGAGGAAAGATAGCCTATCAGTGATTTTAACATGCTTCCATTTATTTCACAAAAAGGGAGAACTAAGTCCTAACTTTTAAGTTGACAAATATTCAAATATTACATACTATAACACATTTGACGTGTAAAAATGAAACAGCTACGCTCCTGTAGGCAATGGGACCATTAGGTCAGTGCAGTATGACTATTTTGGTTAAAGACACAGAGAACGAATTGTTTATTTTGATACCGCTTTCTGCGAGTTTTGCGCTTATGAATCAGTTGCTTCCTATCATGAAACTGCCGGCCGTGAGAAGCATAGAAGTAAAATCAGACAAGACAAATTCAATTTTAAGTGAACAAGTGATAGGGTTATGTTCTGTTAAAATGTGAAAGTTAAGGTAACACATTTTTTTTTTTTTTAAGATATGTTTATTGATTTTTCACTTTAGAAAAAAAACATTACATAAAACACAATCACAACAACAACAACAACGGCTCAGTTACACACACACAAATAATCATTATGAGAAGACAAAATAATGGCAGCTGCAAAGTGTTTATACAGAGCGATGTTCAATGATCTCTATCAAATCCCTTTAACAAAATACCAGATACACTAGGTTCTTAGTAATTCAAATATGGTTCCCAGGTCCTGAAGAATAGTCTGGAATTTGAATGTAATACACAGGTTAGGTATTCCAGGGGTATCATACCATGCAGTATATCATGCCAGCCTTTAATAGTAGGGACTTTGTCACTGATCCATTGTAGTAAGATATTTTTCCCTGGCTGCGAATGTCAGAATACAATAAAGTCTCTGGTTCTTCACCAGTAGGCCTGGGAGACCCAGAATAAGAGATTTTGGGTCCATGTCCAGTCTCATACCCAGTATCTTTTCCATTTCTGTTATAATATTACCCCAATAGATCTGCAATATGTGACATGTCCATAGGCAATGTGTTAAAGTACCAACTTCCGTCTTACATTTCAGGCACATAGGTGACAAAGTGTGATTGAATAAATGTCTGCGATGAGGAGATATATGCATTCTGTGCAAAATTTTGAGCTGTATTCCTCTAACCCGGTTACAGACTGAGATGACTTTTGCATAGGTCCATATATCTTGCCACTCATTATCCCCTATTGTAACAGAGAGCTCAGTCTGCCATTTTTCTCTCAGACCCAGTATATTTGCATCTGACAACTGGCCCAAAGCTCTATAAAGTAGTCTAATAGAGATCCCTCCAAGTGTCCCAAACATAACCCTCTCCAAGGGAGAGGCTTCATAGTTGTCGTTGAGCGTTGTACTTCGCAGTATATAGTGTCTTATCTGTAGATAGCGGAAGAAGTGCTCTTTCGGTAATGTATATTTCTCAACCAATACATTAAATGACATCATTGTCTTACTAGAGAATAGATCTTTTAACACCTTAATGCCAGAGTTCCGCCACAACATGAATGCAGAATCTGTCAGTCCTGGTTGGAAATCAGGATTGTTCAGGATAGGGGTGTATATTGATGTCAGTTTTGACCTCCCTTCAAGCCTGCGCATTAATCGCCATGCTTTAATAGTATTAAGGGTGATGATGTTGTCACATGCTACTTTAATTGTTTTAAAAATTTTCATAAACACGAAGGCTCTTAATGGGTAATCGGATAGGTAGGTTTCCACCCCCAACCACACAGCCTCTTTACTGCAAAAGAACCAGTCATAAATATACCTCAAATGAGCGCATATTTGATATTTTCTAAAGTTGGGCATGTCTAAACCACCCTCAACCTGTGACATCTGTAAAGTACTCATCTTCAATTTAGGTCTGCGTTTGCTCCAAATGAATGAACTTAGCCAACCATTTAGTCTTTTCACAACTGCATTTGAAAACAAAATAGGGATCATTTGAATAGGATACAACAACCTAGGCAAAATATTCATCTTGATCATTGCAATACGCCCCAGCCAAGATATGGGCAAAGAGCTCCATCGTTCAAGATCTTGTTTCACTTTCTCAAAAAGTGGGATAAAGTTAGCTTTATACATTTGTTGGAATACAGGGGTTACAAATATACATAAATATGTGAAGCCTGCTGGGGACCATCTGAAGGGGAAAGAAGGCAATATATTAGGAACTGAGTTTAAACTACCAAGTGGCATGGCTTCTGATTTTGTCAGATTAATTTTATAACCAGAAAATTTGCTGAATGAATCAATAACATTGAGTAATATTGGTATTGATGAGTCAGGTCTTGAAAGGTATATTAAAACATCATCTGCATAAAGACTTATTTTATGATCTGACTCGCCTATTTGTAAACCATGACTAGAAGGTGTTGCTCTTATGGCCTCTGCCAATGGTTCTATAGCCAAGGCAAACAGGAGGGGGGACAAGGGACAACCCTGTCTAGTTCCTCTAAATACAGGAAAATTGTCAGACCTAATGCCATTAGCTAGAATAGCCGCTTGTGGTTTATCATATAAGACCCTGACCCATCTAATAAAGTCATCTCCCAAATCAAATTTATCTAGGCAATAAAATAAATAGGAGTACTCTAAGCGGTCGAACGCTTTCTCTGCATCCAAAGAAAGCACTAAACCATCAATTTGCAACTTCTTAAAGACTTGGATAATATTCAGAAGACGTCTAATATTATTGGAAGAATTTCGTCCCTTTATAAATCCAGTTTGATCCACTTTAATAATCTTAGGTAGCAGATCCTCAAGACGTGTGGCCAAAATCTTTGCCAAAATTTTCCTATCAACATTTAGAAGAGATATGGGCCTATATGAGCCACATGCTTCTGGACATTTCCCTTTTTTAAGAATGAGTGAGATGTTTGCCTCTCTAAGTGTCTGGGGCAATTCTTCCTTGAAAAATGCGTCATCAAACATGTTGACCAGTGGGTCCACGAGTAGTCCTGAAAATTCTTTATAGAATTCAGCACTGAAACCATCAGGTCCCGGGGCTTTACCATTCTGCAAAGCTGTTATAGCGTTGATCACTTCCTCTCTGGAGACAGGGGAGTTGAGAACAAGCTTGTTTTCTGGAGATACAGTGGGCAATTGCAATTTACTAAAGAAATTATCCATCAAAATAGATCCAGCAGTTGTCTGTTCCGATGTGTAAAGATTACTGTAAAATATTCTAAAAGTGTCATTAATAAGTTTATTATCATATATGCGATTGCCCAGCGCATCATTAAGAGCTGCGATAGCTTGTGACTCTGCTCTTTTTTTAGTGAGGTAGGCCAAGTACTTGCCAGGTTTGTCACCATGTTCATACATACTCTGTTTGATAAATCTAAGTTTGACCTCTTCATCTTGTGTTAGAAGATTATCTATGGTTGTTTTTATTGCCTTTATTTCTGCCATAATAGAAGGAGATGGGGATGATACATATGCCTCCTCTTTATTCTTTAGCTCTGCCATTTAACTATTTTGCTTTTCTCTTTTTTGTTTCTTTTTGCTGGCTGAAAAAGCAATAATCAACCCCCTTGAAAACACCTTAGCAGTCTCCCAGAGTAAAGCAGCATTATCTGTAGAACGGGAGTTAACAACCCTAAAATATTGAAACTCAGTTATAAAGTGATCACGAAATGTTTGATCCTTCAAAACAGATGTGTTCAGTCTCCAGCATCTTAAGCCACTATTTACTCCCTTAATGGAAAGATCTAACACTACTTTAGCATGATCAGAGATCAAGATACTGCCAATAGAGCAAGACAGGACCCTCTCAAGAGAGAGCCTGGACATGAAAAAATAATCAATTCTACTATGACAGCCGTGTGGAGCAGAGAAAAAGGTGAAAGCTTTACCAGTACCATGAAGAGCTCTCCAAACATCTACATATCCTAACTCATCACAGACTGAGACAAGTGCATTAGCCTGTGGTGAAGGAGGCATATTTTTGGCGGGGAGTCTGTCCCTCATTGGGTCCAACAAGCAATTCATATCTCCACCTACAATGGCTATGTCTGATTGAATAGCAGAGAATTCCAGAAACACCTTTGTAATGAAATGTGCAGGGTGGGCAGGTGGGTAATATATATTCAAAATAGCAATTGTCACCCCTTGCAAAACACCTTTTACAATAACATATCTTCCACTTTTGTCTTTAACACAATTAAGTACTGAAAATTGTAGGTTTTTTTCACCAATATAGCTACCCCTCTACTTCTTGAAGTAAATGAAGAGAAGAAAACTTCTGCATAACCATACTGACACAACTTTAAATGTTCTTCATCATTTAGATGCGTTTCTTGCAATAAAGCAATATCAATATGATCTCTACTCAGAAAGGCCAGGATCTTTCTTCTCTTGACATTATTATGAACCCCTTTTATATTCCAGGTACAAATGCGCAACTTGCGCAATCCCTTGACATATGATTTGGCTTTAACCATATCTTTGCATGAATAATAACTTACACTAAGCATGTGGCATTATACACATAAAATAGTAGTGTTTTCACTGAGCCATGAAAAAAACAACAATATAACAAAGAACTATAATACAAAAACAAAAAATTCAAACTCAAATATCCAATAGGGATAGCCCTGCTACTAAACCCGCAGGCGCCTCTTAACGTCATCCTTGGCCAACCTAAGCTTGCCATCAAACCCTCAATCCTCTATTACACTCAAGTGTATCAGGAAAAAAAAACATAAAACATACACGTCCCAGCCTACTCACAGTGGCAAAAATGAAATGAAATACTCAAAATGGGTGATACATTTTTCATTCAATGGGGAAGCAAAACAATAAATTCTAAATTCTGCACGATACCTCAGTTTACCTGGCTACTCAGTCCAGTTTGTCACCGTTCACAGACTCCATGCTCTGACACAGCATATCTCCACGCCCCTCCTCCAACGACTTTGCGAGTTGCTCTGCATCCTTTGGAGAGACTAATTTTTTCTGCTTACCGCCCACTGTCACCCTCAAGGTGGCTGGGTACAGGAGGGCATACTCGACGTTTATTTTCCTCAGTCGCGACTTGACATCGTCGAACGCTCTGCGCTTCCGTACCACCCCAGCCGAATAGTCACTGAAGAATGATATGTTGGGCTCTGTGGGTTCCGACGGCGATTCTCGCGCTCCTCGCAGTCTTGCCGCATCTATGACTCGCTGTTTATCCTGCCAGTTGTGGAACTTCAGTATTAGTGGCCTTGGTCTTTCACGTTGGTTAGGGGTTTGCTTGTCGGTTTTGTTTTTGCTTCCGCTGTTAGCTTGTGCCTTGGATCGGTGAGCCCGGTCTATTTTCACACGATCACCTTTCACCGTCATTCGTAGGTGTTGAGGGATCCATGTTTCAAGAAATTTCACGGGGTTACTCCCTTCAGTACCCTCTGGCAAGCCCACGATACGCACGTTGCATCTGCGGCCCCGATTGTCCAAGTCATCCACATGTTCAAGCAGATCACGAACCTGCTTTTCCAACGCAGTTATCCTAGCCTCGGAAGACACAGCCGCTTCCTCGACATCCACAATTCGCTGTTCAGCTTCCTCAACCCGCGTTGCAACAGCTTGTATTTGCGATGTCTGCTCCTTAATGGCTTCGAGAACAGTTGAAATTTTCTTGTCAATGACTTTCATGAGACTGACCTTGACATTATCCAACGCCTCAATAAAGCTGGGTTCCATGGCGCTTGCACTGGTCTCGCCTTTCGCTGCCTGAGGTTTGCTTTTCTTCCCGACTTTTTTCGCCTCCATATTTGCTTTCTGGCTAAAATAAGTGTCCAGGCTCATATTTAGAATACTTCCCTTGAATGAATGTCGAATATATTTTGTACCAACACGTGTATTTACATAAATAATAAAGTCAGCCACCGGAGCTACCGAAACGTGATGCTCACTCTACGACGCCATCTTGATCCGGTAACACATAATTTAAAAAGATCGTTTTTTAGAAGTGTATGCACAAGAATGTTTCACAAAATTCCTGTGAAGCTGAGCCTTTTAACACAGTCAAATTGTATTTTGGTTATAGTGTTAAACATCAATGTTAACTAGGCAACAGCACAAAGTCCCCTTCATTCCATCAGAGTTTAACTGGCTATATAGCCTATAATTAGGCCTACAGTTGATTACAGTTAAGGACAGCGCAGTGAATCTGATGGGTATAAATTCAATTATCTCGCATTTTGCCGTCTGGAATTCCCATTCAATGCCACGTGGATATAGCCTACACTAGGCTACTGTAACGTAAGTCATAGTCTACTTTGTTCTGCTAATCTATCATCTTTTGTAAATTCATGTTCATTTAATTTAAATTGGTCAGCATAAAGGCTGAGGGCAGTCACTTGCGCTAACGTGGAGAGAGAGGGGGGAGAGGGAGGCGCTGCTGACCGACCTGCACTTGCTTGTAGGCTACTGTAGCCTAGTCAGCAGGTGCATGCTGTTACATTATGCCTTTCAGTTGGCTAATAGAAATCAGTCTTTCCACACTCAATATCCTAGTAGTCTTTGTGTGTTATGCTTGTAAAAGTAGTAGGATTTTAATAGCGTCGTCCACCGGTGGTCACTCTCTCTCTTTTTTTCTTTTGAAACCGTGGGCACCGTGCGGTTGCGCACTACCCCGTTCCGTGACATGCAAACCGCACGGTTTCGGTTTGCAACGCAAACCGTACCATGCCTAATTTTGAGTGTGTATCTGGCTTAAATAGATTGGTATGAGATTTGAATGCAATCCTATGGAGAGTATCATGATCCGCTTCAGTAGTCACGGTGCATGTTGACATGCATGTTTCTTTTACTGTAGGTGTAATTCCGATAGCCAATGTTGACAGCATTCATGCATCCCCAAACCATGTCAGTCCCACTACCATGCTTGGCTATTGAGAGGATAAACTTTTTTTTGTAAAACTCACTTGTTTACCACCACACATGCTTGACACCATCTAAAGTAAATTTGTTTATCTTGGTCTCTTCAGACCACACAACATGGTTCCAGTGATCCATATCCTTGGTCTGTTCATCTCTCTTGAGACCAAGATAAACAAATTTGCTTTAGATGGTGTCAAGCATGTGTGGTGGTAAACAAGTGAGTTTTACAACAAGGTTTATCCTCTGAATAGCCAAGCATGGTAGTGGGACTGACATCGTTTGGGGATGCATGAATGCTGTCAACATTGGCAATCTGAATTACACCTAAAAGAAACATGCATGTCAACATGCACGTGACTACTGAAGCAGATCATGATATTCTCCATAGGATTGCATTCACACCAATCTATTGAAGCCAGGTGCATACTCAAAATGTAAAAGTTCAATGCAAAGAAAGGTTGAAACGCACACTGATGACCTCCCTTTTAATCCCTCTTCATTTCGAGACGATTTGAGTCAACACGGCCCCTTCTCTACCAGATTTTAATCTGGGGTGTACTCACTTTTGTGGGTACATGTTCAAACATTAATGGCTGTATTTTGTTTTTTTTCTGAGTGAACAAGAAATTTAAGTGGTTATATATGCTGTTAAAAGGTCACTAATCATTGTGTCAAAGTGAAATTACTTTAATGATTTCCTATGAAAAGATGTACTCACAAATCTTCAAAAACTGTGAGGGGTGTACTCACTTAAATGATATACTGTAATAAATATTAATGAAAATATCACATTTGTGAAAGGGTAGCATACATTTTGGAAACAAACTACAGCACTAAAACTACACACTGCCCATGTCACCCTACACACACACTACTGTACCTGAAGTCCCCATTTAACCCTTAAAAAAACAAGTCTTGCACTTCAAGAGACCACATGTACTGTAAAGCCCTATAACAAGTGCAGCACAAGTCCCGATGTAACCCTCTGGTGGGACATGACCTTGCTGGCTAAAGCAAGGTTATGACTCATAAGAATGTGTTTGTGTGTGTGTAAGGATGCCAGGGGCTGATAGCTGAGGCCGATAGCTTAATGGGCCGCGCATCTGCAGGCACATCAATGGGCCACACCAACGTCACGCTCAATCAACTTACCTGCACACACACATGTACGCACAGATGCACACACAGTCACACACCCAGACGCAAACACACACACCCAGACGCACACGCATACACGCAAAAACAAACACAAATACACACACACAGACACACGCACACACACACACACACCTATAAAACTGGGTAGCATTATATTATAAATGCCAGTGCCACCCAGATGTCTGAGTGGATGTACACGTAGACACTTGTTCCTTGAAGAGTCTATATGCAAATTATGAGACTTGTTTTGCATTTGTCGCACAGATTTCTTCGAAGTGTCTTAATTATAGTAACAGGTTATAGTAGCTTTGTGACTTACAATCGAGGACATAATAATAGCCAACATCACTAACAGATACAAAGTGCACAGGAAATATACAAGTGCAGATGCTAAGTAAAGTCGTTTTTAAAGTGCATTAGCACAGGGTTAAGTAGAGACACACACATACACCTCATGCCATGACTTGCTTCTTGAAGATTGTATCAATTCAAGGTTCTTTTTTTATTTGAAAATGGGAGCCTTAGGCTCAAGCCATGAATGGAAACTTGAAGAAATGACATTAGAAGCCTTGTCTATGCTACCACTCTGTCATTTTGCTTCTCATTTCATAATTATTAAGAAAGTGCATCAGATTATTTATAATCTGATTGCTCTTGATTACATGTTTTCTCAGAGCTCTATTCGATGCCAGCCTCATACAGAACTGCATGCAACAAAAGAATGGAGGACAACAAGGAAACTACTGGTCTAACCCAACATGATCTCACAGAATTCCATGAAATGAACACGGACCATTGTACCCTAGCGCAAAATTGAGGCAGTTTCACGGATTTTGCCAAAATTCTGTGATGAGGTCACAGAAGCGCTTCCACTACAAGCCCACATCTCTATGTTCCCACAGTTTTATATTCAAGATTTTTCACACAAAAAAAAATCGAAAGATTTTTTTTCATCTCAACATTTCTTACTGTCAGTTTAGGGTTAGGGATTGTTTTGGTCTGGGCACAGTTTATACTGCTAGCTAACATTACTTTGTTCAGTACGAGAAAGCTTAGTAGCACAATGAATGCTATTTCACTCTTTGAGGTCTGTCTAACCATAATGCTACTGCAAGTGCTACTATAACAACAGGACAATCAACGCTATTTTTTATTATGTGTATCCTTAAAATGTGTTTTCTATATTTTACTTTTTATCTTAAATTTGAACTCCATTGATCAATAACCCCTTCCCCAATGGAGTGCTCAATTGCTTTCCTACAATATGTTGAGGTACAGAGTGATCACTTTCAGAGAGAAGATACCGCAAAAACTTGAGAAAGGCCACACTGGCCGAAACGTTGTTTCTGTAAATAAAATTCAGCACGATGGACAAGAGTGTGCGGTATCTTCCTCTCTGAAAGTGATCTTGCACCCGCTACCTACACTTCGAAACCTCTGGTGTGCGTTGGTTTCCTCTTCCTCTATCCTCTGGTACAGAGTGATATCATGAGAAAGGATGCTGAGCTGATTCCGTTTGAAAATACAAGTTGATATTTTCTGAAAGGATACTGAGGCTCTCGCTGGATAGTGTGATAACGCAGAACCTTACGATAGATACCTGGCTGACACAGTGGATGACGAAGCATTTCTGTAACGGCAGGCCAGGCACCAAACTAGCAACTTCGATCACAATCTGTAGCTATTTCCAGATGACGTTGTAATGGGCATGCTTTTAAAAATCCACACCTACACTACATCACCTTTCCAAACACAGTTAAGCCTCAGTGCAGATACAGAGGGCTGGATGATCTCACCAGAGTGAATGACACACAAATCCAGATGCATAATCAACAGGCTTGTTTTGTTTGCTCTGCTGTAGGTAGAGCAGAGTGAGTTGCAGGGCTGTGGACGACATACCGCCTACCGCCCCGACAATAAGGGCCTGCCATGACCGTTGGGGCACTTAAGGATAAGCTGCAACACACACTGTGGAAACACACACACACACACACAAACACACACACACGCACGCACACACACGCACACACACACGCACAATGGGATAACACAAACTATGGACACACACAAACTGTGGATGCAAACTATGGACGCACGAACGCGCACACACGCACGGCCACACACACAGTATATGGTGACGCACCGTGACAGTTGGGGCACTAAAGGGTAAGCTATAACACCCACTGTGGAAAAACACACACACACACGCACGCACACACACACGCACACACGCACGCACACACACACACACACACACAGTGGATGCTAACTATAGACTCACGCGCGCTCGCGCACGCACGCACGCACGCACGCACGCACGGCCAGTATGTGGCGGAGGGCTGGCCAGCCAGAGGTGAGTCATGAGGGCGATCAGGTCCACACACGAATACAAACGGCCAGCAGCAGCAGCAGCAGCGACATGGTGCGTATCGCTCCACAGATGAATAGCCCGCGCATTCAGGTGTGCGATTACTCACGCTTTCCTCTAGTGACTCAGCACTTTGATACATACAGGCGCACTTCTCCCAGTAGGAGGCTTCTCTCATTTCTCCCCCCCCCCTCTCTCTATCTCTATCGGTCCCTTTCTTATTTTATTGGGCTTTTTTTAGAGTCTATTCTTTCCTAATGACGTGACGAGAGAAAGGGGTGTGTGTGTGTGTGTGTGTGTGTGTGTGTGTGTGTGTGTGTGTGTATGTGTGTGTGTGTGTGTATGTGTGTGTGTGTGTGTATGTGTGTGTGTGTGTGTGTGTGTGTGTGTGTATGTGTGTGTGTGTGTGTGTGTATGTGTGTGTGTGTGTGTGTGTAGGGCATGGAGTGCCAGCCATCCATCCATCACCTATCCCCTGCGTTGGCACACAGTAGGATTAATGACTCCTGCCATCAGAGCGGGCGTGGATGACTTCTCTTCAGCTTCTCCCAAGTGGCATACAAGCAATATAATAAACCAGCCTGGAGACAAGTCAATCCCTCACCTCAAGACAGAGGTTCTATGAGCAGCATGCAAGCAGCACAAACCAGCCTGCAGACACTTAAACCCCTCAAGATAGAGCGTCTATGAGCACGTTCACTGTTCAGGCAGATAGAGAACTGTTCCGTACCCATTCCTGTAACTAATCTCAATCAGACTGATATGTTCATTCCAAAAAGCTGAGTGTCCGGAACTCAGGGAACCAGAAAGTTGGTTCACTGTAGGTACATTCAGGCCGACTGAGAAGCGTGCATGCGACATGGAGGACTTTTTGACTGCATCTCCCAAGCAGGTAAGCAAACAGTGTAATTAACGAGCCTGCAGAAACTTCCACCCCCTCAAGACGGTGGTATGAGCACGTTCAGGCCAAAAGAGAACTGTGCCCGTTCCCGCAACTAATCTCAAACCAACCGATATGATATGTTCACACGAAAAATCTGAGCATTCGGGAACCGTAAAGCTGGTTCATCATGCAAACCGATTTTTTTTCCCCCTCTGCAAACAGTGATGACAGCAGGTTCACATAACAGTTACATGTACATGCAGTGAAGTTCACAACCCGGTATGAACGCCAATGCTGTGTTTTCCGGACGTAACTAGTGGAAGTGGAATGGGCACCAGCACAGTTCTGGCCCGCCTGAAAACAGCATGTGAGAACTGACATGGAGGACTTTTCAACTGCAAGCCAAGCAGTATAAAAGCAGAATGAGCCAGGTAACAAGAGACTGCAACCCCTTCAGGCAGTGCCTCTATTATAAGCCTGTTGTTACCAAAATGGTAATGACCCAGCAGTCTTAATCTGTTACTTAAGACCCCCGATTAATGTCACAGAAAAGTTGTTGTGATGACTTTTATTCAGCAAACAGTGAATATCCCTACCAGTGGGACAATTTACTAATATGCCACAAAGTTTCCCTGGGCTGGGACTGATGTGGTAGTATCGCCTGAAATATTCCTTTTGTCAACGGCATTTGTTTGTCGAAACCGCAATCCCAGCCTTTCCAAGCGCCCGTCCTGAAGCGGCTAGTCCGGGATGGGCTGGGCTAGTTTGCTATGGCTTGCCATGGCTACAACCGCAAGCACTCCCTAAACAGAAATACATCAGTTCTAAAGCAGGTTTAAGGTCGATTTGCATGTGAAAGATGTGTTGAATTAAGGCTGTGAATCGCAGCCTGTGAGCTGGATCTGGCCCAAGGCACCTGCGCTCTGCGGCTTCTCCCGTCTCTCTCAACACAAGCCACAGCAACTCAGCCATAGAGTGCACCGCACGTAGGCCCTAGTGCTATTTTAGCCCTTAAAATAACATTCCTTGTGGGAGGCAATGCCAGTGTGTGTGTGTGTGTGTGTGTGTGTGTGTGTGTGTGTGTGTGTGTGTGTGTGTGTGTGTGTGTGTGTGTGTGTGTGTGTGTGTGTGTGTGTGTGTGTGTGTGTGTTTATTGCACAAACACGTTTTTACACAGAGGCACTGTCAGATGAAAGGCCTCACACTGAGTTTACTTCTTTAACGTAGCCGGCGCACCACCACTGATGTTGCTGCTGTTGATGCGTATCGCTGCATCTGATAAAAGCGGAGGGACAGCGTAGATGAGATGAGCTCGGGTCCTGATAGACCCCATATGCTGCTCCTCACATTGGGTGCACCTTGCCACTGTACCGCAGGAGATTACACAAATCAAGCACAGAGTGGTTCCGTTCCAAACACAAGGCATCTGTCCTCGATCGGTGGTCTCGACGACTCCCTGGGCTGCCTACATAGATATGAACATCGCGGTAGGAGATTATACAAGCACACAGTGATATTGTAACTTTATCTGATGCCCCATGTCTGCAGCCCCGGGCAGCCCCTTCTCTCTCGGAGGCAAGAATCCTGGCTTAAAGGATAACTCCAGCCAATTTCAATATGCTGTTGTATTGCTCACGCTACCCTTGACTTGTCAGTACCCGGTGATGCTGCATTTTTCTGCTCAGCCGTTTCCGAGATCTGAGCTATTCAAATGGGGGCAGCTTCTGTTTACGTTCAAAACTTAGACCTACTCCAAATATTTTCCCAAAAGGTATCGCTGTTTGCTAGTTGTCTGCTGATGTTGCATAACCTTTTGGACGTTTTTGGGAAGAAAGAAAGATGTTTTTTGAAATGCAAACAAACACCTGCCCCCATTACAATGACCAGGATCTCGGAAAAGGCTGAAAAAAAATCTCGGGTACTGACAAGTCCAGGGTAGTGTGAGCATTACAACTGCATGTTGAAATTGGCTGGAGTTATCCTTTAAGAGTCCTGTCCCGTTCATTCTGACAGATAGCCGTGCCTAACTCATGGTCTCATGCGATAGTTCAGAGTAGGGATGGCGAAAATTGAAAAAAACTCTTAACCAGCTACTGAAACTCATTAACCGGTGGTTAACTTGTAATCTTAAATTATACAACGTTCGCGTGCCCGATATGCACAGCACTGATTTTTTTAAAAATTTTTTTCACATAAGCCTTTTTTTTGCTGCGCAGACAGGACCTGCCATGTCCAGAAACTGTTGGCAGATGGAAAATGCTAAATTATCGTCCTAAAACCTCAAAATTATGGTTTTTTTTTTTACTTTTTGTTATTACAACCGGTTAACCGGTGGCAGAAAATTTTAACCGGTTAAAGTTGATCCGGTCGACTATCGGTTAACATCCCTAGTTCAGAGGTGGTCAAAGTAAAAGCAAAAGTAAATTTATGGTGCAAGTACAACACTAGCACATGATACTACTTAACAGTTACACGAGTTATTCCATTGTACCTAATGAGGTGGCTAGATGTTGTTACTGAAAAAAGAAAACCTAAATACCTAAAGAGAAAACCCCCAAATTTGACCAAACCAGTACAGAATCAGCCGCATCGCTCTATAGTAACTGTAGACAAGCTACTCAGCTACGTTACTTGTGTTGGAAGGAAACTATGGCACGTTTACTTCTACTTTTACTTCGGCTACCACTGGATAGAGTACAAAATGCAATGTGAACGTGAGTGGGTCGCAAGCAAGTAAGGTCTTTGGTTCGAAATATAAATGGTGTGGGAATGGGCGCCAACAGCACTCAGACCGTCCTGAAAACAGCAATAGCTGGTTAATTGGCGATTCAGGTCTAAGCACCTAGCAGGCCCTCTTGAGGAACCTAGTGTTTAAGTTTATGTCTCCACTTTAATGAGTCTCAAAACTGTATTGTTAGGATGCTCACAAGCCCCAAGTGAAGCTCAGTCAGATAAATTTTAAAAAAGTGAGTTCATCAGTGTTTTTTTTGTTTTTTTCTCTTATTGATGTGCTGTGTTTTGCTATTGGGCCTAGGGCCTGTAATAAAGTGGGTTCTATGAGACTGAGATTGGTTCGATTAAATTCACATGAAAATGGCAGTAATCCTACTCATGTTCTGGTAGAACAGAAATGCCCCAGGAGGACCCAACTGCCTGGACAAGGTGATCTTGGCACCTCTCCAATCGATCTCTAGAGGAGTTTGTTTTGTGTGAAAGCTATCGCTCCAGTACAATGGAGTGACTTATTGTAGCATACACGTTTCAACATTACGTAATCAACTATTACAAACTTCTCCAGTGAAACCAGTTTTTTTCCAAGCTGAAGTTACATTTATCATAGATGGAAACTCAAATCTATTCATCGATGCGAAATTGCTCACAGAGTTCTCATCACACAGTGTAATCGCACGTGGGTCTGTTTGCATTAGCTGTTCCTGTCTAATAGTGTGCCATGTTGTCAACACGAAACAAACCCCGGAACAGTGGTAAATATTTGTATCGCTTCGGGGGGTTTGGAATGCCACAAAGGAGGTGTGAACGCATCCTCAGATGTGTTTGCTTTGGGCCATTTCCAGCTGCAACAAACTAAACTGAACTCAATTGAGCTAAATGTTTTAACTCTTTGTGAATTCTTACATTCTTATCCTTCTTGAGAACAGGTTGTAGTGTGTGTGCGTATGCGTGTGCGTTTTGGGGGGGGGGGTGTAGTGAGAAGAGCGAGTTTTTTAGGGATTGCTGTGTTCAAGGAAGGTTATCTTGTAGTGTAGTGTGCAAGGAAGACTATCTTGTCGTGTAGTGTGCAAGGGGGGTTGTGTTGTATTGTGGTCTGCAAGGAAGGTTATCTTATCTTGTAGTGTAGTGTGCAAGGGGGGTATCTTTTAGTGTAGTGTGCAAGGAAGGTCATCTTATAGTGTAGTGTGCAAGAGGGTTACCCTGTAGTGCAGTGGTTCCCAACCTATGGGTCGCGACCCAACCTATGGGTCACCAAATATCCACAGGGGGTCGCGAAGCCCTCTTGATTTTAAGGGGTTTCATTTTAATACCGTATGTAGCCCATGTTGAATAAATGACAAATGCATAGAAGCAACAACATTTAAGCGCTACATTAAACATTTATTCGGTTTTTGAACAAAGAAGAATTGAGGAATAAAATGATAACTAAAATTAGTTTTTGCAGGAAACAGAGCGTATCATGTGACTCCCTCTCATGCGGGCACTGGGTCACCAAAGTTTACAATGGTAAAATATGGGTCCCTGAAGAAAAAGGTTGGGAACCACTGCTGTAGTGTAGTGTGCAAGGGGGGGTTGTGTTGTAGTGTACTGTGCTGGTGAGGGCGGGCTCTAGCTAGCACACAAGCCTGATCAGGTGCAGCATGCCTGTGGTGTGTGTCTGGCACAGGTAGATTTGTGTGGAGTTCTCTTGGCTGCACGGAGTAGTTTCTAATACAGGAAGTGCATCCTCCGTGGTTATATAATACAAGTGTAGCAGTTCCTGTGGTGCTGCAAGGGCTCCAACATGGCCCGAGAACAAGTTGGCCAGGAAGGCAATTGTGCACCGCTATGACTGGCTAAACACACCAATGACTGTTTTGGCCATTAGTAAACAGTTTAAAAGTGGGGAACAAAGGACCCCATAAAGTTTACGGCATGTGTTAGTTTTCACATAAGGGAGATTTGTACGTTTGTTTTAGAAGGCATTAAAGCAAATAAATATCTATATTGATTGAACACCGTGTCCCTCTTGCCCCGAATGTCGGCCAAACATCATCTACACATGTCACACTTCTTTTCATGTTTCACACAGATACGATTTTTTTGTAGATTTAATTTTTGCAGGAACATGTCTACTTCTACAATCTCCACTTTATACTCATCCTGCTTCACTTTAAACATACCGTATTCTAAAGCTGTCCGACTACCTCTCATGTCTCGTGCAGAGAAGACTTTCTAACAAAAAAAACCCCATCTCTTCATCACTATGTCCACTTCGTCCTCCTCTTGCGTCTCTCAAACATGGTCTACAGCTGTCCCATTACTTCTGATGTCTCACGCAGAGAAGATTTTTTTTGTAGATTTATTTTCAGGAATGAAAAGAAAATCTCTCAATCACTGAGTCCACTCTGTACTCCTCCTGCGTCTGTCAGACATGGTCTATGGTTCACTAGGGACTTGAGAAGGTTATAGCAGAGACAGTGGATAAGGTAGAGACGATTCAAGCCCGAACTTGAGCACACTTCTTTGCATTGGGTAGACATGGATCGATTTATCTTGGCCGACCACATATCTGTGCTGGCCCGTGTCTCTAAGACAAGGTCTACGGCTCACTAGAGACTTGAGAAGGTTATACTGACCTGCATGGTACGCCACAGAGCCTCGACTCCAGCCAGGGTGCCGGTTCTTCGGGTAGTCCTGGAAAATAAAAATCAGAATGCACACATCAGTGACACAGGCTCTGGACCAAACGGAAGATAACTACAAGGACACGATAAAGGTTAATGGCATGACACTGCGGACACTCAGTCCTTCATCATGGTGCAACTTCTGCACGTTGATTAAGGACTGAACGTCCGAAACGTCATGCCATTAAACTTTTTTGGAAGCATAGATCAGCGCTGCGGACCTTAATAATTTCCTTTCAGTCCTGGAAAAAACACACAACAAACAAATAAGGAAGTAGATTAGAACTGGGGTATTCCAACAAACGGGTTGAGTGATAATCCTGGCTAAGAAAGTTGTAAAAATTCGAATGGCCCGTGTACATCAGACGCTTCCTACGCGACCCAGGTAGCTGGGTGGTTAAAGAAGGTGGTTAAAGAAGTTTCGCCATGAATTCGTTTTATTCGCTCTGGACGCTGCACTGACATGTTTGATTGAGCTAATCACATAACGGCTCTGTCTTGACATTCCTTGATATGAACGTTCCAAATGGTTTTCGCCGAACCAAGCGAATTTGCTTAAGATTAGCTTGAGTTTAATCGACAAAATTCGTGATGGTCGCTCAAGAAGCTTCACTCCTGGCGAATTCGCTCTGGTAGCTTTATTCGCCTTCCCTCCATAGAGAAACAATGACTTCCGCAACGCAGGTCGCTTAGTTCGCCTTCGATGTACACGGGGCTTAACAGACAACATTCAGGCATCATTCTGTTAAGACAATGAGGACTTGAGGCCGTTCTATTAGATGTTTACCACTTCCTTCAGGGTTAACATAACCTGATTTCCTACTGACCCATTTTCATGGAATACTCCACAGATTAGATACTGCTCATGAAAGCAAAACTATCACTCAAGCTTATCACAAAATGAACATATGTTACCGCCAGGTTTAGTTTGTTTTTTTTTTTATGTTTTTTTCCCCCTGTCAATTCCGTCTTGTTGGGGACCCTTAATTTCATGATTGTCCTCCACAGACTAGCAGCGCTCATCAGTGGCGGCACCTGGGAAGTGGGGCGGAGCGCTGCTGATAAAACAGAAGGCTGACCACAGATCGCTCTCCTTCTCCGAGCATCCGGCCTGTTGCCTACTTCCCGGTCGAGACTGCAGCTGAACTTTTGCATTTTTGAAGCCGTCGTCTTTTTTGTCGCATTTTGTGCTTTTTCTACTTACAGGGGCGCGGCCCCTTGTTTTTGTTCATTCATACCTTAGACTTTTGCATAGGAGCTCGGCTCCTCTTTTGGTTCACCCCCTCCCTTTTGTTTAATAAATATCTCTTATTTTATACCATTTCCGATTTCGAGTCCCTTCTATGTTACCATCCGTAACAACATACTCTGATGAAATCAGATTGGGTTAGTCCTGTAAAACCAAACAAACAAAAACAACTAAAATAAAGATCACAGACTGATCATGAAAAAATATAACACTCAACAGTATACTAGGCTTAAAACAAACTGCGGCGCCTAAAAAATACAAATACACTTTCACCTCAAGAGGGTTCTGGCAACAGGCATGTGGGAGTAAGCCTAGTCGTCACAGGGCTCCACATAGTTTAGTTTGTAGTGGCTGTAGTGTCTTTTGTGTACAAGCTGGTCCGTGTGCCAACACAAATAGCCAGTAAAGCCAGCAGCACTGCGATAGAGATCACACAGCGGTGACTCACAGGCAATTAGAGGAGAATGTGTTCTTTGCAAGTTGTTTGACTCCTGCTCAATTTCATCGACCGCGATCACAAACCCAGACAACAGATGAGGAGGAAGCCTTGTGCGTGACATTTGGACAAATTTACCCACTTCGCTTAAAACACATTTGTTCCTGAGACGGTGCCAAAACCACAAGAGAGTGTCTCTCCGGAGCCCTCATGAAGGAGACAGGAGTCCTTATGATGATGGGCAAAAAGGGGAACAGGGCGAGCGAAAAAAGAAAACAATACAATACAATACATCGGGAAGCTTAGCAACGCCACTGACAGCCCTGCGGCTACCGTATTACGTACTGGCGGGAAGCAGGGAGCGTAGGCAACAGGACTAGGCAATTACGCCCTAAAAAAACAATAATCAAACCATCGTAATCTGACAATCAACAGAGGTCAATCACATAACTAATATTGTTTTTTCATTATTAATCGAGCCCCAGCATCAGTTCTAGCCAGGCCCTGGTGTATTAGCCATTACTGATCTGCTCTCTTCATTGGGGAATAGTCACCTCTGCCAGTCTTTTTTAATTCAATCATTTATTTGGGCTTTTACGCCTTTATTGACCAGACAGGACAGTGAGCGAGAGAGACAGGAAATGAGTGAGGAGATAGAAACAGGGAAGAATCGGGCTGGAATCAAATCCGTTTTTTGTAGCTTTAAGAGTAGACATGTTTCCAAGCTCCAAAAGTTAGTCCAGTAGCCTTAAAACTAAACTCTTTTGATCCATCACATATATCTTCTGATGCATCACATTTTGGGCCACACATCACAGCTCTAGCACCAGAGAGGAACTGCTCAAAGGCTGAAGGTGAGAGACGAAAGCGCGTGATCCAGGAGGATAGACACAGAGACGTAAGCATAAGCCACAGTGACGCACGACTGGAGGAGAGGCGAAAACACAGCGTAATGCGGTGTGACGCACTTCAACAGGAAGAAGCCGAAAGCAGAAGGTACGGTGACGATGCTTCAAGAGAAGAGACAGACGCGTGTGCGGCCGTCCATGTCAGTCAAGAACGATGGCCATCTCATCTAGTCTCCCATCTCATCCCGTCACATTTTATAAACTCATCACTGGAGGAGCTCTGGGGGATGGTTCTGAGATTAAGCTCTGCAGAACTGAGTAAAGAACGCAGATGTGGCTCCTGCGAATGCTCTGTTGACAGCTGCTCTCATTTGGTCTGGCCAACTAATCAGCTGGAGGTGTGTGTGAGTTTGTGTGTGTGTGTGTGTGTGTGTGAGAGTTTGTGTGTGTGTGAGTTTGTGTGTGTGTGTGCATGTGTGTGTGCGTGCGTGTGCGTGTGCGTGCGCATGTGTGTTTGTGTGTTAGTAGGGGAAGTAGAGTAGAGGTCTGACGGTGGTGGTGAAACGTGCGGAATGAAAAGTGATTGATTTACGGTCCTGCTGAGGGAGGCGAGAGGAAAAGACACAGAGCTGTATCTCATAGCAGCAGGGCCGGACGACGGATTTAATATCTCCCCTCCCTCCCTCCCTGCAGGCACGCGCACGCACAAGACGGACCAATTCAATACTCCTCTCTCTCCCTCTACACACACACACAGGGCTGCTGTAATCAACCCCCTCTGGATTAGGGCACGAAGACGAGCGCTGAGCATTGGGGCAGCCGTTGCCTAATGGTCAGCGAAGTGGTTTTAAGATCAGAGGGTGGTAGCTTCGAATCCCACCCTTACACTTCTGTCTACACCTCCATCCATGGCTGAAGGGCCCTTGAGCAAGGCACCTAACCACACACTGCTTCAGGGACTGCAACCAGTGCCCTGTAAATAACTAAGTCGCTTTGGATTAAAGTGTCAGCTTTTGTAATGTAATATTGCTGATGGCAGCTGTTCTGCCCTCTCCACTCCATGCTGAGCTGAAGAAAAGGAGTTTTTCCCTTCCTTCAGAATGTAAACACACTCTCTCTCCCTCCTTCACTCTGTCTCTCCGTCTCTGCGTCTCTCTTCCTTTGTCTCTCTGACTGTGCCTCTCTTTCTCTCAATCTCTGTCGGTTTATCTCTCCCACCTTTTTCTCTCTCTCTCTCTCTGACTGTCTCTTTTTCTCTCCGTCTCTGTTGGTTTTTCTCCCTCACCTCACCGTCTCTCTCTCTTCCTCTGCCTACGTGCACACTGGCCCATATTTTAGCACTTTACTATGACAGCTGGATGAAATACATTGGGTGTTAACTACCAGCAATAAGGCCACACTTGCACTTTTTACATTATTAGGTGTGTCATATCAACATAAACGTGCAGACAAATCTGACGTCTTTAACCACAAAACACCATAGAGATGAATTACACTGTCAGCACGCAAAAGCCCTCAAAAGAAAACATGGGATCATAAAATAAAGGGGGGGGAAAAAACGTTTGAATAACATTGTTTGAAAAACATGTACGCACACAACCTCACACACACATAATACACACAAAGCACACAGACGCATGGCTTTTAACAGACACACACGCCGTCTTGCTGTTTCTCTCTCTCTCTCTCTCTCTCTCTCTCCATCTATCTCTCTCTCTCTCTTACACACACATACACACACGCACAAACCAAGATATCCCTTTCACCACAAATATCAGCAAGAGCAAGATGCCTCAGAAGGCAAGGCAAGTCTCCTCAGCCCTGCAAAAGTCATTAGGCCAGGCAGAGCAGGACAGGGGCTTCCAAGAAACACAAACAGTAGCTTTTCTGTCTATGGAGCAGAGACAGACACGGGGTGTGTGTGTGTGTGTGTGTGTGTGTGTGTGTGTGTGTGTGTGTGTGTGTGTGTATGTGAGTATGTGAGTGAGTGAGTGAGTGAGTGAGTGAGTGAGTGAGTGAGTGAGCCTACATAGCCATAGCCTACATCTCCACCCTCCTAAATAAAGTCAAGTGAAGTCGATTTATACAGCCATTTCATACACAACTAGATATGGACTCAGAGAGTGCAGACCTCCGCCAAAGAAGATGTTTGACAGAACATCTGACTAAGTTACACCACCCTATGTTTATTTTTTAAAGTCTTTCTGCCTTATTTTTGTAGAGTTAGAAACTGGAATGTCAAAATTCGCCCTGTCCTGCAATTCAATTTGCGGTCACTAGGGGCGTCTAGATTTGAAGGTTAGCGATGGTGAGGAATCCTGATTCCGGATCACCACCAAAATGTAATCAGTAATCACTTGTTCCACAAAATTTCATCCAAATCCATTCATAACTTAAGTTAAAACAGATCTAAAAAAAAAAAAAAAAAAAAAAACATCTAAAAACCCATCTTTATGCCCATGTTTCTATTACTCTTTAATCCTAGTTCTTGTCTTTTAATCTCATCTGGGCCATATTTATTTATTTATTTATTTATTTATCGTTTCAACCCACCTCTTTTTTTTACCCTTCTTACGTATTGACTTTCCGGTTGATTCCTGTTATTTTCATTAGTGTATTTATACTTGACGTTTATTTTTATTGATATTAACTTCCCTAATCTTAGTATTACAGCTTTACCATATTCTGTATTAATGCTTGTGCTTTTTGTGTTTTATGGGTGTCTTCAAGTCTTTTTGTCTGTGTTGTTTCATGTTCCAAGTCTTTTTTTATTTAGGTCTTCCTGTTAGCACTTTGGTCAGCTGCTTTTGTTGTTTTAAAAGTGAATTACAAATAAACTTTGACTTGATTTGACTTGACTAACTTTTTGAGTTATCCTGCTGACAGACAGACAGACAAACATAAAACCCACGGCAACCCAATGTCCCTCACAAACAAAAATGAAAATAAAACAGTGCAAATATGGCATTAAGAGAAAATACAAAAAGGTAAAAACAATATTGAAACTAGAAATGCACTCAGAGAGGGTAGACCTCCGCCAAGGAAGCTGGTTGATAGAACATTTATCTAATTACATCAAACATTTTAGAATATCAATATTGATTTGATTGACAATATTGCAAATCAACAAGCACAGCCTCCCCAGCACAGCACCTGTTGTTTTCAGCGCCACCACTGCAGAGAGACAGACAGATAGCGATCTCTCTCTCTCTGCACCACTATAAATATAGCACGGGGGGGGGGATGCTGGGAGACCGGGGTTACCCGCTTATGTTTTATCCAGAACGCTTACTTTATCAGCAAATGGGCTTGTTCTTGGAGCTTGCAGGACGTTTCGTTTGTCAAGTTTGGAGCTCCGTCTGGGACGAAATGTCCAAGAATCGTGAACAGTTCCAAGAACAAGGCCAGCTGCTTAACTTAAGTATTTGGGTAACTAGACCTGGATAAAAGAGGATCTTAATAGATAGGCTACCCCCTTGTCTACCTATAGTGGCATGCGGTAGGGGTTGGGGTGAGATTAGGGGGGTTTGTTTTGTATAACAACATTGCATTCCATGAAATACCAACACATACTTTTCACACACGCACAAGCACAAAAACAAATAAGCATGCTCTCTAGAACACACACACACACACACACACACACACACACACACACACACACACACACACACACACACACACACACACACACACACACACACACACACACACACACACACACACACACACACACACACACACACAGTTGTAAAACAAAAATAACAGAGGAACGGCCCCTGCTGTCTGTTTTTTCCCTTCTTTTTTTAACCAGTGGCACGATGTGACCTCTGTACAGAGAGTGAAAAAAAGAAGCATGTTAGAGAGAAGAGAAGAGAAGAGAAGAGAAGAGAAGAGAAGAGAAGAGAAGAGAAGAGAAGAGAAGAGAAGAGAAGAGAAGAGAAGAGAAGAGAAGAGAAGAGAAGAGAAGAGAAGGCATGTTAGAGAGAGGAGAGGAGAGCAGAGGAGAGGGAAGGTGAGGAGAAGAAGGAAAGTTAGAGAGGAGAGGAGAGGAGAGGAGAGGAGAGGAGAGGAGAGGAGAGGAGAGGAGAGGAGAGGAGAGGAGAGGAGAGGAGAAAAAGGAAGGCCGAAGCAAAGTGCTGTATCAGAGTGTTCTCAGGACACTGCCGGGTTGAGCGGAGCAGAGAGAAGAGAGAGAGAGCGAGAGCGGAGTCAGACCAGCATGGGAAAACGCTTAGGGCTCACACAGGACATAGAGCAAGCCCCGTGGGGACGGAAGAGAGTGGAGGAAACAGCGGACGAAGAACGAAGAAGAAAAAAAAAGAAAAGAAAAGGGTGATGTGGTGGGGTGGTGGAGGGAGAGAGAAGGGAAGGGGGTAGTTGTGAGAGAACAGCGATAAGGAGACAGGCAGGCTATGTTTGTACAGCCTTTCTCTGCTGCTGCTGCAGTTGTTGCCCCGGCCCGAGCTGAGCCAGGGCATTAGAATGGGCTCCTCCACCCTGTGTGCTAGCTACCTTTCTCATTGCCACCTAGCAACCGCTCCGTTTGTTCCGGAACAGGAAGCTGCACTGGGTGGACGTGCCGAGAGGGCCTGATCAGCGATACGACCAGCGGAGAGGCAGGGTAGAGGGGGGGTAAGTTCACTGATCACCCCGCATCCTCACACACACCACAACCAACAACACAACACATTGCCCTGCTGTGAACTGAGTTGCACACGCAACTAATCTGACTCTGACCAGTGGGGTCATTTCACGTGAAATCAGACAATTTGGGGCCCCGGCCGACCTTGATTTTAATACAACTTAGTGTGCCTTTTCCAGTGGCAAGGCAGAACCCCGGCACTGTATTTGGATTAATCGGGCACTAATATTCAGGGAGAAACAGACTACAAAAGTTCTCATTAAGAGGGTAGGGCACTATATATTTTTCCTTGATTATGTCAGTCAATTTAGGTCACAAACTGATGGTTTTGGTGCGGTATGAAAGCTTTTTTCTTGCTCTACAAATTACTAGAGATGCACCGGATCCTGATTTTTAGGATCCTACCAGATACCGGATCCACTGCTTAAGATCCTGCCGGATCCGGAACCGGACACCGGATCCTACGAAAGGGTTGAGACACATAGCCTACTCACACACGTGGACCCTTTTTATCACGTTGGCTCAAACTATTTTGACTGAAAAGCCTCGGCTTCCGGATCCTGGATCCTGGATCCTGGATCCTGGAACCGGATCCGGATCCTGTGAAAAACCCTATTATCCTGCCGAATCCGGATCCGGAACCGGATCCGGTGCATCTCTACAAATTACACAAACATGGAACACAATATTTATCCAAGTATGAATTATGATATATTAAAATATTAAAACTTGAATATCTTACGATATCTTGTCCAGACCTAGACTGCAATATCATGAATAACACCTGATATTATGGTGTTTGGCTCTTGAGTATTTTAGAAGATAATGTGACTTGTGAAAAATGTGAGTATAATACCATTTTAGTGGCAGGCTACAAAAGGTCATTCACTTGCACTAGTTTAGCCCCTAATTTCACATGAAATGACCCCCATGATGGCTTCTTAGCAAGAACATGCAACTGCTGAGATGTGCTGCATAGCATGGACATTGTGGAGAAAAGGCAGCCATCCATGTACTCCGCCCAAAGATTTTGGCTCCGCACATCGTCTGGCAAAAGCCTCGAGCTCGGTTCTCGCAGTGTTTAGTCAATCATCAAACAGTTGAGAGTGGTGACGTAGAACTCACCCGCGAGCTCCGTTACTGATTGGTTAAGGTAACTATATTCACACTTTCGTTTTGTTATTTGTATGCTTTTGCGACGCTATAACGTAACAGGCATGCTAATAAAGCACAATATGGGTTTCAATTTGAGTTTGGAGCTCCAATCAATTTAAATGATAGAGTAAGATCAGACCATCTCCCACCATCCACGGAGACGGATTCCTCATGGCTTTTGCCAGACTGATTGACGGAGTCAACAGTCGGCTTTTCGCCCAGGCTAGCAGACACACACAGTGGTAGAGGAATTTGCAGTGCGATGAGTTTTTGCCAAGCCACGATGGGCAAGTTGAAAGCCGAAAGAAAGCCCCATTGGGAAAATCCAACTCCCATTGTCATTGTAACACAGCACTCCACAGCACACAAGTGAACACTGCACACAACGAAAATGCATTTATGCCTCATCCGTACAAGGGCGCAGCCCTCAATGAAGCCCCAAGGGAGCAGTGCAGCGGGACAATACTATGCTCAGGGTACCTCAGTCATGGAGGAGGATGGGGGAGAGCACTGGTTAATTACTCCCCCCACCAACCTGGCAGGTCGGGAGTCAAATCTTTGGGCTACAAGTCTGACGCCCTAACAGCTTACCCATGGCTGCACAGGTTGTACAGCTACAAACAGTATATTGTAGTGCTTATCATCTGTGTCCAGACCACTATCCTGGATCAAATAAAGTGTTCACCTACCACCAACTGATTTAGCTTTCCACACAGAATTCTCCTCGTCATCAACGTCTGCAAGAATTATGGATAAATTATTATAAGCTATAATAAAACGGGTTTCAGAAGAACAGAACAGCAGCTCCAGCCAAAAAAGTCGCAGCGGTTTTAGGGTTATGGTTTTGTGGTTTTTGACAGACACATATTGTTTCCAACTGATATATGATCACTGGATTATTTATGTCACTCTCAAATGGAGCTTGAATCAGCTGTTCATGGTTGACGTCTATTTGATTAATGCTGATACTCCTTCTAATGTTTGCCCTCTCCAGAGACAACAATTTACTGAGTACAATCTGATCAATCACATATTGTAATATGAATAGTATGCCTTTCACAGGAATGCAAAACCATTCAAAGGTCTTGGATCACTTCCAATAAATGCATTTCAGACACATTGTACATGTGTACAGTCCCAATGAAAGGCATTCTATTTATTGTAATCAACCTCTCTGGAGCTAAGCTGTCCACAAACACTTCATCAAATTAAAACTATGGAAAGACCACAACATATCGATCACAAAAGTGACAGAATCCAACATCGGTGATGTGTCAAAAGCAAATCCAAACAAGTCAAGTAAGGGCACAATGTTATAGACAAGAGCGGGAGTCGCTCCTCATCAACTAATGGTAATAAAGTGAAATGCTTTGCCATGTGGGATGTAATAGAAGAAAAATCTGTCAGCACAAGTAGGAACATTTTGAGTGATCTCTCTCCCACAGAATTCTTCTTGACTTTTGCAGAGCGTCTGAAAACAAAAGGAACACCAAACCCTAGGCGCACACATGCACGCACGCACGCACGCACGCACACAAACCAGTTCATGGGGTTTTCTGAGTCCAGCACAGAGGACTGACAACAGCCAGGCAAAACATTTGCGAAGGGTTTCAAGTGCTTGAGGACTTTTATTAGCAATATAAAACTGGCTGGAACTAAAAACCTAACCTAAAATACCTCAGCAGCCGGCAAATGGTGAAGACCAGCGTCATGCGTCTTCTCCTGCTCCACAAATCTCAGGGATGCTTTGATGTCTCAACGCTCTGCGGTGTCTGGCCGACCTCGACGAGACCAAAATAGTCAAATATAAACTACGGTACTGCACTGCGGTACATGCTCCAAGGTGTTGATCTTGATTTGAAAATTGAATAACTGAAAAAGAAAACTAAACGGACCTTGCAATCAAGTCATTTATTTTCAAATTCTCACAAATTCCACCCATACCAGAACGTTAATCGAATAAACACGTCACTTTAGGATAGGAAGGGAACAGTGGCATTGTGTGTCTGTGTGTGTCTGTGTGTGTCTGTGTGTGTCTGTGTGTGTGTATGTGTGTGTGTGTGTGTGTGTGTGTGTGTGTGTGTGTGTGTGTGTGTGTGCGTGTGCGTGTGCGCGCGCGTGTGTGTGTGCGCGTGTGTGTGCGTGTGTCTGCTGCGGCAGGATGCACGGTGGACCAAAACATCCTAATATGAGTAAACAGTCATTACGCCGCAGCCCTTTCAATTACCTGTTTTATCACGTCTGTCTGTACAGACTCGGGTTCAGGGAGGGTGATGAGTCGCAGATGGGAGACATGCAGACATGGCACACCAAGGTAACTAAAGGAGGTTTGTACAGGGGTGCAGGACAGACTACCGTACGGTACCACCTCATCAGATGGGGGACATGTAGATATGTTTCAAGAAGGAGGTCGCACCTTGCATAGTAGTGTTTTTTATTGCACAGACGCGTTTCGGCGTGTGCCTTCTTCCGTGACACTGAAGTGACACTTCTTCAGTCACACTGAAGAAGGCACACGCCGAAACGCGTCTGTGCAATAAAAAAACACTACTATGCAAGGTGCGGCCTCCTTCTTGAAACATTGAATTTGAAATTTGGGCCAGCACCCTCAGAGACTGTAATAATTAAGAGTGACGCCTGCTCCAAGAAGAAAAATGGACATGTAGACATGCCACACCAAGGTAACTAAAAGGAGGCTAGTACAAAGGTGCAGGACAGACTATCGTACTACCTCATTAAATGGGGGACATGTAGACATGGCACACCAAGGATATGCAGTACAGAAGAAGGACAAACTACATTCTTCTCCTCTCCTGCTCCTCTGAAAGCAGAACAGGGGACAAATGTGAGGGAGATACTTCTCCTGTCGCCCTCCTTCTGCTCTTGCTCCTGCTCCTCAACCTCATCCGCCTCATCCTCTGAGGAGAGCAATAGAGGGAGGAGAGGGGCGGGCAGGCACACTAAAGGATTTTTTTTTTCCACCTCCAGATGGGCAGAGACTGCCCGCTGAGGCATGGCACGCCGAGACACACTTGGAGGTACCATACGTACTACGTACAAAGGTTGAGGACAACCTACCTCCACCTCATCAGAGGGACATTAGGAGGTACGTACAGAGATAGAGGACAACCTACCTCCTCCTGATCCTCTTCATCAGAGGTACATACAGGTTGTGGGAAGTCACTTGGAACCTGTGGGAATGTGGGAAGTTTTTACTTCTATCCTCCTCCTCCTCCTCCTCCACCTTCAACAGTATGAGCAAGGAGCAATATGTCCAGGAGAACAATAGAGGATGGATGTACAGGCAACCTACCTCCTCCTCCTCCTCCTTTGTCTCCTCATCACATCGGGATGTGCAGTCACTGCACGGCACGTTACATTAAGAGTTTAGTACTGAAATGGAGGACAAGCCCTCTCCTCCTAGCCTGGTCCTCACCATCCCATAATACTACCATTTCATTTCGTATTCATGGTCTGGAGGTTGTGTGATCTGACGCTTGCAAGAAGCAGGAAGTTTGCCCTCAGTTATGGGTTGAAATGATTGTACAGCTCTCACTCAATCGCCGACAGTTACTCAAAAACAACATAGCGCAGACCAATGGATTTGGCGCAGAAATGTACGTCATCGTCACAAGCATCCTCCCCCTTTCGCCACCACGTGTGGCGCTTATTCGCTTATTGGCTGTTTTCTGGGGAGGATTGGCCGGCCAAATCCTGCAACTCAACAATCGCTCCACAGAAAACAGTCGCCAGACGTAGTACAGAGTCTCTTGGCGGAAGTACGTAGGATGGCGCGCAAGGCTTTTCTCCTCCCTCCTGTGGAGGACAAACCCTCTTCTCCCTCCTCTCATGAGAGGGACCTGCAGGCACTTGACGGCACACCAGAGTACATGGAGCACAGTGCAGAGGCGGAGGAGGACAGACTACCTCCTCATCAGATGGACGTGTAGAGACAGCACGTCAAAGAGATGTGTAAAGCCTCACTCACACACGTCGCTGCTAGTTACTCGCTCTGCGAGTTAAGTCAAACGAATGTCTATGTGTTCCAGCGAGATGAGGAGGCGAGTAGGCGAGGAGTGTACAAGTGATGCGATGTGGGTGGGTTCCAAGTTGAAAGTATTTTAACTTCGAGCAAGGCGAGTAAGCGAGTAACCAATTGGAATGCAGAGTTCGGTACTTCTCGCCTGTGCATTGGCAGTTAAAAGACGCAGGAACGTTTAGCGAACGTTCCATGAGCAAGTGGCGAGTAGGCGAGCGAGCGAGAAGCTAGTAACTAGCAGCGATGTGTGTAAACGTAGCTTAATGAGGTTGAGGACAAACCATCTACTCCTTCACCTCCTTCTACTCTGCGTCCTCATCAGATGGGGGAAGTGCAGACACCTCTCCTCTCTGCTCTTCTCTTCTCCTCCCCTCTTCTGAGGAGGTCAGCGGTTAGGTGAAAGACAAAACTACCCCCTCTTCATCTGAAAATGGGGGCAATAGAGGGAGCAGAGTGATGTGAAGACATGGCACGAGAAACATGGAGGATAGTATAAAGGTGGAAGACAAACTACCCAACATGCATTTACCCTTTGATGTGGGATGCTGCGCAGCGCAAGACTGACCCGAGCACCCGGAGCTGAGTGACACAGCTTTAGGCATTTCACATATGAGATTTCATGTTTTTATGTGCTTCAGAGGCTGAGATATTTATTAGGTTTAGGAATTCAGCTGGCGTTTTTTTGCAGGTGTTTTAGGCGTTAATGGGTTTAGAGACTAGTACAGTGGCATATTAGGTGCAGGACAAACCCCCCTCCTCTGCCTCATCACATAAGGGGACGTGCAAAAAAAGCATGACGAGGTAGGGCTGCACAGTTCATCGAAATTAATCGAAAATAGTGATTTTGGCCCTCCGTGACTATTAAAAGAAATTTGAGAGAAGGAGTACCAGTCTGGTAGTCCCAATCAAACCACTTTTCTGCATGACAAGTTTGTTTACCGCCTGTGCTCCAAAGGCTGAGAACAATTAGCACAGGCGAGAGAGAGAGAGAGAGAGAGAGAGAGAGAGAGAGAGAGAGAGAGAGAGAGAGAAGTAACAGTGAGAAACAAAGAGATAAACGGAGGGAAGAGATGGTGGAGGGGACGACAGGAAAAGACTGAGGGAACGAGAGAGAGAGAGAGAAATTGGCAGGCCTGAGAACGAGAGTGACAGTACAGCACATCACAGTACAGCAGAGCACATTACAGCAGAGCACAGCCGCCCCCGCATGGCACGGCATGCTTAAGAGCAGAGCAGAGCAGTGTAGGCCATGTGTCATTACAGGCCTCCCTTGCCAGTGCAGCGCAGCACAGCGCAGCACAGCGCAGCGCTACAGGGCTGTGACAATTTTCCACCATCACATAAAAAGCCGACTGACTCCGCCACCGTGAAATTAAAGAACCCCATGAACATCCCATCCCAACCATCTCAGATTAGACTCCAAACCTGCTCCACAAAAGCACCGCGTCTCCCATTTGCTCTTTTGCCGGTAGCGTCGCTCTGATTCACTTAAATGCCTCAAAGATTTTGTGGAGCCAACATTATATGCAATTACGCAGGTTATGTAAATGCAACGCAATAGCCTATATTTTGCATGGGCGTGGTGGGTTAGCTTTGTAAGGAATAAAAACACACACACACATATACACACACACAATGACGATATGTAGGCTAGCTGTCCTGTCCATTTAAAGCAACTTCAGGCTCTACCCTCTGGTGCTAACTTCGTAGGCACTATGCACAGTGCAGAACCACTGATGGGAAAACAAAATAGATTATTGGCCCGATTCTTGGATCGAAGCCTTGCTTATGACACTGGGGCAGTCGTGAAATATGTTGTACGCCATCCTGATTGTCGCCATTTCTTGTATCAGTTGAGACCGGTAATTAAAATTGGAACGTTGAACGACAGTGAGTAGTCTGTAGTTTGTTGATATTTAGAGAAGAGTTCACTGGTTGCGCTTGTCGGAATTTGATCATACTGAGAGTACTAGTGCACAAAACAAGGGAAAACAGCAGCAAGTACATGACCACTGCCACTGAGAAGGTATTATATCAAGCTGTTCACCAGCATACACATAACAAACATTGCACAAATTCGCCATATTTCAACGTTCAACTGTGTATCTTTGGACACGACTGTTCCATTACATACAATAATTGGGGGAGATGGAAACAAAAAAAACCAATGGTATGTGATTTACTGCTGCTTACCCTTCGAGCCAGTCCGAGGGCGATGTAGCATTTCTCTCCAGCGTCCACGATCTCCACCTCAAAGTAGTGGCTCCGTGTGGTGAGAGGCTGGCGGGCCTGAGCCAAGCCCACATCCATGATGCTCTTGCCTTTCCCCACATACTCCAGCAGCTGCACAGACAAAACAACACAATGGAATGGAATTAATGGAATTACGTACAATGGAATGGAATGCAATAGAACAGAACAGAACAAAACTGGATAGAATAGAACGCCTGTCATTTTCACCATACACATATAGGCCTACAATAGGAACTGTATACTGTATAGATACGATACTGTATAGATACCATGTATAGATACCATGATACAGTACATCGATCTAACTCATCAGTGCAACTGATCCTGTATATGTAGTACTATCCTGTATATGTCAATTTACAACACAGAATAGAAAACAAACACTAGGGACAACCATATGTCATATATATCATAGATATCTATTCTACACATATTCATTCACTTGAATCACAAGGATTTTAACTGGCTCAGTGCAAAGTACTGCACTGAGAGAGAGAGAGAGAGAGAGAGAGAGAGAGAGAGAGAGAGAGAGAGAGAGAGAGAGAGAGAGAGAGAGAGAGAGAGAGAGAGAGAGAGAGAGAGAGAGAGAGAGAGAGAGAGAGAGAGAGACTGGCAATTACCCCCACATTCCATCCACAGCTTTTATCATCATGTCACACCACAAGACACTTTAATTTAAGGCTCAGAGGAAGCCATTAATGCCTGTGTGTGTGTGTGTGTGTGTGTGTGTGTGTGTGTGTGTGTGTGTGTGTGTGTGTGTGTGTGTGTGTGTGTGTGTGTGTGTGTGTGTGTGTGTGTGTGTGTGTGTGTGTGTGTGTGTGTGTGTGTGTGTGTTTGTGTGTGTGTACATCTAAGGACACATGGTGTGCCCCATGCACATATCGAGACCCAGCTTCTGATTTAACTATCTAATGTTTCAGTATCTATAAATGTATCACTATCTAAGTTTACTGTAGTAAAGGTGACAAATTCATCACAAGGGTGGTAAATGCATTACAAGGAGTGTCAAAGACCTCAGACATCGGCACAAGGGTCCACAAAGGATGGACAACATCAGACATGAGATGTTTAAAAGTCACGCAATCGCTGATACACTTACAGCTCATAGCTCCATTTGAATTCCTGAAGAGCTGATCGGGCTATATTTCAATGTTTGTAGTGAGGACTATAAAACCCCATCCACCATTCAACACCCCAGGAGAAAAACAAAAACATATAAAGTCAGTTGTCATGATAAGTCAGCTGTCACTGGCTAATGTCAAAGCACACCAACATGCTTCATTTGCGGCGACAGTGGCGGCGATAGCAGGCCCCTGCAAAGATGAGTCACAAACGTTTGACTCTGCCCTTCCTCAACAGTCCACAATCCTTTTTTTTTTAACCAAACTCTGGTTCTCGAGGCCGTTTCTCAGGAAGTCAGGGTGTTTTGGAGAAGAGCCTCATCATAGGTCATGCTGTCATCACCATTCCATACGAAGCATCAGTGGGCCCCAGGACACATAAATGACATGCCATGACAAAGTCAAGGCCACCCATTGGCATGCAGTGATGGAGGATGAAGACGAGGCTGTGCAACATTCTGTGGTGACATCTAGGGATAGCGCCGCCGTCCCATGCAGCGCTGATATTTGTTTACGATGTGAAAAGCCATGGTTTGCCATGCAACAGGGACTTTGACCATGACACAAGTAGGTTCGGTTGAGTCACTCACGCTTGCTCCCACAGGGAAGCGTTGAATTATTTCATCTAAGTTTTATTAATGCTGGAAAATATGGGTATGGTACTCAAAAAACAACCGGCAAATAATACAGTGCACAGCATGATGGAATAAGCACATGGCAACAGTAACCTCATATTCCTCTGTTTGTAAGGCCTTTGTTTCGCCATTCGATTATGCTGGTGACAAAAAAAAACCTGAATCTCTGTTGCGAATCCACAAACCGCCGCTTCAATTACCTTCAAATTTTTGGGGCACATTTTGTCAATTACTCTGTGATTTCCGCTGGGTTTCACAAAAACACCAGCTGCTTGGGTAATGGAAAAATCTCCCTGATGTTGTTTACCATTTCCTGTTGT